>NC_059295.1:29240727-29253227 GCF_017591435.1 Portunus trituberculatus | reverse complement strand
TTCTGGACGCTATTTCATTCACCAACAAGAGGATTATTAGTGTGAAAACGCATTGGCCTCTCTGGTCTCGCCTCCTTACGTTTCTCCTTTCTATTACCTTCCCTAAGATTAACAGTATTCATTTATTTCCCTCCACCCCAGGAAAGGCTCCCGCTTTACCCTCCTGCGCCATACCTCTTCTTCCCTTTCCTTCCCTTCCCTCCTCCTTCCTTCTTCCTCCTTCTTCCTCCTTCTTCCCTCCCTCCCTCCTCATCCTCCTCCTCATCTTCCTCCTTCACCTCTTCCTCCTCCTCCTCTTCCCTTTCCTTCCCTTCCCTCCTCCTTCCTTCTTCCTCCTTCTTCCCTTCCCTCCCTCCTCACCCTCCTCCTCATCTTCCTCCTTCACCTCTTCCTCCTCCTCTTCCTTCTCCTCCTCGTCCATCACTCTTCAACAAAAGGACCCATCTCCCGTGTTCTTCCCCATCTCTCTCTCTCTCTCTCTCTCTCTCTCTCTCTCTCTCTCTCTCTCTCTCTCTCTCTCTCTCTCTCTCTCTCTCTCTCTCTCTGGATATTATAAAGAATATCATAAAGAATCAAAGTACAATACAAAACATAGATCAAGTAAATAATTTTCATTTCCTTTCGTTGTGAGTTGTATGTTACGAAATTATAATTCAATGAAAAATTAAACCATTATATTAAGCTTAAAATTTGCAAGACTCCCAGAGGTAATAGTGTGAGAGAAACTGCTCACACCACTCTATACAATGATGGATGAGTCACTAGGTTACCTGTCTGTGTTGGAATCTTGCAGAGTATTATTATATTTCGTAATGCCTTTCGATTAACTAGAATACTGCCTTAACTTTAACATAAGGTGCAAACAACTTAAAGCATCATTCGGGGCCAAAGAAACTACTTATTGTTGATTCAGAGGAACGAATTGCCAAATATTTCAGCCTATTATCTTTACTTTGATTTCTTCTAGTGGAAACTAGTTAATTGTTTACGTATTTTTTTTCTTATTTTAGTAGTAGATTAACAACTCCTGTGCATTTTTAAGGCAAAAACCATCCATGAGAATTCGACTATTCATCTCTAACCTTTAACCAGTCATTATGGCCGCCCAGAATGTTTCATAATGTGGGCCGGAAACCCCTCAAAGCATCGAAACTTCGCGTGACAGCGAACTTGCTCAGAAGTGAATGAGGCAAATGAGCGCCCTATTCAGCAGTTTGGACAGCGTAATAAGGCGATAGTTGTCACATTCCTGTCAGATGTAGTCCGCTTTATATGCCACACTGATTAAACCATTCCTCAGATCAAGGAAAAAAGTACATTCTTGGTCAAAAAACAAGTAAACGTCCTCACTTTCATTGTATTTACCGGTTTTTTCTTCAATTTTTATTTGTTTGTGATCGTCTTCCAAATCTAGAGAACTAATAAGCTCTAAAAAATAATTCCAGAATAGAGTGGTGCGCGAATGGAATAGACTCAGTAATGAGGTTGTTAGTAGTGAGTCAAGAAAGAGACCTAAAAGAAAACTAGATATAATTGATGAACGTTGATTCGTCAGAATGTACAGATGTTTCATGAAGAATTGATAGTGTCTTGCAGTTTTCTTTGTTTTCCTATACTTTTATGTTCTTATGTAGTGAAAAGAATAAAGATTTACAGAAAATACAAGATACAGTACAGTGTAAGTGAGTGTGGTGTTGTGACTCGATTATTGACCCTGTCTATACTCGTCCCCGACCTCTATAAAATATTGAAGATTGCCTTCAGTTTGTGGTGACGCGTTCATCTTTCAGTGTCTCTTCCCTCACGTTCACAAATATTAGTTGCTATCTGAACATCAGGGGGTCTAGTGGCTCCATGGTAGCTATAGTCGAAAGTCAAGTAACCTTTCGCGCTTACTTCTTCCAAGTCTGCAGTCTAACTAGTCTAAGGCATACAACAATAGATTCTTCTTGGGCCGTAATGAGCGCTGTGAGCACAACGCGCCTTGCACTCAATGGTGTCTGATACGAGGCGGCCACCAGCTGTACGAATGGCGCTCACCTGAAAGGAAGACTTAAAGTGTCGCCTCTTGAGTGTTCGATAAGCAGGTCGATGGTAATTTGCATTGAAATGACCTAATGACCTTCAACATCCGCAGTGACTCCCTCAACCTGCATCCCCTCCTCCTCCCTTTCCTCCTCTTCCTCTTCCTCTTCCTCTTCCTCTTTCTCTTTTTCTTTCCTTTTTTCTTTCTCTTTCTCTTCATGCTTTTCCTCCTCCTCTTCCTCCTCCTCCTCCTCCTCCTCCTCCTCCTCTGCCTCTGCCTCTTCCTCTTCCTCTTCCTCTTCCTCCTCCTCCTCCTCCTCCTCCTCCTCCTCCTCCTCCTCCTCCTCCTCCTCCTCCTCCTCCTCCTCCTCCTCCTCCTCCTCCTCCTACTACTACTACTACTACTACTACTACTACTACTACTACTACTACTACTACTACTACTACTACTACTACTACTACTACTACTACTACTACTACTACTACTACTACTACTACTACTACTACTACTACTACTACTAAGACTTTTAATTCTACATGACGGAATCTTGGCCAGCTATGGTTAGCAGTGTTGCATGCAAGTTAAGATCACCTCCTCCTTGACCTTGCCGGTAGGAGAGTTTTGCGTAGAACTGATTACTAGCCACGAATAACATATAAATGGCAGCGCGTGATTTCCGTTCTACTTAAACATCGACGATAAAGGTGTGTATCTGAGGTTTGAGAGAGAGAGAGAGAGAGAGAGAGAGAGAGAGAGAGAGAGAGAGAGAGAGAGAGAGAGAGAGAGAGAGAGAGAGAGAGAGGGTGCTTTGAATAACAATAATCCAATGTGTGTTCCTTAATCAACAGTACTATGGTTCTAAAGGTGCGAAGCTTCACTGCTTCTCCGTCTGTTCACCTTTGTAAGTGTCTACATTTCTAATTAAGCTTCACCTCTCGGCGCAGCAACAGCCCTAAAGGCCTCTTTCTATTGTCAGTGATAGCATCCGGATCTTTCATGAGCCGCGATTCCTGAGTTCACTGAATAGGAGGAAAAGGAAAGACAGTCAGCTGGCTCAATTATCAAATATACATATATATTTAATAAGAGGTTTTTTGCGAATAATAAATAAGGAAAACAGAACAAACGTCTTCGGTCAGTCAACTGCAAGTGAATGGGACATGCCATTTAACTTTATAGGTACATATATGATTTTTACATTTTTTTAGTGCATATACTTTAAATTCATAAAGAAGGGAAATAGAGAAATATATCGTAGGTGAAATAGAAGCTTTCGGACAATGAAGTAAATGGAGAAAAGAATGACGCGTCTTCAAACAATAAGTTAGATGGAGAACAAGACTATTGATCATGAATACTACGACAGGCTGCAGGATTCCTACACTGCCCCATGGAATCTGTGTAATCCTTGATCCAATGGATAAGATAAAGATTTGAAATAAGAATATAAAATTATTTAGCCGAAATATAATATATTTAAGTCACCCTTTAACACACCCGTTTTCTATCATACTTTAAAAAGATCTACTTAATACCGCTCGTTACAAATGCTGCTGCTGCTGCTGCTGCTGTTGTTGTTGTTGTTGTTGTTGTTGTTGTTGTTGTTGTTGTTGTTGTTGTTGTTATTGTTGTTACTGTTGTTGTTACTGTTGTTATTGCTGTTGTTATTGCTGTTGTTGTTGTTGTTGTTGATGTTGTTGTTGTTGTTGTTGTTGTTGTTGTTACTGTTGTTATTGCTGCTGTTGTTGATGCTCCTGTTGTTGTTGCGAGCAGGGACAATTTTTGCTATGGGCAATGTGGGCGACCCCCCAAGGCGCAATATATTTGGGGGCGCACTAACGCCCCTCCCCAACCCCCAAGCCCCCGCCCCCTCAAAAAAAATCGCCAATTTTCTATACTAATACCTTTTTTATACTAATAACTTCCAAGTTTGAGAAGTGGTCGCTGGGGCGTCCCTACTGTCACGTCAACTTACTGCTGAGTGATGTATACAGATTGTGTCAAAAGAAAAGGAAAGGAGGAGGCGGGCGGGGTATCAAATTAACTTTCGCCTGTGGGTCTCATTCTCAGGTGGAGTTCGGCGGTGGGTTTGGGTTTGGGTTTGGGTTTGGGTTTGAGGGCGGAGTCCGGGCGTCCGATGGAGGGTTCGCCCAGGGCGTAAAAGTAGCCAGGACCGCCTCTGGTTGCGAGTACTACTACTTTACTACTACTACTACTACTACTACTACTACTACTACTACTACTACTACTACTACTTCTACTTCCACTACTACTACTACTACTACTACTACTACTACTACTACTACTACTACTACTACTACTACTACTACTACTACTACTACTACTACTACTACTACTACTTTAGCAATACCAGCAGTTAGTAGAATCTTAATGGAAACTATTGACATTGGACTCATGTCACTTATGTTTATTTTAACCCCTTCAATACCATGACGTGTTTCCTTTATGCATTCTGGTTACTATTTGGTGATTTTACGTAAACAGCTTCAGAAACTTATGTAGGTGATTAAAATAGTGAAGACTGTGGCAATTAATCTCCCGACCTCCATAGACACTTCCTAATGTTGATAAAATCTTCAAATCACTCGCATAATTCAAGATAAAAATGCATTCCAGTACTGAAGGGGCTCATCACTGGTATGACATAAGAGTGAGACAGTTTAAAATATCACGTGTAGTCCTGACAGCTTCTTCCACCATTTCTTATTTTCTTATGTTTCTATGTCATCGTGTTTATAAAGATAAAAGGAAGGAAAACGTGCTATACAACTAGATTACCGACGCAGCGATGAGTGCAATGTATACTAAAGCTCCAGGGTTCTTACTGTACTGTTAAATGTTTTCCTCTCTGGGTCTATTTTCAAAGGCATCTGGAAGTATTAATCGGGTTCTCACTGACTTTTTCTCACCCTAATGATACAATTTTGTTAAGCTGTCACTAACTTTCAACACAATCTTGATGCTCTTATAAATTCGCAGTGCACTCATGAAAAGAGTCAAGATAAAACACCAGACGGGAAGATTATAACTGACAATAAATATCTTTTCCTTCAAGTGGATATGTGAAGTTAGCAACAGTACATATCAAGTTTTAACCTCTTCAGTACCATGACGCGTTTCCATATTCATTTTGCTTACTATATGGTGATTTTATAGAGCTTCAGAAACTTATATGGGAGATTGAAATAATGAAGACTGGCCAGTAATCTGCTGACCTTCATAAAACCTTCCTAATGTCATTGAAATGGTCTAAAAGTACACAAATCTCAAAGCAAAAATGTGTCCCAGAATTGTAGAGGTTAAAGAAAGCTTATTTGATGTTGAGTTAATTGAAGATTGAGTTTTGTAAGTGGTAATGTTGTTGTAAATAATGTGTATTCTTGAACTTTCGAAACGGAGGAGCTTATGATTAATGATAATACGGAATGATTTGCTATAAAACAGATGATTATATGAAGTCAGTCATTAGATAACAAAAATGTAGAATATTCACTACACACACACACACACACACACACACACACACACACACACACACACACACACCGCGTAGCGTTGTGGTTAGCACACTCGGCTCATACCCTAGGAGGCCCTGGTTCGATTCCCAGACACTGAGAGGCAAATGGGCAAGCCTCTTAATCTTTAGCCACTGTTCACATACCAGAAAGTAGGTACGGGTTGTAATTCGAGGGGTTGTGGACTCGCTTTCCCAATGTGTGTGTGTGTGTGTGTGTATGGAAAGTGTTTTGGTCTCAGTCCTACCTGAAGATCGGTCTATGAGCTCTGAGCTCGCTCCGTAATGGAGAAGGCTATCTGAGTGACCAACAGGCGACCGTGGTGGTGAATTACACACACACACACACACACACACACACACACAGACATTTATAACAGGAGAGAAATAGGAGAAGACAGTATTTTCATTTTTAATCTATTCCCAGCCCACCACCTTTTTGTACCACACGACAAGGGGATGTTGTAGCATAAATCACAATGGGAGCGGAAGTGGTCATTCCCACAGGTCCACAGTATGTGTGTAATTCACTGTAATTCACTGTTTGATCTGCTGCAGTCTCTGACGAGACAGCCAGACGTTACCCTACGGAACGAGCTCAGAGCTCATTATTTCCGATCTTCGGATAGGTCTGAGACCAGGCACACACCACACACCGGGACAACAAGGTCACAACTCCTCGATTTACATCCCGTACCTACTCACTGCTAGGTGAACAGGGGCTACACGTGAAAGGAGACACACCCAAATATCTCCACCCGTTCGGGAAATCGAACCCCGGTCCTCTGGCTTGTGTGTGTGTGTGTGTGTGTGTGTGTGTGTGTGTGTGTGTGTGTGTGTGTGTGTGTGTGTGTGTGTGTATGTTCACGTGTGCTTTAGGCGACTTTAAACTTTGTATTGTTTTTATATAACGCCTAAAGGTGAAAAGTTAAAAGTTAGACAGATTTTGCCAGTAGGAAGAATGCAGACGGCAGACAACTTTTGCTGCGCTTCACAGACCAAAACATTCACGGTAAAGAAAGATATTATTATTATCATTATTATTATTATTATTATTATTATTATTATTATTATTATTATTATTATTATTATTATTATTATTATTATTATTATTATTATTATTATTATTATTATTATTATTATTATTATTATTATTATTATTATTATTATTATTATTATTATTATTATTATTATTATATGTTTATTGGCCATAGCTACAAGTGATGTAAATAGAAATCTAGTAATTAGAAGGAATTGAGAAAAATATCTTAACCACTTCAGTCCTTAAAAAATAATCAATGTAATAAAAGATAACTCAAATTAAACCCCAAAATTTTGAAATATTAAAACAAAGAACTAATGTCAATAGAAGAATAAAGCGTACAGAGAGCTTAAACCTTAAACAATATAGTAGATGAAATATAATAAAACTAATCAAAATATGAACAAATAAACCTTAAAATGACATTGAGAGGATTATGTAAAAGAGAAACCATAGATGATATGTTTTACCATAACATACAATAATTCTTCAGTAAAAAGACAGAAATTGAAAATAAAATCCTACTAGCTAATAAATGAACGAAAACGTTGATGAAACAAACATAAGTTATCAAAATTTCTCTAGAAAATCAACATACAACAACAGGATTCTAAGTTTGGGTTTTAAACATATCAATAGTTTTATGTTATGTGACATCTTTCATTATCATCATATGTATCTGAGAATAGGTCTTGGATAGAAACAAAATTATGTATTTCTCTCAGATGTTGGGTGAAAATGCAGTGTTGTGTTACGTGTACATACAGGAACGTTGCAGCGACTTTCACCACCCTAAATTCTCTCTCTCTCTCTCTCTCTCTCTCTCTCTCTATATATATATATATATATATATATATATATATATATATATATATATATATATATATATATATATATATATATATATATATATATATATATATATATATATATATATATATATATATATGCATACATACATACATACAAACCTCACTCACACACACACACACACACACACACACACACACACACACACACACACACACACACACACACACACACACACACACACACACACACAAACATCAGATGTCTTTGTCTCAGCCTGATCACTCCTGATTAGCCTCCCCTCCTTATAGTTTAATTATCTACCCTCCCTCTCATTTCCTTCCCCTCCGCCCTGGCGCCACCATGCCCCGCCACCTGTCTGCACACCTGTCCCAGGCCGGGATAAAGCCGGGACTGAGGTCTGCTCGTGGCTGCCTCAGCCTCAGTTCCCTTCAGCACAATCAGCAGCACACACGTCTCCGAGCATCATCAACCTGCCTGGCCGATCACCACTCACACCAAGACCCACACCCATCGGCGTCCTATAGTGAAGTAGCAGGAAGATGGAAGGTACACCTGTGATCCTGTTTGTGTTGGCGGCGGCGGCGGCGATTGTGAACAGTCTACCAGTTGGCACAGGTGAACGCAGCTCCTTGGCAGTCACGGCACTTCGCAGCTTGCAGTATCGCGGCGAAACTGTTGTAAGACGTGACCAACTGCCGGAGGAGATGCGACAAGTTTTGGAGAATCGCCAAATGTTGCACCCGGAGTCTGAGAAGGAGGTTCAAGGCGACGCACCTGCAGCGGATGGAGACGAAGGCTCATCAGATGCAGCCGGCAACCTCGGGAAACTCTCTCCGGCCATTCTAGCCTTCTTGTCCAGCAGTGGGATCAGCAAGAAGGAGGTCCTTAACGTCACCCGACACCTGCAGCACCTGGACGCACGGTGAGACGAGACGCGCCTTGCTGCTTCAGCACCCCTGCCGGCCCCTGCAGTGTCTGTTATTCTGCCGACACCTCGTATCTGTTCTCAAAAGTGTGTGTTGTAACCCTTAGTCGCTTTGATATAGTATTCCGTTTGTGTGCTCGTGTGTGAATGATAGAATATATTTATTAACTGGACTCGAGCTGTTCAGTGCCACTTTACTTCCTGCCAGTGACAGACGAGGGAAGCAACACAAGACTGTTTACTGCATGGTGAAGGACACAAATAGTTATATTTCCCTCTTCACTTACATCTGGCTATTTGTGTCATGCAGCAATAAATGTAGACCTCCCTTGGCCTCACTAGTCACTCCTGAGTGTAAATATGAACCGAGTACGGGAGACAAAAGTGAGGAGCAAGAATTTCATCCACGCGTGAGGCTGCCGGAAGAGACGGTGGAAAAATTTTTCCCTGGTTCCCTGCAGTCTGAAATGCTACTTGAAGATTCTGAGCCTAGAGCGTCTGAGTGTGAGAGAAAATAACCTCAGGCCTGAAGACGCAGCTTCCACTGTGCCCTCTAGAGTCCCATTTTAGCAATAAATCTAAAAACCCAAAGTCATGTAGTGCCTTTTTTACAACTGTTTGGTGCAGCTGGTGTTTCTGAAGGTTTGCCTCGGATGTTAATGACGCAGCGTATCCCTGAACTGGTACTGTAGCTGCCCGGTTCTATTGTTATGACATCTGTTGTTTTTGCCTTGACACTTCCCAAGAATTGAGGTGATGTGGTGTTATGGATGCGAGTGTCTCGGAGAGGCTGGCTGGTGGACTTGTGTGTACTACTTGTGATATTACTGAAAATTTTATGGATGTTTGAGAGATTCAATATTCTTATAATAAATATATGAAATATGATCACTTTTTTCTTTATTCCTTCTATGGCATTTTTTTCATAAGTGATGACCGGATGTTTAGACATTAAAACATAGGATAAAATTGGCAAGCAAAGAAGATGCTTATGAAGTACAAAAATATATTATTAATTAAAAGGCACTAAATAAACATATTTTACTTTACCTCCTTAAACGAGTTGAAAAATTCCATAGACCATAGAATATAAGATTCTAATTTCTTACAGTTTACAGAAGACTGTCTAGCCTGCCTGACGCCTGGCCACACCTGTCACCGCCACCTGGCCTCCGCTCCCCTAAGTGCGCCACGCCCAGGCCTCCTCCTCCTGCTCCTCCTCCCATCGACCGTCATTGACTTGTTAACGTCACTTGGAAGCTCTTGGCTAATGCATATTTAGCTACTGGCAAGGAGGCAGGCGAGGCTTACTAGCGTGCGAGAGGGACTGGATTGGGGAGTGCTGGGGAGAGGCTCGAAATAATAGAATACCAGTAATATGATTAGTACCCAAGGGCCGCTGGGGTGACCGATCAGACAACAGGCCTCTTGGGTGTAGCGGGGTCCGAGGTCTCAGTAGCGGGTGTCTGGCGCTGTGTTCATGAGAGTGATGTATGTTATGGCCCAGCTGATGAATGACCTTATTACCCACGTGACAAAGGAGCGAGAACACTTCCCCTTTCTCTCTCTCTCTCTCTCTCTCTCTCTCTCTCTCTCTCTCTCTCTCTCTCTCTCTCTCTCTCTCTAGCATACACACTTTCTCCTTCACCCAATTCGCCTTCCTCTCTTCCTTCACTGCGGCCAACTTTAGTGTTGTGCGCTGTTTTGTTTCCCGGAAGCGAGTAGCGGCAAGAATTCCTAATTTTTTCGTCTTCTTTCACTCTGAACACTGCAGCAGCGGCCGGCATCTAAATGTTGTGTCAGCCTTTTCTTACGCGGCAGGCGTAGTAAGGGAAAAACATCAGCAACAACACAAAGGACACTAACCATTGTCTCTGAGCTGTGTAAGGTGCGAGAGTGATGAAGAGACAGACTGACAGGAATGGACGTTGGTGTAATTCATGTGGTGTGACGGCCGCACATAAATAATGGCGACATATTGAGATACTTAGCCAGGTGAGATTGTCCGGAGACAGACGCATGATCATCCTTCTCCTGTCATGGGAACGCCTGGGGATGGAGGGGAATTGACCTAGACAGGAGGCTCATTTCCCTCCCCCTAGGGACCGCCTGCGACCTCACTACGGACAGGTGTGTACATGTTTGTGTGTGTGTGTGTGTTTCACTGTTTGATCTGCTGCAGTCTCTGACGAGATAGCCAGACGTTACCCTACGGAACGAGCTCAGAGCTCATTATTTCCGATCTTCGGATAGGCCTGAGACCAGGCACATTCCACACACCGGGACAACAAGGTCACAACTCCTCGATTTACATCCCGTACCTACTCACTGCTAGGTGAACAGGGGCTACACGTGAAAGGAGACACACCCAAATATCTCCACCCGGCCGGGGAATCGAACCCCGGTCCTCTGGCTTGTGAAGCCAGCGCTCTAACCACTGAGCTACAGGGCGCGCGCGTGTGTGTGTGTGTGTGTGTGTGTGTGTGTGTCATGCCCTTCCTCCCAGAACTGAACTCATAAATAAGGTTATTTTGTGGTCTGCAGTAACGATTACTCCCAATATTAGAAGTGATGCGATTCCTTGTGTGTATGTGTGTGTGTGTGTGTGTGTGTGTGTGTGTGTGTGTGTGTGTATGCGTGTGTGTGCGTGTTTGGTAAGACAACCTCTGTACCTATACCTCCTTAGATCACAGCATTAACACAAACACGCTTAAAAGGTAGTGTACTTGATAGTAAATGAACGGAAGGTTAGAAAATTAAACTATAAATCTTGCAGAGACTTGATTGACGTGGTAATAAAGACAAAGAAGCATTATGCAAATTGAGTAGTATAAAAACATAAAGGTGGTATTAGTAAGTATGAAAGTGTGTGTGTGTGTGTGTGTGTGTGTGTGTGTGTGTGTGTGTGTGTGTGTGTGTGTGTGTGTGTGTGTGTGTGTGTGTGTGTGTGTGTGTGATGTAACTGGAAGATGCGTAAATATGGGCTGAAGGGTGCCGGGTGGAAGTCGAATGAAGGAAGGAGGAATGAATAAAAAGTGCTTTGAGTAATGGAAGTAAATTTAAAGTATAGAATGGATATACACTGGTTGAAAATATACGTAGTGGGGAATGAGAGTGAAAGTTGAATAAGACATGAAAGAATAAAGATAAAGGCCTTTCTATTGTGTGGTAAGGAGGGTGAGTGAGGAATGATGGTGATAGAGAGAGTGATGAAAGTGACAGTTTGTGATGGCGGGTGATGAACTAGGAAGGAGGTAAGTGGTGGTGGAAGGTATGCTGTACAGTGAAGGGTCGATAGGGATAATGAAGAGGTAGTTGTTATTATTACAATTTGTCTTATGTGAGAGGGAATCGGAGCCATGTTTTACAAAGCTAAAATAAAAAAAAAATCAACCACTATAAAAGAAATGGTATACACAGATCAAGTTATAAAAGGAAAAGATTTTATCAATTTAGTTTCAAGATTTCTTGTTGATTCTCTCTAAAAGTGTTCAAATCATAGGAAGTGGATGTTATAAGGTATTAATGAAGGTAGAGATTGGGTGACGAGTGGATGTGAATGAAGGAGAGGTAATGTAAGGGTTATGAAGTAGTGGTGAGGATGAGGAAGTGGATGCTATAAGTTAATAATGAAGGTAGATATTGGGTGACGAGTGGATGTGAGTGAAGGAGAGGTAAGGTAAGGGTTATGAAGTAGTGATGAGGATGGAATGGAGGGGGACAGTAACAGTGGCTCAGTTGTGATTAAGAGATACAAATTATGAAAAAAAAAAAAACGGAAAAACTAAGCCCACTTACAGCCACTTGTCACAGATATAGGTAGAGCTCGACAAATCCCCAAATTCCCAGTAAAATTATCCTATGAAAACCTATGAGGGAAGGTTTGACGGTATGAGTATGAGAGAAGAAGAGTTAGAAGACTGAATAAGGTGGAAACTGGTGAACACCCAAAAGACAGCAACCGAAAAGAAAAACGAATTAGTAGATAATCAAAGACACAAATAAATAAATGGATAGATATATGATAACGATAGTAATGATGATGATGATGATACTAATAATAATAATAATAATGAATATGATAATGATGATAATGATAATAATAATAGAAATAATAATAATGATAGGAATGATGATA
>NC_059295.1:29225727-29238227 GCF_017591435.1 Portunus trituberculatus | reverse complement strand
TGTGTGTGTGTGTGTGTGTGTGTGTGTGTGTGTGTGTGTGTGTGTGTGTGTGTGTATGTGTTAGATTGACCTCATTTTCGTGTCTTTTCAGCATAAATTTCAATCATTAGATAGATAGATAGATAGATAGATAGATAGATAGATAGATAGATAGATAGATAGATAGATAGATAGAGAGAGAGAGAGAGAGAGAGAGAGAGAGAGAGAGAGAGAGAGAGAGAGAGAGAGAGAGAGAGATGGGGCTCAGATGGTCGTGGGTAGCGACGCGCGATGAATATTCAGGTCTCACGGATCCTCTAATGTAGGAAGGCGCGAGGCAAGGCGGAGCGGAATGACTCAGGCGGCGCGGGAGGGTGGCACTATGAGGGCCAGCGGGATCTGGGGAGGGGGCAGCTGCTGGATGGCGATAGATGGGAGGGTAGTGGCGGAATGGTTGAGTTGGAGGCAAGATGGGGAGTAGGTGGTGGTGTGGTGGTGAGGCGGCAGGTGAGACAGCAGCAGGAGTCAGTGTGATTGTGTGAGTTATTGAGTGGCAGACGGAATTGAGAGAGACAGAGAGAGAGAGAGAGAGAGAGAGAGAGAGAGAGAGAGAGAAAGGGGTTGGTTTCTAAGTTCAAGCATCGTCAATATACTAGCGATAATACTGAAGATAATAAAGGAAATACTAAATATAATTGTAACCCGAAGTCTTAAACAGATATCTATAAGCATAAAATTTTGCTCCACCTCTCTGAACTTTAATTAACTTGCTTCAACTTCCCTCACCTTCCTCTACCTTATATTACCTAAACTTGCCTTACCTAATCTTACTTTACCTTACCTTACCTCACCTGACTTAAATATACAATACCACAACATACTTTACCTATCTTAGCATGACTTGTCCCACCGTTCTACCTTATTCGTACCTTATCTTACCTTACATTACCTTATCCCTTCTAACTACTTTATATCACACCGTACCATGTCATATCGTTGTGTTACCTACCTTACAATATTTCACCTTATCATACCGTACCTTACCTATCTTTACATGATCTAAAAGCCGGTGGAGCAATACTGGCTTCTATAGAACATTAGTCCTTTCTTTCAAGCATCCTGCCAGTATTCATCCTTCGCTAATCTTCACTCCTCCTCTACCACTTACTATCACTTCCTCAGACCTATCTAGTACCTACACAGAACCGCTTACCAGAATACAGAGTTTATCCCCATTGCTCTCCTCCTCTGATCGACTGTTTTGCCTCCCCAATAAATTACTTCCCCTTCGCTTCTCGCACATTACCTGCTCCTCAGCCACCGCCCTTCCTCCCTATCTCTTTATCTTCCTTCCCTCCTTCTCTTCTTCTTTTATAGCTACCAGTGTTGCACTATATTAAAAGTGATTAATTTACGAGTGAGATGAAAGGAGAGAGAGAGAGAGAGAGAGAGAGAGAGAGAGAGAGAGAGAGAGAGAGAGAGAGAGAGAGAGAGAGAGAGAGAGAGAGAGAGAGAGAGAGAGATAATACAGGTCAACAGACAGGCAAAGATATAAAGAAAATCGAAACAGACAAACAGAGAAAGCCAGGCAAACAGATTGTCTGTGGAGAGCCACAGACAATGGGTGGAAAACATGATAACCAAACCCTTTTCCTCTTCTTTTTAAATGCGTGTTGGCGCGAAGGGTAATGGCGCATTCGAAAAGAAAAGTCAAACAGATTCAAGACAGTAATCAAAGGGATTCAAAAGAAAGAGGCACAATTAATCAGATTAAGGCACCCCACGACAAAGGAGTAGAAGGCATTGAAGGAATAGATGAAGCCTATATTGTTAACACTTTCATTGCGATGTGCAGCAATTCTCAGGACTACAAGCAATGTGTGGAATCTTTATAAGTAGCTATAAGCAAAAGAGAGATAAAAGAAAATATATCTTGCAGAGCTTTCCCCGTGCAACATTTGGAAGTAGATACAAAAAAGATCAAGCATTTCATAGTGGCTAGTAATTAAGAAAAGATCTGCCAAATAGTAGTGGATGAGCTAAACACTTCCTTTTCTCACTATTACATATATTCAGAGGCCAAAAAGTTGATTATTAGTAGGAAGAAGTAAAGCTAATTGTCATGTATGTTTTACCCATACATTATAATCTTCGTTGATCTTTCACTGGAATCATGAAAACACTCCTGAGAACCAGTCTAACTTTCACCAGAGTCTGTTAAAAGTGGATACAAGTGTCTAAGAGTTTAAGGGATACATTGGTGCAAGTGTGCATGAGGTGTGAGATGCATTTGAGACCCCAAGCTGACCCCTCCTCCTACTCCTCCTCGGAGATTCCGCCGCTAGACACTGGGAAAGTCTTGACGGGGATATTAAGTTTAGAAATGAGTTGGGCGAAAACTTTTGGCATAAATTTGCATTGTGAACAAACTGTAAAGTGCAAAGCGACTTCAAAGGTGACATTAATTGCTTTTATACATAAATTTTCTCTTCTTTTTTTTTTAGATGTATATCTGACCAAAGCTCACAGGGTTTTTATGAAATCGAAGCATCAGTATACGTAATACAGATGAAACAGAAGTCACGGTATTGATAAATGTAATGTTTTCCTCTATTCATTATTTCTTGCGCCACGAACGCATGTTTTTTTTTTTCTGGAAGCGACGAGTTTCATTTGGAGCAAAATGTAATAACAACATCGTACATTGTAAAAAGAGAATATTCATGGCGGTATTAATACTTTTCTGCAAGCTCGCATTGTCAACACTTATGAATTTTCAAAACCAAACTCTAACAAAGCTTCTTGTTGCTTCGGACTGAGCTGGGGCACATTAAGAGCTAAGGTAACTTCAGCGTATGACTGCATGTGTTTTTACATTAAAACGTGAGCCTTTTAAACAAAGATCTAACGCTAGTAAAAGAAAACGAAAGCCCCGCGAAGTGTCACAAAGTGCACCCGCCACATAAACAGAGCTGCGGGGCGGCAGAGGCAACAGCGCTCCGCATATTTAAGAGTCGTAACTCCCAAGACAAATTTTCTTGCGGAGAAATAAAAATGACACAAGAAAAAATAATTACAACGAATGCGGGGAAGGAGAGCAAACTAGAAAGTGCAAGTGATTTAATAAGGGAAATGAAAGGGAAGTGGCGGTGATGAGTGAAGTGCAGCAAACTGTGCGGGACATTAGAGTGCCGCTAGAGGGCCCGACCAACCACTGCTGGACCCTCCGTCTCCTTAATAACAAACCATCAACATATTAAGCAACTTAATTGCATCGACTGCATTAGCGGAGGTGAGTTACGACCCGGCTTTAATGCAGATTACGGGGAATGGGTGTCGCTAAATTATAATCCCGCGTGATTTAGGTAATGGTAGGAGCGATTGGTCATAAAGGGTAAGGCCCAGTGAGAGGTGAGACTCACTCTGAGGGGATCAAGGCAGAGGGACGAGACTAAGAGGAGGAGGAGGAGGAGGAGGAGGAGGAGGAGGAGGAGGAGGAAGGGGAGGAGGAAGAGGAGGAGGAGGAGGAGGAGGAGGAGGAGGAGGAGGAGGAGGAGGAGGAGGAGGAGGAGGAGGAGGAGGAGGAGGAGGAGGAGGAGGAGGAGGAGGAGGCGAGGTATACAGACTAGATTGTTTACTAGGAAAAAAAAGGAATGAGAAAGAAAAAATAACGAGTGAGTTAAAGGAGAAACTGTAAAAGAGAAAGAAATGAATGTGATTATAATGGAAGAGAGAGAGAGAGAGAGAGAGAGAGAGAGAGAGAGAGAGAGAGAGAGAGAGAGAGAGAGAGAGAGAGAGAGAGAGAGAGACCTACATAATCCCGTTACCTGGCGTCTCCCCCTCCTCAGTACACCCGCTCCACTCCCGACCCTAGGTGCCCGCCGTGTAATAGCTTGTTAGTTTTCAATTAATACAGCACGAGGAGGCGGTAGCGGCTCGCTCGCCACGACCCAGCCACCTTATTACCTAGATTTGTTGATATCAGATGGCAGTTCGACATTAAATTGCGTCCGTGGTGAGAATTAATAGGTGTTTGTTTATTTCTGTGTGTGTGTTTGTTTGTGTGTGTGTGTGTGTGTGTGTGTGTGTGTGTGTGTGTGTGTGTGTGTGTGTGTGTGTGTGGGACTTGATGTTTTATTTCTTTATCAATCCTAAGTGTTTTGTCTCATGCATCCTTTTACTCTCTATTCATCTGAGAACTACACAGCGAACAATAATACTACTTCTGTGTTCCAAAACCGCAGCACACGCAACTAGGGTGCTAAAAATCATAACACTACAAATATCCTTCAGTCCATTAACTCTCTCTCTCTCTCTCTCTCTCTCTCTCTCTCTCTCTCTCTCTCTCTCTCTCTCTCTCTCTCTCTCTCTCTCGTTCGCAGTAGTATGTATTTTATTTTTCTTTGTTTGTCTTTCTGTCACGAGCACTTTATAACTCCAATTCATAATACACTCCACCTCGAAACTAAAAACAACACTAACTTTTATTAATTCTTTATCACACTTGGTCAGAGTTTAAGTAAAAGGAAAGAAAAACCAGGGTAGACTTCAACGCCTGCTACGCTCAAGTGGTGCGTCCTCTGGTGGCAAAAGTCCAAAAGTGTTAAAGACGCGGAGCTTAGAATAAGTCTTTGTGGAGGCTGCGCTTTTTACTGATGTTCGTGTTTTTGAAAGTTGTGTGAGAGTGGCAGGAGAAAAGGAAAAGTATAAGAAGGATACGGAAAAGATAGAATAGTAAATGTGTGTGTGTGTGTGTGTGTGTGAGAGAGAGAGAGAGAGAGAGAGAGAGAGAGAGAGAGAGAGAGAGAGAGAGATTACTTAGAAAAAAAAATACCACAAAAGACCTTGTGGTACTCACGAGATGAAATAACATAAGACTACTGAGATAAGAAAAGAGAATGTAATATCTACACATGTAATAGCTTAGTATTATTGCTCTCTCTCTCTCTCTCTCTCTCTCTCTCTCTCTCTCTCTCTCTCTCTCTCTCTCTCTCTCTCTCTCTCTCTCTCACACACACACACACACACACACACACACACACACACACACACACACACACACACACACACACTCAGTGGTTAGAGCGCTGGCTTCACAAGCCAGAGGACCGGGGTTCGATTCCCCGGGCGGTGGAGATATTCGGATGTGTCTCCTTTCACGTGTAGCCCCTGTTCACCTAGCAGTGAGTAGGTACGGGATGTAAATCGAGGAGTTGTGACCTTGTTGTCCCGGTGTGTGGTGTGTGCCTGGTCTCAGGCCTATCCGAAGATCGGAAATAATGAGCTCTGAGCTCGTTCCGTAGGGTAACGTCTGGCTGTCTCGTCAGAGACTGCAGCAGATCAAACAGTGAATCTCACACACACACACACACACACACACACACACACACACACACACACAAACAGTCATCAGTCACTACCTTCCCATCCCCTTGAGTCGCGGCACAGCGCCAATCTCTACCAACTTCTGCTGCAAACTTTTCACTCTCATCTGTGCAGCTCGTCTCGTTTTCCTCTACTGCGCATGATCATATTTCTTGGACTCCAGTCACAGTATTTTTTTTTTTGTTTCTTTCTCCTCATATTTTCTTCTATCGCCTTATTCCTTTATTGCATTTCCTTCTGTGCTTTGAGGTGTGTTCGCTTTCCCATGTGGCCATTTTCATCTGCTCCAGCCACGTCTTTTATCTTCGTTTTCTCATATTTTTTTTTTCGTTCACATTCTTTCTTATTCCTTTCTCTCTTGTCCAGTTAATCAAAGGATTTATTTTTTATATCATGTTTTCTCCTCATATTCTCCTTTCGCTTCCTTCTTACTCCTGTTTTTCTGGTCCAGTAACAGTGTGTGTGTGTGTGTGTGTGTGTGTGTGTGTGTGTGTGTGTGTGTGTGTGTGTGTGTGTGTGTGTGTGTGTGTGTGTGTGTGTGTGTATGTGTGTGTCGATCTCTTTTTATTTTCATCTTGTCCTTTTCCTCCCTTTTTTACTCCTTTACTGCTTCTACGTCTTTGCTTTGGGATGTGTTCAATAACTGTATTGTTTTTTTTTTTTGTTTGTTTTTTCATTCATTTAGGTTTGTTACACAAAATAATTTTCTTCATTGTTCTCTGCGTGATGTAAAGAAACACTTCTTAGGAAGTCTTTTTTTTTTTTTTTACGTAAAAAAGAGAATGTATTTATTAACTTGATTTTGTATTTCATTTCATGGTCACTTAGTTATCATTATCACCATCATATTTACTATCATCTTTATCTTTATCGACATCATTATCGTGCTTTTGTTTATCTTGTCTGTCTCTAAGTAAACTTTTCGTCTGGTGCACAGGATTTCTGGATTAATCAAGAGGCTGTTAAGCAGCTGCAGCTCCATTTCCAGTGCGATTTGGTGTGTGATGCAGTGCTGTCTCTGGCTTGCACATATTTCAACAAAACATTGCAGTGACGAATGCTGATGTATTAGTTTTGATTTTTATTCAGTAGTGTCGATGTCAGAGTGGGGAGACTCAAATAAATGTGAGCAAACAGCAGTAACAAACGTGGGTACTGCGTCCGATATGTAGTGTGCCTTTGAATACCGGCACGATGAACTGCGTTTTATTAAGTGTTGATATTTGCTGAAAATATCAACTTTATAATAGCACAGTTTTATTCTTGCCATGTAAAAACGGCTAAAATATGCATTTGCATATGCACATATGCAAATGCGTAATTATCCGGGCCATTCTCATGAGAGAGGGGAGAGAGAGAGAGAGAGAGAGAGAGAGAGAGAGAGAGAGAGAGAGAGAGAGAGAGAGAGAGAGAGAGAGAGAGAGAGAGAGAGAGAGAGAGAGAGAGAGACAGACAGAGATAGAAAGAGAGACGTATGAGCATTTCTTGATCATCCAGGCAGGGAATGACTGCATTTTGTGAGTGTCTATAGTACACTGATGGTGACAACGATATCTCCTTTGAAAAAGAGGTGCTACATTCTTACTACTACAGTCATTCAGTCACTCCTCGCACTACTATGAGAACAGATTTGATAAGCGAAAATTTGTTAATTTTTGTTGCTGTTTTGCTCTTTAGGGAAAAAGATGCGGGGTCCCCTCAAGTCAAGAGTAAAAATAATTAGGAATAAATGTAGACCATTCCATTATTCCATTATTTTTCTTCCTGTAAATAATGTCAGAGTTGAAAATTCATTGTTTTTTTTTCGGAGCATCATTAATCGTAGCGGCAGAAATATTAATATTAATATGAATAGTAAATTATATTTGTTACAGATTCCTGCCATAATGTACTCAAATGTAATTATGTTATGTAAAGCAGAATGAAACACCGCCCACCTTCACACCAGGAGATATTCATGCAGCTACTGAATATACTAAACTTATATTCTACTGTAGAGTGCTAAACATAGATTTGAAAATTTCGTATTAAAACCAAGCTGATATACAAATCAATACATTCCAGGCAGCTGTTATCCCTTATACCCATTCATTTTCAATCTCTCTTACGGCGCCTTAACTCAACCAATTAGATATTTTCTATGTAAAGAGAGAGAGAGAGAGAGAGAGAGAGAGAGAGAGAGAGAGAGAGAGAGCTAAGGGTAACAAAATAACGAAGAAAAAGAGGCAAATAGTAGGTGAAAGTCCAAAAGGAATGTCAACAAAATTATTCAGAATTGGAGGATAAGTATCTTGAATCCTCCCTTTACAAATATTTTAGTGATTCTCGTTCGAAAGCCTTATTGACTTCCCTATGACTACTGAACAGGTGACACCTACACTATACTTTCACTTTTGACTGAGAGACAGTTATGTATGAAAAAAAAATCGATAGATAAAACAAGATTAGATAAAGTTTTGATTAAGATAAACTAACATATACCCTTTCCACCCAAATGTTTTCCTTCCCAACTTAGTATTCATTCCTCCTCTTTTATCTCGTATCTTCTATCCAGACAACTGTTCCTCTCATTTCCTAATTCGCCAATATGCTTATACACTAAATAAAACAATAAAATAACTTATTCCTCCTTTCCGCCAATTTTTTTTTCTTCCTATCATTTCATTCTCTTTCTTCTCTCCTATCCCATCACTTCCTCCCCGTCATTTTTCCCACCTGTCCATAAGCTTATACACAAAACATCTCATTATTTTACTACCGGTGTGTCTCCGCCTCCCGCACAGTGTCTGTTTTACTAAAGGTGAATGTAGCCACAATAGTATTAAAACAAATAATAGAATTGATCCCTTCACTACTAGACTTTTTTTTTCCTATAACATTTTAGACAATTTTGTACCACAGTCTCTTAAATAGTTTTGTAGATTCAAGCTGTGAAATACAGAAGTAAGTTCCTATATTCTTTATTTCACTGCATCAATGGAATCATTTTTTTTTCTCTTTTTCTTTTTCTTTTTTGCAGTACTTTACGTGAAAATATATTATGACTACAGCAGTGAGACAAAGTTGTTAATAGTGTTTGTCTTCTAACCTTCCTTTCCAATTACATAGGTTTTGCTTTCTCTCTCTCTCTCTCTCTCTCTCTCTCTCTCTCTCTCTCTCTCTCTCTCTCTCTCTCTCTCTCTCTCTCTCTCTCTCTCTCTCTCTCTCTCTCTCTCTCTCTCTCTCTCTCTCTCTCTCTCTCTCTCTCTCTCTCTCTCTCTCTCTCTCTCTCTCTCTCTCTCTCTCTCTCTCTCTCTCTCTCTCTCTCTCTCTCACACACACACACACACACACACATAAACACACACACGCTAAATGGTAAAAATATGAATACTTGAACTATATCACACATTCCACATAAACCATCAATGTCAATTCCAATTTGCATGTTAAAAAAGCCATGTTTGTTTGTGGCAGGACAGCGTGGCCCCGAACGCTTTATCTAAATTGATTTCATTTCACTTTTGTCTCCTTCTTTTTCTTTTTTTCTCTGTAGATCAAATGCATCCCGACGTGTAGATTTGCGCCTGAATATACGTGTCCTTTCTCTTTTACCGATAAGAGAGAGAGAGAGAGAGAGAGAGAGAGAGAGAGAGAGAGAGTGGTGGAGTGGAGACGAAGTAAAACAGTAGAGAAACGATCAGCGTAGAGGAAAGATATAAAATAAAGTAAAGAGAAAGGAGGGAGGTAGGGATGATAGAAGGGAGAGAGGTAGGAAGGATAAAAGGCAGAGAGAAAAAGAAAGGGAGGGAGTGAAGGAGGATATCATATTAGTAGGAAGACACAGACAGACAGAGGCAAGCAGGCAGACAGAGACTTTGAATATAGTTACTGCAGACAACAAACCAGATAGGCCTCTAAAAATCATTACAAAAAAACATATATGTCGTTCCACCTTCCATAAGCCTAAATAATGATGACGTGTACAGATTAACAAATTAGCCGCACTGCCAAGGTAATTATTAAATAACGTAATTGTGTAATGGAGCTTGGCGCACGCACGCACACACACACACACACACACACACACACACACACACACACACACACACACACACACACACACACACACACACACACACACACATACACGAGCAAAGTTCAGAGCATGCAAATTAAGAAAAAAAATAAATGAAAAGAAAAGAATAAAAGAAGCCGAGAAAAGCTGGTAAAAGATACGAGAGAAAAAAATAATGAAAAAGAAATGTTAGAAGAGAGAATTTAAACAAAGGAATAGAGAAAATCTGCAGAAAAAATTGTAAGTGTATAAAAGTTTGAGAGTAAGTTCGTCAGAAAATGCTTGTAAAAATTATTCTCACACAAAAAATAAAGAGTCTGATGCTAAAATCCGCTAAAAAGTGGTAGTAATAGTGGTGGTGGTGGTAATGGCAGCATGGTGGTGATAGTAGTGATAATAGTAGGTGTATTAGTGGTAGTAGTAGTTATAGTACTCGTAACAGCAGTAGCAATAGTGGCAGCAATAGTTGTAATAGTAGTAGTAATAGTAGTAGTAGTAGTAGTAGTAGTAGTAGTAGTAGTAGTAGTAGTAGTAGTAATTAGTAGTAGTAGTAGTAGTAGTAGTAGTAGTAGTAGTAGTAGTAGTAGTAGTAGTAGTAGTAGTAGTAGTAGTTGCTGTTGTTGTAGCAGTAGTAGAACTATAATTATCATTAGTAGTAGTAGTAGTAGTAGTAGCAGTGGTGGTGGTGGTGGCAGTGGCAGTAATAGTAGTAGTGGTAAGCAGTGGCGGTGGTGCGTGGTGGTAGTAGTGGTGAGGTGAAATGGCAGTAAAGTGGTGGTGGTAGCAGTGGTGGTGGTGGTGGTAGATTATTATCATTGGTGGTAGTGGTGGTTAGTAATGGTGGTAATAGTAGTGGTGTAGTAGTAGCAGTAGTAGTAGTAGTAGTAGTAGTAGCAGTAGTAGTAGTGGTAGTAGTAGTAGTAGTAGTAGTAGTAGTAGTAGTAGTAGTAGTAGTAGTAGCAGTAGTAGTAGTAGTAGTAGTAGTAGTAGTAGTAGTAGTAAAAATAGCAGTAAAAGTAGTAGTAATAGCACCACCACCACCACCACCGCCACTTCCACAAGCGTAGATACTAGCACCCACACCACCACCACCACCACTACAACCACCATCACCGCCGCCGACGCCACCACCACCACCAGAACCAGTAGCTATCTTCCCAGTGTAGCTTCTTATTTATCTTTAAGTTTTCTCTTCCACTCCATCATCTTTCTTTTGTTGCCCCCATCCCTCATGCCTTGTTTCCTCCTCTCCCTCCCTCTCTCCTCACGCCTTGCTTTTCTCCTCGCTCTCCCCACATGCCTTGCCTGGCCCTCTCTTCCCCACTGCCCTCTTCCTGCCGCCTGTCAGGATCCGCGATACACAAGCTTTATAACTCCCTTCTGTGGCACGTTGGTTGTGGCCGTGTGTGTGTGATTCACTGTTTGATCTGCTGCAGTCTCTGACGAGACAGCCAGACGTTACCCTACGGAACGAGCGCAGAGCTCATTATTTCCGATCTTCGGATAGGCCTGAGACCAGGCACACACCACACACCGAGACAACAAGGTCACAACTCCTCGATTTACATCCCGTACCTACTCACTGCTAGGTGAACAGGGGCTACACGTGAAAGGAGACACACCCAAATATCTCCACCCGGCCGGGGAATCGAACCCCGGTCCTCTGGATTGTGAAGCCAGCGCTCTAACCACTGAGCTACCGGACCGTGTGTGTGTGTGTGTGTGTGTGTGTGTGTGTGTGTGTGTGTGTGTGTGTGTGTTGTGTGTGTGTGTTTCACTGTTTCTTTGATCTGCTGCAGTCTGTGTGTGTGTGTGTGTGTGTGTGTGTGTGTGTGTGTGTGTGTGTGTGTGTGTGTGTGTGTGTGTGTGTGTCCTCTCTCTCTCTCTCTCTCTCTCTCTCTCTCTCTCTCTCTCTCTCTCTCTCTCTCTCTCTCTCTCTCTCTCTCTCTCTCTCTCTCTCTCTCTCTCTCTCTCTCTCTCTCTCTCTCTCTCTCTCTCTCTCTCTCTCTCTCTCTCTCTCTCTCTCTCTCTCTCTCTCTCTCTCTCTCTCTCTCTCTCTCTCTCTCTCTCTCTCTCTTTCTGATATGTGCATTACTTTTAATCACACATAGAAGAGAATTAGGAAACCAGTTTGGTTTAATAATCGTGCAGTGACTTCGACACGTGTAGGTCTGGTAACATTTTGCAGGCTCCCTTATTTTCTGATGTTCTTCTGCAGATTCCAAGTACTGCAATCTGAAAGAAGTATAGTTGCTAGTCAGTTGTGAATGTAAAAGCACTATGCAGGATAATGTATACTCGTATTGACTATAAAGAAAGTCTTATTACCTGCTGTAGTAGGAAATGAATAAGTAATAAAACAACCTGGGATCAAGGTTTGAAATTGCCATTACCTACTATAATGAGTGAAGAGCTCGCTAGAAAAAACGAGAGGCTTCTAAACATACAAAATTAACCATTGAAAAAATAGAGATCAGGTATTGTTCTTTGTCCTTGTGAATACAACTTCCTGCTGGTGTAGTGACCGTGTCATGCTGTGCGTGTGGCGCTGACTGCTATCAAGACTTTGGACTGCCATGATGGTGCATTGAAAAGGTTGGGGACGAGGGATGTCAGGTTGGTGAGGGGTGGATGAAGAGTGTGGATATCGTGCTTGTTAGCAGTGGCGCACATCCTCACTATACCTCTGCGTAGCTACACAGACTAAACAGAATCTACTGTAAGCCTTCTTGACTCTTACTGTAAACATAAGGCTTATATATCGTCCATTTTCTCTAGTCATTTCTAGAACTGAGCCTGAATTTGTTTACCGCATTTATATGATCTGGAATATTTTAAGGATATTGTATTAAGACATCCAGTAAGGACGAGAAGTAATTGCCTAATTGTTATTTGTTCAGCTTCTTATGACTTGAACTTTTCAAGAAAGGAATATGAAATGTATTTGAATTAAAGTGAAATAGATTGGAACCTTAATTTTTCTTTCTTTATATTTTGAATATTGATATTTAAAGTTGTCCCTTTTTTCCTGGTTTGTGTTGCCTTAGACTGCATGAAATAAAAAAGATACTATGTTATG
>NC_059295.1:29218227-29220727 GCF_017591435.1 Portunus trituberculatus | reverse complement strand
CTCTCTCTCTCTCTCTCTCTCTCTCTCTCTCTCTCTCTCTCTCTCTCTCTCTCTCTCTCTCTCTCTCTCTCTCTCTCTCTCTCTCTCTCTCTCTCTCTCTCTCTCTCTCTCTCTCTCTCTCTCTCTCTCTCTCTCTCTCTCTCTCTCTCTCTCTCTCTCTCTCTCTCTCTCTCTCTCTCTCTCTCTCTCTCTCTCTCTCTCTCTCTCTCTCTCTCTCTCTCTCTCTCTCTCTCTCTCTCTCTCTCTCTCTCTCTCTCTCTCTCTCTCTCTCTCTCTCTCTCTCTCTCTCTCTCTCTCTCTCTCTCTCTCTCTCTCTCTCTCTCTCTCTCTCTCTCTCTCTCTCTCTCTCTCTCTCTCTCTCAGGTTCTATGAATATATCATTTGCAGATCAGCTTTGAGGGCTTTTTACATTTTATACATATATTTCTGCTGCTTTACACCTTGGTGCTACGACTTACATGTAATAATTTTTCATCAGGTATTTTAATATCTGAAGTAAGTATTTCATTTATTAATTTATTTATTACCCATGTGTTTTGTTTAAGGAAATATTGCATAAAGATTGCCAACTGTGTTGCGAGTATTAATGAAAATTCTTTGTAGTAATGATAGAAAATAATATTTGTGTGTGTGTGTGAGAGAGAGAGAGAGAGAGAGAGAGAGAGAGAGAGAGAGAGAGAGAGAGAGAGAGAGAGAGAGAGAGAGAGAGAGAGAGAGAGAGACAGACACACACACACACACACACACACACACACACTCACACACACACATTGATCTTTCTCTTTGAACTCGTAATCCTTCTTTTCTTCTTATTTCTATACCACTTCTTCTTCTTCTTCTTCTTCTTCTTCTTCTTCTTCTTCTTCTTCTTCTTCTTCTTCTTCTTCTTCTTCTTCTTCTTCTTCTTCTTCTTCTTCTTCTTCTTCTTCTTCTTCTTCTTCTTCTTCTTCTTCTTCTTCTTCTTCTTATTATTATTATTATTATTATTATTATTATTATTATTATTATTATTATTATTTTTTTTTTTTCTTCTTCTTCTTCTCCTTCTTGTTCTAGCAGCAGTAGTAGTAGTAGTAGTAGTAGTAGTAGTAGTAGTAGTGGTAGCAGCAGTAGTGGAGTAGTAGTAGTAGCAGTGGTGGCAGTAGTAGTAGCAGTAGCAGCAGCAGTGGCAGCAGTAGTGGTAGTGGTAGCAGCAGTAGCAGTAGTAGCAGTAGTAGTAGTAGTAGCAGTAGTGGTAGTGGTAGTAGTGCAGTGGTAGTAGTAGTGGTAGTAGTAGTAGCAGCAGTAGTAGTAGTAGTAGTAGTAGTAGTAATAATAAGTAGTAGTAGTAGTAGTAGTAGTAGTAGTAGTAGTAGTAGTAGTAGTAGTAGTAGTAGTAGTAGTAGTAGTAGTAGTAGTAGTAGTAGTAGTAGTAGTAGTAAGAGTAGTAGCAGCAGCATTACCAACACGAACAATAACAACGGGTCATTTACCAAGAAAAACTCTACGGTTGAAGACTATCACATTTCACTTACTCTATGGATAAAGCACACACATTTCCCTCGCTCTCCTCTCTAATACTTTGTGAGTTCATTCATTCCCACATTTTTGTACCTATTTTCGCACCTTCACTCACATCTCCCTTCCTTTTTTATCTCCCTCCACCTAATCAGCTATAGTGAAGTAAATGCTGGTTCTAAAATTTATATAAGAACAATATATCATACAAGTAGTGTGTGTGTGTGTGTGTGTGTGTGTGTGTGTGTGTGTGTGTGTGTGTGTGTGTGTGTGTGTGTGTGTGTGTGTGTGTGTGTGTGTGTGTGTGTGTGAATCAGTTCCCATATCAGAGGTTCAAAGGTACAATAGAATATACTTGCTAGGTCGTGAAGGAACTATACCCAAAGAGGATAATGATGAAAAAAAAAACATATTTGACGAATACAATTCCACGCACTTTTCTATCAGCGTCTTTCAGGAACTGTTCGATCTAATACATAATTATTTTCTCTTTATATCCTTTCGTATTTCCTTGTAATCCTCCTCCTGTTACTCTCCCAATCTTATCCTCTACGCTCCTTTATTTCAATCACTTGTTTAGCAGCCGCATCACAAAAGCGAGAGAGACACTCCAACACAACACTCCACTGCTGCAATAAAGCGAAAAGTAAAGTGAGTGCACATATTCCGTGTTGTAATTGCGAGGCGCGAGACCTGTTTGTGTCGCCAGCAGTGCGCCCTGAATTGGCCAACATATTTGTGTGTGTAATTTGCCCAGCAGGTGAAGAGAGAGAGAGAGAGAGAGAGAGAGAGAGAGAGAGAGAGAGAGAGAGAGAGAGAGAGAGAGAGAGAGAGAGAGAGAGAGAGAGAGAGAGAGAGAGAGAGAGAGAGAGAGAGAGAGAGAGAGAGAGACGGTATAGGAGGATGATATTAGTAGTAGTAGTAAGAGCAGTGACATTAGTTTTTGTAGTTTTTTTTTCTTTCTTGTAAAAGTAAGTCCATTTCTTGCCTGTTATTCTTTCTT
>NC_059295.1:29190727-29213227 GCF_017591435.1 Portunus trituberculatus | reverse complement strand
TTCAAGATTTATTCTTGTGGTAGTGTGTAACAAGAATTCTGAATCAAATAAATACAAGAACATCTTCGGAAAGCCAATTAAGTGTTACTGTGGCCTTTTAAAATGGTCCTTATGAGAGCCCAGAACCTTTCAAATAAGAGTTTTCAAGAGCAGATTTTTTTTTTCTATTCCAGTAACAATGTATGAAGAATTTTGCGTTAAAAATGAGAAAAATATTCTTAAAAGCTCGACTGATGACAATTGTAGCCTTTAAAAACAGTCCTAATGAGATCCCAGAGCATTTCAAAACACTATGCAGGAACTCGAAGCCTCCATGAGATTAGATGCTTTACATGCGACGTAACTTAATGAGCTGCCACATGAACTCCCTCTCATCACCGTGGCCTCTGGAAGTCCTTCTGATAATCAAAAGCATTCCAAAATACAATTCAGCAACGTGGAGAGTTCATGAGACTAGATGCATAGTGAATAATTAAATGAGCTGCCCCATGACTATATAAATATTTTTTTTTTTTTCTCCGCTGTCCCGACCACTGCCTCGCCTGAGAAGTGAACATAATCGTTACTCTAGCCAAATATTTGACGAATGGGAACAGCGCACGAGCGAGGAATGGCCGAGACTGCACGTTATGCCCGCCGAGTGTTCCTAATGCTGCTGTTTACATTACGATGAAATAGATGGTTGACTGAGCGGAAGATTCAAATAAACGTGTATGCTTGATCTTTCCAACGAGGCTGAAATTGAAAGGTGAATGGAGCATTTTTTTTTTTTTTCAGATAAGAGAAAATGGATTAGAAACCAGGGAAGATATAACAACTTAAAATTGGAAAGGTAAACTGAATAGATTGTGGTTTCTTGCAGATAAGATAAAATGGAGTAAGAATTTGGAAATAAATACATATATAGTAATCAAATAAGAGTTGGAAAAAAAAAAGTGTACAGAGATATCCAAAATTCTTGTCAGATAAGAGAAGATAAAGTAAAAATAAAGACAAAAATATAGTTAGACAAAAAAGATAAAAGTTTAAAGTTTCACATCAGCAACTGTTATTCAAAAGACAAGAATTTCTCAATGCAACGACGCACGGCTGATACTTATTGTGGGGTATCTAGTGTGGTGTATCTTTATCACAATACAATATATGTAAGTTACCCTTATAACTACCATACAAGATGGAAGTCTGTTCTGTCAAGTTGCTATATAAGAAATAAGTAAGAGAACAAGATGATTCCATACACCTTCAAGACTTCGTTCCGACAAGGCTGTGATATTGAAGCAACATATGTTTATGATATTAAAGGTAAGTTAGTCTGAGATAATAGTGGAATGACATACACCATAACAAGTTGGCACAAACACAGCCCTTATTTTCTGTATTTCTTCTTTTTGCCTCTTCTTATTATCATTCTTATTCTTGTTCTTATTCTTCCATCGTTCTTCCTTTCATTCTTTCTTTTTTTTCTCTCTTTCTTTTTTTCTTTCCTTCTTTCTTTCTCTTCCTTTTAATAGAGAAGATGATGGTCTTCTCTTTTAATAAAAAAAGCATGCAGATGACTCATTGACAGGATGTTTATACAAGCGTGTCTTCTTATATATATATATATATATATATATATATATATATATATATATATATATATATATATATATATATATATATATATATATATATTATAATCTTCCTTACGATTTATGATTGATATTTACTTAACGGCGTTTACTAGTTGCGATGGTCGCGTGACTCCACCAGTAAGAAAGATGCCGTATCATAATACCTGTCCAGCTCTCGTGCGCCATAAACTTTTTTTTCTGGTCGAAGTACTGTAATTAGGCTACTTGAAGGGGTAATAGCATGCGATAACAATGAAAGAAATATAATAGCGACTCCATTGATGTATGAGTCCATTCAGCGCTCGCAATAGCTATACACCAATAGGTGTAGCTATTAAAGCAGCATAAAAGGTGATAGCCCGTAAGAATACAAGGTCCATATATGGAAATGTTTCGTGTTTCATGAGAAGAAATTTTAAACGCCACAGAAGTAAAATAATCGAGCTTTCACTATTTTTCTTCATTTAGGCTATATACAATAGTTCCTAGTAGATAGATAGATAATACTTTATTGTTCATGTATAGAATACATAAAAATTTGTTTTGTGTGTCTCCAGCTAAAACAGTAACAATGTATAACACTCATACATACATACATACTATACCCAGTACACTTAATGGCCTCCCGCATACAGTCATATTGGTATATAAAAAACGGCTATCTTTCGTTCAGTGATCTAATGCTGTCTGGCACAAAAGATTTACAATATCTGGAAGTCCTACAGTTCATTGACCTTAACCTTTTACCTGATGGCAATAACTGATAGCTGCTGTTGAGAGGATGTGAAGGGTCACTGGTGATTACTTCACATCTATGGAGTGAACTTGTCTTATAAATATCAGCTAAATTTGAGCTGTTCTCTACTCCCAATTTTACACAGTTTCGAATTATCCTAGTAAGTTTTCCCTTCACCTCTGTACTACAACTACCATACCAACATGTAATTGAGAACGACAAAACAGACTGTATAATTGCAGAATAAAATAAGTTAACAGTTCTGGTGTCAATTCTAAGTTTGCTCAGCTTCCGCATAGAGTACATCCTAGAGTTTAATTTTTTATATAATGCTTCTGCGTTTTGATTAAAACAGAACTTGTTATCAATAATTGTACCAAGATACTTATACTCTGTGACTGATTCAACTAACTCTCCATTTATGTACAGAGGTGACTGAGTGACTGGTGATGTACTATAGTCTACTACCATTTCTTTTGTTTTCATAACGTTAAGCTCTAGATAATGCTCACTACACCAAGTATTAAAACGCTGTACTTCTTCCCTGTAACTACTAAAGTATCACCAGAACCACAAAAACATCTTGGCAAATCATTACAACATCTCCTAGAACCTGATAGAAGATAGTCGGGATGTGGCTCTGAAAATTTGAGTACACGGTCAATTTAGACAAAGCCACCGTGGTACAGTGGAACCATGAGTGCTTTGGGATCCGAGTGGTCTCCACACGGGTTCGAATCCTGTCCACGGTCCGAGTGTAGGTTGGGCTTCCTCACTCGGGGCAACGGTTTCCTAGCGGATGGGCTTTGAGATAGGGGGCACCCAAAAAGTATCCCCTTTAGCCCATAAATTCCCGTGAAAAGCCCACATGGTATAAAAAAAAAAAGCCGGACTCACTGGAGGACTATATTAATTCAGGGAAACTGGTTCAAGATAAGAGTTACAAATGAATGGAATGTCCAACCTGACCTACCAGAACATATACGAGTATAGATCATCATTCATTATCTCTAGTTTCAAAGTAAAACACGATAGGCACAACAGTATTCATAAGACTACTAAATCCTGAAGTTGGGACATCATAAGAACAAATTGAAAATGAAGGAAGCAGCAAGAAGCCATGAGGCAGACACTGTCGGTCCATGCATGAAACATACTTACTATATAATATTTCCACTCATCATTTTCATCCGTGAATTTACCTGATCATCTTCTGAAGCTAATGAATCAGCACTAACAACCAGATCTAAGAAGTATAATCTTTTTACTCCCCGTTACTATTTTCTAGGTGAGCAATTTCTAGTTAATCTTTTGGGTTTTCTTAAGCCCCTCCCATTTATTTGACTTTTTTTTCTTCTTCCTTTTGTTGTTCTTTGTCAGTGTCTCTTTTACATAAAAAAAAAGTTGGCAATACTATGAGGGAAAAATACATAGCAGAGATACAACCCCTATACGAATTTCCGACCAGCACTGCATGTGAGGTCTCGGTGTCTGTCATCAACCTGCTCTTGGCTGGATCTTGCGTTAAGCGGGCGTCCATGACAGGTGGCGCCGACCTCATTCTCTACTGGATCAAATTTCTCGTGTTACCTAATTTCTCATCGAGGTAGTAAGAGCAAGAGTGTGTCCGGGGTGCGTCAAGGACGAGACCTCCCTCTTCCTCCGCCTCCTTGCTCCTCCCGTTTCCTGTTTCGCCACACTTCCCCTCCTCCTGGCCTGCTTCGATGTTGGTAATGCGTCACCGCGCGTCGTTGCGTGAATGTTTGATGTATTTTGCAGATGAGACACTTATTGTACGGAATTCCTTTGATTGTTAATCCTTTACTTGAAACTGGTATTCTATATCATGCATATATATATATATATATATATATATATATATATATATATATATATATATATATATATATATATATATATATATATATATATATATATATATATATATATATATATATATATATATATATATATATATATATATATATATATATATATATATATATATATATATATATATATATATATATATATATATATATATATATATATATATATATATATATATATATATATATATATATATATATATATATATATATATATATATATATATATATATATATATATATATATATATATATATATATATATATATATATATATATATATATATATATATATATATATATATATATATATATATATATATATATATATATATATATATATATATATATATATATATATATATATATATATATATATATATATAAAATGTGTGTGTGTGTGTGTGTGTGTGTGTGTGTGAGTGTGTGTGGGTGTGTGTGGAGTGTATGTAGAGCGTCAACCGGCGCTGCAGACACACTCCAGCTGCAGGAAGATGTAGGGGTTGCAGCTGATTCCCAGGGATATTGTTTCTGCACGGCGAGTAAGGCAGGTTTTATTTCACTTGCTCGTCTGGTCTAACCCTAAACCCGTTCCACAAACGAGTAAACTCTCTTATGTCATCATCATCATCATCATCATCATCATCATCACCATCACCATCACCATCATTTCTTAAAGATCATTATCTTTATAAATCCAACAACAACAACAACAGAACATTGACTTAAAGCAAGGGTCTTATTATACGCAATATCAGGATAGTCAGTCAGTCAAATAGTGTTGCGCGCTCTTCTACTAACAACTTATCAGACTTTGCAGACTGACTGCCTGACAGCAAGTCAAATGACTCAGGATTGAGGACAAAACGTTGAACATGGGTAATGAAAGTGAAGAACTTATTCGACTGTTGACTGCGATATACACCATAGCTTACAAGATTTCCCTGTTTCCTTAATAAAAGTTTTTGTTTTTTTCCATAGTCCTCGGTACTCAGTGTTACACTATTGTGACTTTACATAATGAGAATACAATAGAGTAAAATAAAGTAAATATAGCATGTAGCATACTCGGTAATCTGGCTTGAATATTTTCATGAACTTGTATTTGTTGTGATCTTCACAGTAGGTAGAAGTGTCTGAATGATAATTATTTTTGACGCAAGTCAAACTCAAAATTATGTTGTGCAATTTTGGTGCAATATCTTATTCTCTCTCTCTCTCTCTCTCTCTCTCTCTCTCTCTCTCTCTCTCTGATATATTTACCTTACTATGATATAAACAAAAATCTTATGTTATTCGCTTCACTTCCTTCGAACGATATTAATTATAGATAATGCCACCTTAATCTTTCTTTTCCTACTATAAGCTATTTCTATAGGCTAGGTAGAGGTCAAGCCACGACTACAGATCGACCTTACTTTCCGTATATTTAAAGATTTTGATTTTCATGAAAATTATTATGAAAGGTCACAGACATAACTAGTCATGTCCTCGTGGACCCGTGGCTAATCCATATCAAAATATCAATAAGATTGTCTAAACACCCTCGGAAATCCTGATGACTTCCAATATAGGCTGTACAAGTGAGTCGAAAGAAGAAAAATGTATATAAATATTAAAGTATAGTCTTTATAGTCACACTAGATATATTATGAGGATAAATATTCATAGATACTTTAAAATCATTACAATGCATGGCTACTCCCATGGTGAGCTGGATAATAATGTCCTATAGATCTGCCAAATCGTTGTTCACTGTGAAGCAGAGGATGGATAACAACACCTCATCTAATGTATTGTATGTCTAGTGCAATATGTAGTGAAATATAGATATAATTTCGTAGAAATCAACTGATGGCCTTCAAAAGCCAAAAGTTGTTGGCAGCGTATTTGGCACCATTTGGCACTCAGGATCAGCTGGCGAGTTAAATGGCGGGAAAGAAATGCCTATCTTTATAGCATCCATTCTTTTTACTGAATAAGATAGATCGCTTAGCAAGACATAATTACATATAGCAACCAGACAAGGAAAAATGTCATGTGAAGCAGTAATACAGTGGTAAGGAGTAAGTAAGTATATGGAGGGTTGAGGAATATGGCAACAAGAGAAGCGGTTTGTTTACATCAACACGTGCGAGACGGCGGCTGCTGGGCGCACCAGGAGCAGCAGCAGGCGAGTGTTGCACTGCCTGGTTCCGGGAACACGACCGTAGACAGATCCTTCCTCTCCTCCTTCACGGCAAGTGTTTAACGTCTTCTTTGAATTGGTAGCAAGAAAAGTGAGAGAGCATTTACTGTTGATATGTTATTCTGTGCTGATTCGGCTTGTTTTCTTAGCGCTGGAAGTTGCAGTAAACCATGGCTTCTTGTGTTTTAATTTTCTTTTATATGATCTTTGTACTGGTGACAAACAAGAAAAAAAATTAGCAGCCTTATAGTTTTGATCCGTAATTCTGTGCTGATTCAGTTTGTTCTTTTGGCTGAAATTGCTATAACCTTGGCACTTAGGTTTTAACCACCTTGTTCTCCCTAGCATGTGTCAGATATACTCTTCCTGTTAGCACCAAGAATAATAATTGGTGATGATCTATGATTATGGTATGATTGCGCTTATTTTCACATTTTTAAGCTACATTTACCTTGGCATCATATGTTGTGTCTTCCTTCACAGCAAGAGTTTGGTATGTTCTCTATATTGGTGCTATGAACAACAGGTGGTTATGATCTTTGATTCTTGTTAGATTGAATTTGTTTTCTTGGCACTGTGAGCTGCAATGTTTTTTAGTATCTTGTGTTTTAAACTTTTCTTCACATCGTGTTTGATGTATTATGATTTATAGTTTTGTTCAGATTTTGTTTGTGTTCATAGCACTTTAAGTTGTAATATCCATTGCATCTGATTACTGTGTTTTTGTTGTTCACTCACGTTAGTTACTCAGTCGATTAGGTATTGATTAGGAAGCAGTATTGCAGAGGAAAGTTTGTATGGGCAAGGTGGGGGACATCAGGTATCTGCAGGTATGTCATTCTTGAAGTGATAAGTGGTTATGGTGTAGTACATGCAGAGACTCACTAGTGTGTATAATGCAGAATTTATATCTACATATCTGTTTGAGGAAAGTCAAGTTAAAGGGAGCCAAGTAGTGTTTGGGGCTGATAAAGAAGATGACAAATTAGTACAGCATTCACAAAGATTGCCAAGTGTAGGTATGTTTGACAGCATCTGCAACTTCCCTCATGCTCATCATCTGGTAACAAGTATTTGCACCTCATGTTAAAGCTATTGGTGTGTCTATGCAACTCCTTTCTCCTCTGAAGCTTGATACTATTTTAATTGGCGTTGGTATAAAAAGTGTAATGACAGGGAAGTCAAGGCCATCCACAGACCATTTAGGTTTTGTTGATTATCCTGGCTTCATTGACAGTGGATCAGACTTGTGTTACCCTGAGTGTTCTGATATGGGATTGAATCTCTGCCAGGACATTGAGGATGATATGGGTCCAACACATCACAATATAGATTAATATCATTAATGCCCCATTGGATTTTGGTCAGCCTTGACTATCTTGTCACTACAACAATATCTGCAAATGATAGCGACATGATTTGAATGAAGACGTTTCTACTAGTAAGTCTGAGATGTAAGTTAGATAGGTACTAATTCAGTCTTGTTGTGATCATGAAAAGAAATACACTGCAAACGTATATAATAAGACTACACATAATTTAAGAAAACATAAACAGAGAAACATTTTGAACCTTCATTGTATCAGCAGTAGCTGTGCATTACTGTATGATGGAAGATTAAGTTTAGACCTACACTGTAGCTGTACATGGGTTTTACATTCATCCCCATCTCATTGAAGGGTAATCATATATTTTAGTTTGTAGTACCATGCACCCGAAAATTATAACATGTTACACATCAAGTCTTGATCATGTTTTGCTTTGGTCAAGATTTGATATAATGTAAGTTAGCATTTTTCTTATTTATTATATATTTTTTCACAGAAGACTGAATTATTGTTTCCTGTGGCTAGAGAATAAACATCAATGAAGACCCTTACAAAGAAGCTGAGCAGCTGTGTCCTGTCAGAGGACCAGTTGTTGCTTCTAGTGGAGAACCATACTATTAAAAAGGTGATTCCTTTTATTTGTTTTATATGTTTATTAATTTATTAGACTACATATCTGTCTGTTTGTATACACTTGTCAAGTTGAGTAACCTGCTACATTCACTCTCTTTCAGTTGTAAATCTTTTGGCCCCTGGATTTTATCAGATGTCTGGGGATACCATAGAATGCCTGATTCCACCATCTATTAATCCAACGCAACCTTCCAGACAACTATCCCCTCTTCTTCAGTGACATTTAACTGTCCCCCTCTTCTACACTGAGTCTCCTCAATGTGTCCTTTACTCATAACAAAAACTGGAAATCTCACATCTGTTCTCTACCTGAAACAGCTTCTATGAAGTTGTGTTATTTTTATTTATTTTTTTTTTTTTCTGTCCTCCCCCCATACATAAAAGAAATCACATGGTTTTCCTTTTATTTCAGTATATCTTGGTGTATTTTTTTCTCTTACTTTTCTTTCCATTCTTTCTTCCATCTTTTATTTATTTACTTATTTATTTATTTATTTATTTATTCATTTATTTATTTTTTATTTATTTTTTTCCCACCCATTATTATTTACCATTCTCACCTTCCGTCCTCTTATACATATTCACAACGTATTGCTCTATCTTGCTATAATGTGTTCACTCTTTTTTCATTCTCCTTCTGTTATCTTTTCTTCTTCACTACCAACTATTCTTTCCCCTTCTCACCTCATAGTTGTCTTTTGTTTAATATGTTCATCTTAATACCATTTCCAAGGTCATGCTTTTCATTTCAGAATAAGTTGAATTTTTTTGTTCATCATGCAAAACTCAAACTGCATATATTCATGAGTCCTGTTTCTTAGTGAGGATCTTTTGCATTTCAGAGATGAATTGCAAATTATATCTGTTGCAAACAATAACTTCTGTTTTAATGAATGCTATTGTAAGTGTTAATGAAGAACTTGTTACAGTCATGGTATGCAAGTCAAATTTATAAGTTTGTTCTTAATAGTAACCATTTTAGGGTGGATGTAATATGAACATTGTAATTTTTCAGCAAAAGAAGTGTGATCTACCATGGGTGGAGGTGGTCAAGCGGCTGCTGACTAGAGCAGCAGATGAAGACAATGGAGTGCTGTTTCAAAATACTTCCACTATTATAAGAGTGTAAGTAATGTTATAACAAAAGGGAATCTAATCTACATTTTAATCCTAATATGCTTCATACAGGTGTTGCCATTTGTAGACCAGATGGTGTCTTACAACTTCCTTTATTTTCTAAACTGCATATATATGTATTAAAAAATAAAGCATTGATGAGAGTCTTGCTTGTTGTAAAGTGTTGTGGTCTTTGATAATAAAACTGTGAGAATATAAATTCATTTTATATTAAGCAAATGTTTTGTTGTTCATATAATTATATATTTTATGCTCAGCAAATTTAATTCCAGCAAGGGTCAACAGAATTTGTAGAATGATGTTTAGGGAAATAAGAGTTGTTATGCTGAATTCAACAGTCAGAATACGTACAATGAAATTCATTGTTTATGTTCTGAGATATTGATTATCTATTCACTTCTAGCTTGGGAAAAAATTGATTTGATAGAAAATAGATCAAAATATGCAGTAAGCTTTCACATTAGTAGATTCAGATATAACAGCCTTCCTGAGGGTGTCAGTGGCAATCAGTTGAGAGGTGAACATAACAAACACACCAAGCTGGGAACAGGTGGATTCGGTGTGTTTGGCTAGGCTGACCACTCTTCCTTTTCTCTGCATTGCCTGACTCGGAAAACACTGTAATTCTTCCTTCGTGTTTATTTGTGATAGTACTGACACATATATAACAGTGAGAGGAAGGAGGCGATGTGAAGGCTTTGGCTGGTCTCACTTGGACTGACTAGCTATGTGCTGCTACTCCACTACCTCATTCACACCCAGAATACATACACACACCACGTTGTGTAGTGGATAGCATGCTCAGCTCAGAACTGAGAGGGCCGGGGTTTGAGTTTCATGTGCAGCGAGGCAGATGAGCAAGCCTCTTAACATGTAACTTCTGTCCACCTACCAGTAAATAGGTTTGAGATGTAACTCGACGGGTTGTGGCCTCGCTTTCCGGGTGTGTGTGGTGTGTGATGTGGTCTCAGTCCTACCCGAAGATCAGTTTATGAGCTCTGAGCTCACTCCGTAATGGGGAAGGCTGGCTGGGTGACCAGCAGGCCTGGTGAATAACACACACACACACACACACACACACACACACACACAATTAGGTAAATACACACACACACACACACTACATGGAGCCCACACTCATAACTATACAATATGTAAATAGGTAATAGATAGTTTATTGTAATTATTTGTATAATTCAAAAGATTTAAAACATCTAAAATTAACACAATGAAGATTCTGCCATTTAGTTATAAATGTTATTTTGACATATTCCTCAGTCACCTGAATGAAGTAGTGAGGAATGGTCTAAAGAATCCCAGTAAGCTTGGCCAGAAGTACTCAGACATCCTCAACAGTTTGCTGACTCATTTGCACCTCACCTTGGAGGACAAAGTAAGTAGAATGAGAGCTGCTCCTGTCAGGTGTTCAAGTAAACTGGGAAAGTTACAAGAGGATTTTCTTTACATTCATCACTATTAATTAATAGGTTGAAGCTTCATAGAGTTTGATTTAAAAAGGTAAATTAAGATATTGGCTCTGAAATAGAGTGGTGAAATAGACTAAGTAGTAATGTTATTATTGTCAAATTAGTGATAGGCAGTAAAATATTATTTAATTATTTTATATAGAAATCATCTACCATGCTCTAGCTCTAATTACTATTTCTGACATGCCATATCCTGTGGTTTTTACTTTTGCCTCTGTATTGGAAGGAAAATGCAATAAAATGTAGATAGTTCATTTAATGCAGGTTTGGCTACAGGATAAGGAAATGTGTGGATTGGAGTTGTGGTTTATTTGGTCTTCATTCATAGGTACTTCTCTCATCAGAATTTGCAGGTGGTGGAGATGTACACATTGTTATCCCTGATCCTTGCTGCTGTCATTGATTTGAGTATTGCATCATATAAGTGAGTTGGATTTGTTTTATTCATAATTTTCTGCATTGTTTCATTCCCTACTGATCCTTACCTTTCATAAGGCTCAAGCAGTCATTATAACTTTAATCTGAACATAAGAAGAAAAGCAGATTACTAGAAAATATCATGTGTAAATAAGAGACCACAGTATTCTTTCTTTTCTCAGCTTATATTAACAAAGCATCGTTTCAATGACAGGAAAGGCAACGAAGCATCTTTGGTGGCTAAGATCTTCATGAAACTGACTATGATTTTTGGTGAGCTGCATTTTATTATTTTTCTTTTATACTTGTAAAATGAAAAAGTGGTAATCTTTTTCCTCATCCCTGAGATTAAATGGCTTTTTAATTTCTTGTTCTTGAAGTTACCAACAATCTCTTTTTTTGATGATATCCTTCTCTTGACCTTACTATTACTAACTCACACATCCTCTGCAGATATTCAACCTCAGTTTCTCTTCAACATGTCTGCTGTCACTCTATTTGCACCTGTTCTCATTCCACTCCTCAAATTTTCAGTTACCATCATCTCTGCCTGCTTCTGTATTTCCGTCTTCTTACAACTTGACCTATTTTAAGAGAGAGGTGTCAAGAAATTTGCTCCCTAATTTTGGATAATCCTTTCTTATCTTTTAAAGAACCAGCATCAAGTGGGCTTTTTTTTTTACATTGTGTTGCCCTTGGCTGGCCTCTCCTACATTAAAAAAAATATATATATATTTTCTCTTTTTCATGCACTGTACTATCATAACTTACCACTCCCACACACATTGAAACTACCATCATTGCCAGCAAAATCTGAACTCTGATCCTCTTAGGAGTAATTTCAAGTTCTCAACCTTTGTTGTCTATTGCTTGCCATTGTATGTTGCAGGTCATTCCGAAGAGCTGCTTCTTGATGCTATCCTCCACTGCAGGACTCTTATTCACCCTCGTTCACGGCAGCCTTTAGTACAAGTCCCGCTTATCAAGTAGGTCTCCTTCCAGTGTGAACTATTTCATTATGGTAATTCTCCTAACAAAAGTCTTAAAATACATTTATTAGAAAATTATTTTCAGATATTAGATCATAATAAGAAATCAAAATACCTTGAAACACACACACACACACACACACACACACACACACACACACACACACACACACACACACACACACCGCGTAGTGTAGTGGTTAGCACGCCGGGTGCAGCAAGGCAAATGGGCATGCCCCTTAATGTGTAGCCCTGTTCACTTAGCAGCAAGTAAGTCTTGGATGTAACTCAAGAGGTTGTGGCCTCACTTTCCCAGTGTGTGGAGTGTGTTGTTGTCTCAGTCCTACCCGAAGATCAGTCTATGAGCTCAGAGCTCACTCTGTAAAGGGGAAGGCTGGCTGGGTGACCAGCACATGACCATGGTGAATTACACACACACACACACACACACACACACACACACACACACACACACACACACACACACACACACACACACACACACACACGAGATGACACACTGACTTGCAAAAACAGCTCCCAGGTGAAGTACTACATCAGGCGTTGGAAACTGACCTAAACTGTATGTACAGAGGGGAAAGGGACCATAGGGTTCTCCTGTCTTCAAAAGAAACAAGACTTGGGGACCATGTAGAGCAAAAAATGGAAGGAGAGACTGAACTAGGTAGTGCTGCCAGACATATGGGACCAAAACAAACACCATGGTTTGAAAACCAAAGGTTTATTGAAACACCAATTGGCCTGAAGAGACTGGGTGATGATAAAATGCACAAGGATTTTTCAGGATTTAGAGAGGAAAGAGGTAATATGAGGAGGCTAATAAATGTGGAAAGGGAGGTAGGATACATGGAGGTGATTTCAAGTATGATGGAAAAACAAGACAAGTTAATAAAAGAAAACATTGAACTAAAAGTGAGATTATAGGAATATGAGATAGTAAGAGAAATAAATCAAGAGATGAGGAGATGCATGAGAAAGAAACAAAATGATATACTAAAGGCTACATGTTGCGACTACGAAGATTCCTTAAGGAGCCTACTGAAAAAAAATACAGATGGGAAGGATAAAGTAGAGAATGGAATGGGTGAAAGCAAATTGGAAGAATTGCAAAATGCATTGAAACAGGAACAGGAAGAAGAAAAAGTAAAATTTTCAGAGGTAGTAAGAAAACAAATACAAGAAAAGACAAAGAATGTTGTTATATAAGTAATTAAGGAGAAGGAAGTTCTAGTGAGGGATACAGTGGATAAGAGGAAATGCATCCTTATTTTTGGGCTGAAGGAAAAAAAAATGCCAAACAATTTCGTGAGAGAGCAAGAAGAGAGAGAATTGGCGAAAACTGTTATCAAACAGGTCCAAGACAGCACACAGGAGTTGGACCAGGAAGTGGAGGAAGTGATTAGGTTTGGAAGGTTAAGTGAAAAGGGAAAAAGACCATTGAAAGTGAAAATAAAATCACTGATGGCGGTGGAGGAGATTATGACAAGAAAAAGGAAACTGACTGACCGATACTGAATTTAAGGATATATGGATAAAAAGAGATATGAACCTGGAAGAGAGGGAAAAGGAGAAAGTGCTAAGAAATGAAGCTAAGGGAAAAAAAACGAGAAAAGGACGGAGATCAAGAAAAGAATTTCTACAGGAGGGCTCTAGATAAGAGACTGAAGAAGTGGTATCTTCGGAAGAAGGAGGAGGTCATGGAAGAGGCAAGAAATTAAGAGTGACTTATATTAATATAGATAGGTAGTTATTCAGTGTGTTGGAGGTTAGAGATTATTTGAAAGAAAAAAGACCATGTAATGTGCATAGTAGAAACAAAATTAAAAGAGGAGATCCATGTTAGTTTTAAAGAAGAGGTATATAAAAGCTGAAGAGATAGGAAGGGAAGGGGAGGAAGAGTACTAATAATGGTTTGTGATAATATATTTGTGGAGAAAGTGCAATATGGTGATAGTAAGGTAGAAGTAATGAGAGTAACAATGAAGACAGAGGAATTGAAAAAAAGAAAAGTCATAGTTACATATGTGCCACCTAAAACAAATACATGGAGAACTGAGGAACATAAGGAAATGCAAAGAGAGGTGATTAAGTGCCTAGATAATATGATAAGAAGAGATGGAAGAATACTATTAGTAGGAGACTTTAACTGTAAAAGAGTAAACTGGAGAGAGATGGAAGTAATGGGTAATGCTGGATCGTGGAGCGAGGAGGTGTTACAGTTGACTATGGTGAATACACTGGATCAGTGGGTGGAAGAATCAACACCGTACAGAGGGGAAGAAGAACCATCGTTGCTTGACCTAGTATTCACAAAGAAGCCAGAGCCCCTCCCAGCATACAATACCTTAGTCCAATGGGAAGAAGTGATCATGTAACATTAGTGTTGGAAATGCAGGAAGAGGATGGGATAAGATACAGAGAAGACTACAAAAAGAGATTAAATTATGCAAGAGCAGATTTTGAAAAGTTCAGAAAATTTTTGCTGATATTGAATGGAGGAACATTACTGACAAAATATGAAATATTCCTACAGAAATATTTTGAAGGAGTGAAGAAAGGAGTAAAGAAAAATATACATGCTTGGTACAATGCCAGATGTATAGAAGCTAAAAGGGAAAAGGATAAAAGCTTGGAAGAAACTCAAAAAGCAGAGAAATGAAAGCAACAGTCTAGAGCAGTATAAGGATGTGAGAAATTAATATATTAGAGTAATGAGAGAGGAAGAAAAAGACTTTGAGAAAGATGTGGTGCAAAAAAGTAAAGATGAACCCAAGCTTTTCTACAAATTTATAAATGGTAAAATGAAGAATAAGGAAACAATAGAAAAAATAATTAAAGGAGGGAAGACATACCAAAAAGCAAAAGAAATGAGTGAAATACTGAATGAAAGTTTCAAAACGTGTTCCTTGAAGAAGAGGAATTTACAGAACCATATTGGACATTGCATTGCCAAGGATTGCAGGAAATCATAGTGCACAAAGAAGATATTGGAAGACTACTAGATAATTTGGATGTCAGAAAAGCAATGGGGCCAGATGGTGTATCAGGCTGGGCACTAAAAGAATGGAAAGAGCATCTATTAGATCCAGTTTGGGAAATGGTTACAGGTTCATTAAAAGAAGAGAGAGTGCCACTGGAATGGCAGAGAGCCAACATAATCTCAATATTCAAAGGAGAGAAAGTCAACTGAGCCATTAAATTACAGACCAGTGTCACTTACAAGTGTTGTGGGGAAGATATGTGAAATTGTTATCAAAGAAAATGGGTTAAATATCTGGAAGAAGAACAAGTTATATCGAACAGGCAAATTGGGTTCAGGACAGGACGGTCATGTGTGTCACTTATTAAGTTTCTACTCAAGAGTAATAGAAGGACTGGAGAGCAGAGATGGTATGGGTGGACACGGTATACCTGGACATAAAAAAGGCTTTTGATAAAGTCCCTCATTGAAGACTATTTTGGAAGTTAAAGAGCATAGGAAGACTGCGAGGAACTTTATTAGATTGGATAAGGGATTACTTGAAGGACAGAGATGAGAACTGTGATCAGAGATACATACTCATCTTGGGGTAAAGTAACAAGTGGAGTGCCACAAGGGTCAGTGTTAGCCCACATTATGTTCCAGGTATATGTAAATGACATACAAAATGGGGTAACCAGTTATATTAATTTGTTTGCTGATGATGCAAAATTGCCAAGTGTAATCAAAACCTGAGAGGAGTGTTTGCTTCTGCAGGAAAATATAAACAAAATTTATAAGTGGAGTAAGAAGTGGAAGTTAAAGTTCAATGCCAAGAAATGTCACATAATGGAATTAGGAAAGAGTAAAAGAAGACTGGTATGGAACTATCTGATGGGAGAGGAACAAATAATGAAGACTAAAGAGGGAAAAGATCTGGGAGTGATTATACAGGAAAATTTGAACCCTGAAAAACACATCAGATATTTGGATTAGCATATAAAACGTTGACTAATATTGCAGTGGCATTTCAATACATGGACAAAGATATGATGAAAAAATTATTACAAGCATGATACATCCAAAGTTGCAGCAGTGGTGTGGTCACCAAGCTTGAAAAAAGATACAAGAAATTAGAACGGATCCAGAAGATAGCTACAAAGACCTAACATATGAGGAAAGCCTGAAGGAAATGGGACTGCCAACCTTACAAGTAGAGGAGGTATAAAATAGTAAATGACATTGAAAAGATAGACAAGGAAGACCTGGTGCTGGTGACAGAAGAAGCTGGAACGACAAGAGGACATGTAAAAAGGATTAGGATCCACACAGAATGGTGGAAAAGTGAAGTGCATTGAGTGATGAAGTTGTTACAGCACATAATGTACATAACTTTAAAGAAAAATTGGATAAATGGAAACATGACACTATGAGCCCTGCTCGAACCCTGTACAATACAACTAGGTAAATACACACACGATATGGCTGGGTGGAGAGGGCCAGTTACCCATTGTAGGCGGTGGAGGATCATCCTTTCCATTGTCTTGCAGACGCAAGACAGGAGGGAAATGGGCCGGCAAAGCTGTGATTTATTTGTGTTAAACATGCGGACGCAACAGTAGCATGCTCTTGCCCATGCAAAAATTATAAATTTCACCCCTAACTTTGTGTTTTTTTTAACACATTTTTGTGTAATTTTCTTGAAATAGGGAAAGAGTGTTAATCAGTGAACTTAGTAAGTAAGGGTTTTCGATGGTGAAGAAAACGAATCTGACTTTAGTTTTGCCGTAAATTTGATATTATAACCATAATGCAGCAGAAAGTCCAGATTTCATAGAACTAAATACTTGAATAATCACTGTGACCTTGTATATATGAACTTTATAATGTGGTGAAAATTCTGGCTCATATTTTGGTACTAGCATCCAACCAATTAGCTTCCAAGAAATTTGAAGAGCCAAAATGGAATAAATACATAAAGTATGAAAGGTTGGTTTAAGGCTTAAACCAACCTTTCCTGCAGGCCGCGGGCTGCATGCGGCCCTCAAAGGCTTTCATTGCAGCCCTTTCTCCTAAAAAAATAATAATAAGCTATAGTGCGGCCCTCAGAGTGAGAGAGAGAGAGAGAGAGAGAGAGTTACCAACTAATTATCTATGTTTATCAACATAATCTCACATAAAATGTCTTCGATCGTAGTAAATAACATGAAATAGTAAGGTTATGTGGCCCTCCATACCAACAGAGTAGTGACTACGTAGTGGCCCTTTGGGAAAAAAGGTTGCACACCCCTGGTTTAAGGTATGCCAAGTGTGATGTCAGTTTGTAACCTTCTACGTATAGTAAACTTTCATGGTAAGAGCTAAGTGCTCTTTTTCGCCTCAACAACAAAAAATGCTTTGCACTTTACAAAATGGAACAGCCAAGCAATAATAAAAAACATACAAAAGGCGTCTTCATACTTCTCTTTGAAATACAGTTCATCCCCATCTTTATTTTAGTTCATCTTTTTTTTTTAGTTGAACTTCAACTTTTTAAATTTGAACTTCAAATTTTTAATTTGAACTTCAACTTTTTTAATTTGAATTTCATCTTTTTTAATTTGAACTTCATCTTTTTTAATTTGAATTTTAACTTTTTTAATTTGAATTTCATCTTTTTTTAATTTAAACTTCAACTTTTTTAATTTGAACTTCATCTTTTTTAATTTGAATTTCATCTTTTTTAATTTGAACTTCATCTTTTTTAATTTGAAGTTCATCTTTTTTAATTTGAAGTTCATCTTTTTTAATTTGAGGGTGAAAAGGTGTAGATGCCATGACTGCTCCACACTTGCACTCCTGTTCTTAACCTATCAAAGTATCTATCTTTCTCTGGGCATGTTTACAAAATATGCTCAATAAAGAAAAAAAGATATTGTGATGGTAAACTAAGTGTTAATTTTAATTACCCATGAAAAGAAAATAAAGTACAGTGGTACCTTGAGATATGAGTTTAATTCATTCCTAGATGGAGCTCGTATATCAAATAGCTCATATCTCAAAATAATTTTTTCCATTGATGATGGAGCTCGTATCTCAGATAGCTCGTGTCTCAAAACAATTTTTCCCATTGAAATGCATTGAAATGCCAATAATCTGTTCCAGCCTCCCCAAAAAAGAGCACCAGTATTTTTTTTATGTGTTTTCAGGTAAGAAACAGGTATTTATAAATACCTGTTATAATAAAATATAACAAAAGATAATATAAATAGATAAACTATTCTTATAAAGTATATTTATCTAAGAGGGTGCACTCCTTGGGATGTTACCCTACTGCATTCCCAACCCTCACTTGGGACTGTCAATCAGCTGGAATGTACATATATACCCACCCACAGAAGACTGAAGGCTCTAATAATCAGAGAAGAACTCGTTGATGAACATGTAAACATTACTCACTGAATAAATGAAGTTTTAAGTAAGAGAGAGAGAGAGAGAATAGAGGCTGCAATGCTTTAGCTTAGAGGAGGTTTGTTTACATTGTTCCCACCTCCTTCATGATATAAGCGTCGGTGGCGGAGGTAGGCAGAGATAGAAAAAATTTGTTTTGCCTTTTTAGTTACGTACATATGTATACTTTATCAATGCATGAAAATATATCAAATAACAGCAAAAGTTTATTTAGTCTTCTTACCTTGGAGACACATGTTTTCAGCTAATGGTGGTAATTGGTACAGGAGGAGGAGGGAGGGAGGAAAAGATGCAGGCACCATTCACATGTAAACTTTAAAGATAAATTAAAACTGCACTTTTTTAGGCAATAAAATGCTCAGTAAATGGTGTGGAAATGATGAAAGAACAATCACAGTGCATGAGATCTACAGAAAACACATAGATACTAGTTCAGCTGAGGATGAAGTGATGTGTTGAGCCACCGACTATAATGGCAACATCTCGAAATTTTGCTTGTATTTTGAAATTTAAAAAACTACCAAATCGTAGCTCGTATCTGAAAAAACTCATATCTCAGGCAGCTCTTATCTCAAGGTACCAATTTGTAAAAAAATAGGAAGATGGTGACTGACAGATTCCTACTATATTGCTTAAGCTACATGATATCCTCATTGGTAGTTGATACTTTAACATTAATAAATATGCCAATAAAAACCTAACAGTATGTACGTACCTACCATGTAAAGTATTCCTTCAAGATTATAACCACCAGAGTTATTGGTTTATTGTTATATTAAAATTCCTTTATATTTGGATTGATGTAAGAGGCATTTTAGTGTGTAGTAATATGTACTGCATATTTTCTTTTCAGGCGTTTATTTTCATCAATCAGGCTTGGACAAACCATGGATCCAGTCTTGTATTTGAAGTATTTACTGCTGGGCAAACTGTGGCTCTTCATGACAGAAAAAAGGAAGTAAGGATAATCCTAACTTATCTGTGTGTGTGTGTGTGTATTTACTCAGTTGCATATTACAGGGTTCAAGTGGGGTCTTATAGTGACCTGTCTCCATATCTACTTTTATCTAAATTTTCCTTAAATGTGTGCACATTTTCTGCTATTACAATCTCTTCACTCAAGTTGTTGTAGATATTCACCATTCTATGTGTAAAACTAAACTTTTTAATGTTCCTCAAACATTGACTCTTTATGATCTTTTTGGAGTGTCCTCTCGTCAATCTATCTCCATCTTCTGTCAATGATACCAGGTCTTGTCTGTCTATCTTTTCCATACAATTTACTATCTTATACATTGTTATTAGATCTCCTCTCTTCTGTCTGTTTTTCAAAGTTGGTAGTCCTATTTCCTTCAGTCTTTCTTCATAGATAAGGTCTTTTATCTCTGGCACCATCTTTGTAGCTGTCCTTGAATTCTTTCTAATTTCTTGATATATTTTTGCATATATAGAGACCACATCATTGTTGCATATTCATGTCTGGGTTTTATCATGGTTGTTATGATCTTTTTCTCCATACTTTTGTCCAAGTAATTAAATGCCACCTTGATATTTGTTAGTGTCTTATATCTTGAAGTAAATTACCTTTTAATGTATTTTTCTGGGATCAGGGGGTCTTGCATAACCACTCCTACATCTTTCTCTTTCTTCCTCTTCATTATAATATCTTATCCCATTTTATATTCTCACATAGGTCTTTTATTACTTTTACCCATTTCCATCACATGGCATTTCTTAGCATTAGATTCTAATTTCCACTTTTTGGCTTCACTCCCATGGCCAAATACATCTTCAATAACTTTACTTCTTCATCTTTCCTTCTTTTATTTCATCTTGATGGCACCACTGCCATCTCATCTGTTTCTAAAGCTGAACTTTTCTCTCAAATCATTGCTAAAAACTTCACCTTGGAAGATTCTGGACTTGTCCCTCCCTCTCCTCCTCCTTTTGACTATTTTATGTCTTCAGTCAAAATTCTTTATAATGATGTTTTCCATGCCCTTGCTAGCCTAAACCCTCGGAAGGCTTATGGACTTGATGGAGTTCCTCGTATTGTTCTCAAAAATTGTGCTTCCGTGCTTGCACCTTGCCTAGCCAAACTCTTTCAACTATGTCTTTCGACTTCTACCTTTCCTTCTTGCTGGAAGTTTGCCTACATTCAGTCTTTTCCTAAAAAGGGCAACTGTTCTAATCCTTCAAACTAGAGATGTACCGATACCAAAATTTTGGCTGATTCCGATACCGATACTACTACTTATAGTGATTACTGCACTGGACACCAGGATGAGTTGGTGGACGGCGAGCGTTATCAGATGGGAGGCTTTGTTTTGGGGGATGCTGTAAGTCCTTCTGAGAACGTTTGTGAAATAGGAGCAATTCTAGAAGCTTTTTGAAGCCATTTGCAAAGGTAAATTACTCAGTAATTGGAATGAATATCTTCTCAGTCTTGTGATTCTTGTCAGTTATTTTAAATTCTTACTTCTTACTCCTTTAGCGACCACTTGGTCTTGTGCATTTTCATTATTAATTTTATTGACGATATTTTGGCGATCAAAAATATTTTTTAAATTATCAAAATTGTAAAACAGACACAAAATATTAGCAAAAGAAGCTCATTTTGTTGTGTATGTTTCTCTTTAATTAAATCTGACATCCTTTGATATTAATTCATTAGACATTAGTAGACCAATTCAGAAAAATGAGCTTTCACCTAATCTTTTCAATTAAATAGAAAGAAGTTTAGTTTATTCTAAATTTAGAGGTTGTGGCTTATAACCACAGAAAACAGTATTCTATGACATACGGTAATCACCAAGGAAACTTAATACGCCGTATTATATTAATTTGGTGTCATTAATATCTTATATCGAATATATCACTAAGTAGTAAATTCCTTTTAGGTATCGGAAGTATCAGCATAAAATAAGCCGATACTGATACCGATACCCAAAAAATGGGCCGATACCGCCGATTCCAATACCGATGCATCAGTATATCTCTACTTCAAACTACTGTCCTATAACTCTAATGTCTTGCTTATCTAAAGTTTTTAATCTCTCCTCTTTAGGAAGATTATCAAACATCTGTCACTTCACAATCTTCTATCTGATCACCAGTATGGCTTCCATCAAGGCCACTCTACTGGTGATCTTCAGGTGTTCCTTACTGAGTCTTGATCATCATCTTTTAGAGACTTCTGTGAAACTTTTTTTGTCGCATTACACATATCAAAAGCTTTTGATAGAGAGTTTTGATTTCCAGACTGCTTTCCTACAGTTTCTATCCTTCTCTCTGCAAATTTATCTCAAGTTTCCTTTCCATCCGTTCTATGCCAGCTGTGGTAGATGGCCACTGTTCTTCTCATAAATCCATTAACATTGGTGTTCCTCAGGGTTCTGTCCTGTCACCCACTCTCTTTTTATTATTCATTAATGACCTTAACCAAACTTCTTGCCCTATCCACTCCTGCGCTGATGATACCACCCTACATCTTTCCACGTCCTTTCAGAGACAACCAACCCTTCAGGAAGTCAACAGATTACACAGGGACACCACAGAACGCCTGACCTCTGATCTTTCTAAGACTTCTGATTGAGGGCAGAAAAAGCTTAGTAGTTTTCAATGCCTTAAAAACTCAATTCCTCCATCTATCA
>NC_059295.1:29128227-29185727 GCF_017591435.1 Portunus trituberculatus | reverse complement strand
TGGCTCATCAAAATCTAATAATAATAAAGCAATGGCTGGAAAAGTTAAAACAAAAGACTGTAAAGAGTTTCATAGACCTCCATTTTCAGAGAAGAGCAGTGATGAAGATGTGAAACTGGAACTTGAGATTGTAAATGTAGTTAGTGATATTACTGATGAAGAGTCTCAACCATGCAACTCCAGGATTAATGAAAGTAATAGAAAGCAGAAAAAGAAAAGGAAATTCAAAGAAGTTCTTCCTTCAAAGGAAAAGAAAAGAAAGCTGCAAGACTATGAGGAGGAAGAAAATGAACTTCCTGCTGTGAATAAAAGTGTATCTCTTACAAAGACCAAATCTGGACTCTCTAAATCCTCAAAGAATAAGAATATTTGTAGGCAAAAGGAAACAGGCAACACTTGTTATAAGCTTACTGAAGATTCACCAGAAGTGCCAATTTCACCCATCAATAGTGAGGAAAGTATGAAAAAAGATAATGAAATAGTAGACAGAAATAACCATGTTGCTGATGGAGAAAGTCCATTTGGTAACAAAAGTGTTAAGAAGAAAGGAACAAAGAGAAAATCAGTGGAGGCTGTGGAGCAGAAATCAAAGAAAGGAAAACTTGAAAACTATAAAGAGGACAAAGAAATAGATGCAGCTTTAACAAATAAAGCAGAAAAGAAAAAAATGAAGAAGAAAAGTAAAAAAACTACCAAAACCATGACTGGAAGTTCAAACAAAAACAGTGAAGAACATGCTCATCATGGTAAAGCAGATGAATCAGATGTCTTGCCAGACACTGAACACACTCTTGAAGACATCAACTTCAGTCCTCCAGTTGAAGAAAAACTAAAGACTTTAGAGAAAGCAACCAAGAAGAGATCTAGAAAAATACCTATATTTACATCGATGGACAAAGAAGACATGAGAGATGAGACTAAAAAGAATAGCTGCCTGTTTGATGAGGTTTGTGAATTTTCTGGTGATGCATCCTCCTTGGTAGCCTCAAATAGAACACAGGGAAGGAAAAGCTCAAGAAGACAAAAACTTTTTAAGAAGCAAAAAAGAATAATAAAAAGCATGACTTTTACAGTGACTGAATTAGAAGAGAAAAGAGACAGGTTAGTTGTACAAGAATTTGAGAATAATAACAACAATAGTATTGGAAAGCTAAGTGAAAATGAAGACCCTGAGATTAAAGCAGCAAATATTATAACGGCAGAAGAACAAGTCATAGGCAGTGAGAAAAAGGCAAACTTTGACTCTCATGAAGAAATTACTTGTAATGATACCTCTGCAACTGAGTTTCTCAGAGTGCACAGTGTGAATGCTGATCCATGTGGCAACAGCTCAGAAGACAGTAGTGATTATGACCGAAGTAATGGCGATGAGGACAATGATTTGGAACATAGCAAAGTTCGATTAGAATTAAAGAATTCAACAGAGTGTAAGAAAGAGGAAGAGAATTTGATTAATGGGAGCAATGCAAAGAATCAGGCTATTCATAAGGATGACAATGAGTACACTGATGAATCAAAAAGCATTAGTGATTGCACTGATGAGACTGACAAGGGGACACTTTTGGAAGTAAGATCTAAGGTAACTGAGACACCAGAAAATGACATCAGGAAAATACAACAGAATGATTCTTTTGTGACTGAAAGTGATGCAGATGTCAGTAGTGAAGAAATCCAGTTAGAAGGTGAAAATTCTGAAGATAATGTTATTGTTGATGTTGTCAATGGTAATGAAAACAGTGATGGTGAGTTAGTTCTTGAAAGTGGACCAGATGATATGAAGAATGACTGTGATAATATTCTTAGCACAAATGATGGAAGTGATACATTTAGAAAAGATAATGAAATACCTAGCAATGCATCAAAACTGCTGGACAAGGAATCTTATGGCAATACTGAAGAATATGAAAAGTTAAATGATGAGGAAAATGATTTAGAAGATGAAATCATCATCACAAAATGCATAATACTAAGTCAAGAGAGCAAAAATATGAAGATTGACAACAACTCTGGGAAGGAGACAGTTACTCCTACCACTACTGAAAAAGATGAAGATGGCAAGGATACTCAATTGATTGAAGATGTCAAAGAAATTGAATATTGTGGCCACCATGATGGACATAAAGAAGATTCCAAAATTTCAAACAAGTTTCATGATATCACAGTTCTTGAATCTGAATGTGAAACTAAAATCATCATGGAAAGCATTTCAAAGACTAATGACATATCTCAGTGTAATGTAAGAGATGATGAAAGTGCTATTCTCAAGTCACCTGAGTCAGACCAAGCCATCACTTCTCGTAAAGAGTCCAGTGAATTGTCTACCATTGAAGACACCAAAAATTTTATTGAGTTAAAAAAGGAGGAAGAAGTGATAGAGGTTGAGGACTTACTGGAAGAAGTGAAACAGGAAGGGGAGATTAAAACATCTCCCATTAAGATATCTTCCATTAAAATGTCTCCTATTAAAACTTCTCCTATCAAAACATCTCCCACTGCTGTAGAAGATACAAGTATAATGGCAAAAGCATCTTCTATCAAAATATCTCCCACTGTTATAAAAGATGCAAGCACAATACCACCCATTCAACATTGTAGAAGTACTGAGCAGAGTAAAGATGTAGTACAAGATCCTGTCTCTAGAATGATGAATAACTTGTATAAGTCAAATACAGTGAAGACAGAAAACAATGAAAAAGAACAAAGCAGTTCTGAAATTCAGAACTCCAGTCTTTTCAATGGGAATGAAAATGCAGTAAGTGATGATGATGATAATAAATCTGTGATTGTGGATGAAAATGAAGAAATTGAATGTATGTTGCAAAACATTGTGAAGGACACTGGCCGGCCATCAAGTATTCATGGTTTGCGAGAAAGACTCCTCAGTGAATCATCTGTAAAAGATGAACAGAAAGAGAACCTAGATCATGATCAAGATGACAAAGAACCCCTTCAAAACAATGAAATGTCCCCATGTGCTTCCCAAATTAAAATTTCTGACTCTTCCAGTCATCCATTGCTGGAAACCACAGAAGACATGAGTAGTAAATCTGTAACACCTACAGAGAATCAGGAAGACACTGATAGCCTAATAGACACTATTGTGAAAGATGAGAGTCGGCTAGCAGAAATTCGTGAGCTGCGAGAGACACTTTTCTGTAAAGCATCTGTGTTAGATGAAAGCATGGATATTTCTGAACATGATAAACATGGTAAAGAACCAGCAAGAAACCATTGTAACATTCAAATTGAGAAAGATGAAGACAGTTCCCAGAATTTCCATCTGGATGATAAGCCATTACCAAATTTTGATTCATCATCATCTGATACTGTTAAGAAAAGCAAAGATTTAAAGGACATATCTTGTACTTTTCATGTTGATAAGCATTTAACTACTGGGAATGATTCTAGTATCCCAAATGAAAATGAAGTTCAAAATACTGAGGATAATAGGAGTAAAGTTTCAAGAGACAAGGATCAAGAGACCAGTGATAATAAACATTGTCAAAAAGCAGAGTATGACATTGTTCAGAATGATGAGTTTATGCACATTACTTCCAAAACTATAGAGAGAGAAAATTATTCAGTTTCCACAGTGGGAATGAACACAACAGAAGAAGCTTCCTCAAAACCTTTAGACAGTGAATCAGGAGAGGCAAATGAACCAGAGGAATTGTCAGACATTAATACATCAACAGATGGTAGTCACTCTTTAGTTCTGAAATTGAGTAACGCAGAAGAAACAGAATCAGTTATAGATGAATCAAGAGACAAGTGTATAGAAGGAGCAGACGAAGCCTATGAAGCAAGCAGTGATGCCTCGGAGGACCCAGCACCCAGAACTCGCAGGCGAAGCCGTTCTCTGAGAAAGTCATTTGCTCAAGAGGAGTTGCAAATGGCTTCTGACTCAGACTCATCACCAGTGCAAACTTTCTGCCAAAAAGGGTCTGCTGTAGATGCTGCAGGCCATCAGAGATCAAAAAGGATCAGGAGCCAAAGCTGCTCTTTGGAAAGTGTGCCCTCAGCACTGCAAACCCTAAACAAGTCACAAACTTTAGAAAAATCTATAAATAAGATATTCGCTATAGAGAAAGAGTATACATTCGATGAGACTTTCACAATGACTGATAAAGATACATCTTATCTTGAAGCTTCTATGCCAAAAAACATAAATATCAGTTACAATGAGAAAAAGGCTCCTATGGTATCTAGTGAAAACAAGCAAAATGTGCTGCCTGTAGAATCAGATGAGGCTCCTATTGTTAAAAGCCAAAAGAATACTACTAAACCCTCAATGGAAATTGTGACTGAGACAACAGAAACTGATGCAGTGGAATCATCTTCCAATGCATCATCACCAAGCTTAAAGAACAAGGAACAGCTTCATGAATTGATCTTACCAAAAAAGGATATCTTCCTATCTTCTGACAGTACACTGACAGAATCTCCCAACAAACCTTCAAGCCCATGTAAGCCCAATTCAGATGATACAAGTCAGATTGAACTGTCTGGTCACAGTAAAGGTGAACTGCCAAGTAAAGTTATTGAAGATACAACTGCAGACTCTGATACATTACCTAATAAAGGAGAAACAACCTCCATCAAACTTGATGTTCCTTCCAACGAAACATGTAAATCCCAAGAACATGAAATATTAACTAGGGTACATAATTCAATATCAGAGGAAGAGAACTTAAAATCTTTGGATGTAATGAAAGATTTGGAAAATCAAGAGGCTCTGTCTGAAATCCCCAGGATAGAAGAACGTGATGCAAGTGACAAGACTGAGTCTATTGAGGACATAAAAAGTGAAACTGAGCATGAAATTAGAAAAAGTGCTGAAGGTATTCAGGTCACAGAAAGTAAAATTCAACAAGAAGAAATTGTAAAAGAAATTGGATCTTTTAAAAATTTGGGAAATGGAATAGATGATGAAGAAATTAGACAAGAAGTTGATCAATCGCAAAAACATATTGATGATGAATTGAACCTAGAAATGGGTGAAGGAATTTATGAAGGTGAAGAAATAGAAGTTCTGTCCACATCAGGAACTGATGAAGAGGATGAAAAAGAAACTGTAGGAACAACATCAGAGACTTTTGATAGCACAGATGTTGAAGCTAGAAAAGCTGGACTCCTAATCTCTAAGAAATCCTTGAGGTCTCACATAAGGCAGCTTCACATGACAAATGACGAGAAAGATGCAGGTAGTGACTCAGAAAGCAAGGATAGTAGACTTGCTCAGATTCCAGTGGGCAAAGCTCAGTGTTTATCTCAGGTAGCTCTTACAAAAGAAGTGCTCATCAGTCCTGATGTTAGTGATGAGGAATGTGAGCTTGTCTCAATAGGAGTAGATCTTAGTGATTCCAAAGTCCCTGTTGAGGAGGTTACCTTAGATGACAATACTTCTCAAAAGGATGTCTCTCTGTGTTTCTCCAACCTTAATATGCAGAAAAGTAATGGAGGTATCAACTCACCTCATAAAACCATACCAGAAGAACAAGATGAAACTGCTATTCCTAAAGGCTCATCAGAACATTGTTCTAAAGCACCTACATTTCAAAGAAGTGAAACTTTGACTATTCCATCTTCATTATGTATCCCAGATACAGAGAAGCCTGATAACAGAAAGAAAAGCAGTAGGAGGTCCTCTCGGGGAGCAGCGGCTGACTGTGCATCTTATTCCATACAAACTCTAGAAGAACCAAAGACAGCCAAGAGTCATATGAAGTCATTCAATACCCTTAGCAGTATTCAGAAAGATCATGAAAGTAGACCAGACACATCCAAGAAATTTACTATTCAAAATACATCCCTGAAAAGAACAGAATCTCTGGTAGATACATCTAAAGACACAAAAAGTTTGGCAGACTCACATGATTTAGTTTCAGTTTCATCTCTCTTTACTGACAAAGAAAGTAAGGATAAAAAAATGCAGAGTAGTTCACTAAGTAATGGAGATTCTAGACAAAAAGAGATGGATACCAGTAGAAGAGCTTCCCAAGAAAGAACATTGCTGTCTTTACAAAATCAAAACTCAGAACTTTTATGTGAAGATTCAGATCACGTACACAAACCAAAAACATGTAAAGTTACTAAGCTACATCCTACGAAGATTAGTTCACCAGATGCTTCAGAAAATGCTGTGTTAAAGGAAGATAATGGGAAAGGAAAGAGTTACCTCTTGTCACCAGTACTGGAGGAATCATCTGCTTGTGGCAATCCTGATTCTCATACATTCTTACCTTCATCAACATCATCATCATCTACATCCTCTTCTCAGCTTCCTGTCAGGAGAAGCTCTAGGCTCAGGAATCAGTCCAGTGGTGCCTCCCCTGTAACAAAGGTAAGATGATGACATGTTAACATTTTTCAATCATTTTCTTTTTAGATCTTATAGTATATTACATGGTATTATAGTTGTGTTTTGATAAGATTACTTGTGAAATGGGTATTCAAGTCAGAAATGGAATCATATTTTACATATACATCTGTTGTCATTTTCCTATTAGTTTACATTGGGCAGTAAAATGTTTTATAAGCAGTTAAAGAAATTATATTTCTTCCTTGAAATATTTACAAAATACATTGATTTTTTTTAAATAGTTACTTAATATTTCCAGTACATGTGTATACATATCATTGGCTTTTTAGACTAATGATTTTCTTATTTATCTTGACTGATTTAGATGCTGTTTCTTGTAAATATTATTTCTTAGGACTCAAGAAAGACAGACAGCTCTAGTGCCTACTCTGAAAGTGAACAAGAAATTGAAGGTGAGGACAATAATACACCTGTAACTCCTAAGAACTTGAGAAGAAGAAGTGTGCGCTGGAGCACCACCCCTCGGAAGGCAAGGTTGTCGACTGAGTAGAAGTTTTTGTCCTGTGGAGCATTGTGTTTGTTGTAAATCCTAATGCAAAAGTGTATAGTGGGATTGTGCATTTGACTGAATTTTAAAGAAAATTAACTTTGCCAAACATGAAATTGCCAAGTGCAAAATTTAGAGCATGATAGTGTTGTAGCCATTTGATAGTTACACTTTTGCTTAATTTGTGATGTATTATGTAAGTTTTTTTTATTTTATTATTACCATTCACTACCAGAAAGCTAAGTACAGAATATATTTGCTAAAACTTAAATGAGAGTGAAAGCCATGAAACCAGTATTAGGTAATGAATGTAAGCTTGGATAAATTGTGCTTCCTTCAGGTATGATTTGTTTGACATATTTTTGCTAGAGAAACTAATGTTTGTTGAAATATTAACTCAAAGTAATGAAACTGCAAAGTAATGCTATGTATAAGATTATTCAATATACATAATGTGTACTGATGTTCTGTGTGCATAAAATTAAACATGACCTATTGTTCTTTCCTATAAAAGTACAAGGACATAAGGAAAGTTACAAAAAGCTGATATAGGGCTATCCCTATGTTAATTGTATAACTTTAGTTCACCAGTCATGCTCATACTTAGAAAAATAAAGGTAGCATTTGATATGCATTGCAGAATATGAGATTGATAAGCCATATGGTATAACTTTTCATATTGCAAATGCAAATCAGTTTGGCAATGTCTTTTAGTTTAAAGTTTGTGTTAATTCTTTACACAAGTTTGTATATCATTTCTTGTTTTGAGACAGTTCAATCTTTTATGCTATTATTTCAGTGTTGAAATTCCTTTGTCTATTAATAGTAGATAATATCAAATATCAGTGTCATGGGAAATGTTTTTATGAAAATTATATAAAAGAAGAAAGAAAACATTTTTATACTTAGGTAAAGCTATCACAATGTATTGAAATTTTAATGAGTTCATTAAGCTTACCATATTGATCACTGAAATAAAATAAAAAACATTATATCAACATTTTATTATGTATACACAAAAACTAAACACACACACACTGTTCAAGGCAGATATGTAAATAACAGTTCCAGCATTGGATATACTGCCAACTATGATGTATTGTAGGGGGGAGAGGGGGCCAGACTAGTGATCCTGTCTCCTAAGTTATAATGAATTTGCTTGTGCTAAAGCTGAAAAAGTATGGAAGAGGGTAAGAATATAGATGGTGCTGCCATCATTGTAAACAGATGAGTAAGACACAGGGAGACGATTGAAACACCATTGGGATTACGACAGCTGGGAGGTTGGAGTGACGGAAGGGAATCTTCTGGCTTTGAGGAGGAGAAAACCAATATGTGTTGGATGATAACAGTGGAAAAAGAAATTAGATGTCTGAGGGAGATGATCACTGGAATATTTGAGAAGCCGATTGCAGAAAACTAAGAGCTCAGAGAAAAATATGACAAGTTAGAGAATACTATTAAAATAAACAATGACATGAAGAAAACCAGATGAAACAAAAAGGGAAAATAGTGCCCTTAATTGCAAACCAAAAACATGTAAAGTTACTAAGCTACATCCTACGAAGATTAGTTCACCAGATGCTTCAGAAAATGCTGTGTTAAAGGAAGATAAAGGGAAAGGAAAGAGTTACCTCTTGTCACCAGTAATGGAGGAATCATCTGCTTGTGGCAATCCTGATTCTAATGGAAGATCTCATACATTCTTACCTTGAAACAGCACTATTAGGGCTAGAGGAAAAGCTAGACACTAATTTGGGGGCAAAAAAAAAAGAGATAAGCAAAACAAAACTTAAAGAATGAAAGGTCTGGAAAAGAGAACAAGAGGAAAAAAAAATTTTGCACAAGTAGTTAAGCAACAAATAAGAAAAAAAATCAAGGACAGTTATACAAGTGATGAAAGAAAAGGAAGATCTAGTGAGAGATGTGATAGATAAAGAGAAATGTAGGGTTATATGTGAACTACAAGAGGAAAGGAACCCAGAGAAATTTGTGAGGGAGGAAAAAGAGATGGCTAAGCAAATTATTTCAGTGGTTCAAGATGAAAAACAGTTTAGAATAAGAAATAGAAGAAAAATACAGACTTGGCAAATATAGTGAGGGGACTAAAAGAACACTAAAAGTTAAAGTAATATAGCAAGTACAGGTAGAAGAAATATTAGCAAGGACTGAAGAGCTGGCTGGTAAGACAGAATACAACAACATTTCAATAAGGAGAGATATGAACCAGGAAGATACTGATACTGATACTGATACTGATACTGATACTGATACATTTATTGGACCTTTATGGGTACATTAAAATCAGTATGATACAAAATGTGAAGAATTCCCTCGGTCTGTTGAGCTTAAGCTCTTTTACAGACCTATTTGAAATTTATGTTGGGCCGACGTGGTTAGTTGTAGAGGCCTAATTACTATACATATATTTACAAACAAGTAAATTAAAGATTTCCTAACTAAATTCTACTTCTACAACCAAATATACATCTACATAACACATATGTAATAAATACAGTAGTGGATGATAATAACAAATAGAATAATAGTAATAGAAACAATAGATAATGATAAATGATAAATAATAGTAAAGAGAAATAAATATAATAACATAGCAATGAGATATTAAAACAATAATAATATAATAATATAATAATTATAATAATAATAGTAAACGTACAATAATAAAACAATTTACATTAAAACATTAATAATAATGATACATTAATAAATAATAAAATAATAATGAAAATTATACAAATAATAACAATCACATTACAATAATAATAATAAAATATAATACTATAATGATAATAGTACTATAATAATAATAATAATAATAATAATAATAAATAAGAAAGGGAAAAAGAGAGAATTAAGAAGTGAAGCTAAGGAAAGAAATGAGAGAAGGACAGAGAACAAGAAGAAATTCCACTGGAGAGTGCTAGACATGAAGCTGAGGAAGTAGTATTTTTGGGAAGGGGAAGGAAAGCATTAAGAGTCATGTATACAAACATAGATTGGTTAATATCAGAAGGTTGGGAATGAGAGATTATACTTTTATATCAGAAAAAGAACCAGACATGTTATGTATAACAGAAACAAGTGATGATGTCCAAGTGAATTTTAAAGAGCAGGGATATGATGGCTGGAGGAGAGACAGAAGGGGAAAAGCAGGAGGAGGAGTATTAATAATGGTTCGAGAGGATATATACATGGAGGAGGTACAATATGGAGATGGACTGGCAGAGCTCTTAAGCATAAAAATCAGGACCAGTGGAGGGAAAGGAGGAGTATCATAGTAACATATGTGCCACCAGAGACTAATACATGGAGGCTTGATGTATATAAAAAATGCAAAATGAATTGCTAAATTACTTGGATAATACGTATGTTAAGGAATCTAAACTGGAAGCCCTAAGTTGAGAAGAAATGGATGTAAACAGTCACACTGGGTGTTGGGGGGAAGAAGTGTTACAACTGGCAATGGTAAACACATTAGACCAATGGGTGAAGGATTATACAAGATATAGAAGGGAAGAAAAACCATCTATGCTGGATTTAGTATTCACAAAAAAAAAACAGAGCCTTGTGCAACCATCAAATATCATAGCTCAATGGGACAAAGTGATCATGTGGTTCTAGAAATTTAATTAGAGGATAAGGAAATTTTGAAATGTAATGAGGGACAAAAAAAAATTAATCACACAAAGACAAATTTTGAACAATTATGAAAATACTTTGGTAGTATTGATTGGAAGGAAACCACACAAGGTGAGACAATCCAAGAGAAGTATGAAATATTCCTAGACAAGTGCAATGACAGGGCTAAAGAGATATGCTCCTAAATACAGAGTAAAGGAGAGCAAACACATGCGGTATAATGCTACATGTGCAAAAGCTAAGAGGTGTAAAGATGCAGCTTCAAAAAAATTAAGGAAGCAGCAAAATGAAGAAAATAGGAAGCAGTATAAAAAGGCATGAAACAAATAGTCTACATTAGAATAAGAAGGGAGGAGAGAAATTTTGAAAGTTGTTTAGTGAAGAGATGTGAAGAGGAACCCAAGCTTTTTTATTAATATATAAATGGAAAGGTGACATACAGAGGGACCATCAATAAGTTAATCTGTAGTGCCGGGTACATTAGTATTGTTACGAACCGCCGCCCACACAGTACAGAAGGTCCACCCACACCCGCAACCACTGGGTAAGGCAAGGCACCCAAGGTCCTTACTTCAGCTTCTATCGCCGCAACCATAAACCACTTACTCTCAGCAGCAGAGACCAGGACAGTATTGAGGACGGGGACGGCACAGGGATAAGTTGACGAGGATCCGTGGCTAGCAAGGGATGTGAGGCACACAACACGCAGATGGGTACTCACTCAGACAGGCAGGATTGGCAGGAAACACTTAGTACAGCTTCTTACGTGTACTTAGGAAGTAACACAATGCAACAGGAACTCATAGGTAGTACACAGTGTGAATGTGAGCTACGAGACCGGAGAGCAGGGCGGGACAGCAGGGCAAGACATCTGCAACTACTCCTTCCTCAAGCTGGCGGGCACAGGATCACCAGAGGACCAGACCATCCTCACATAGTATCAGGAGAGCAGGGTAGATGCCAAGAGCAGGACTGACCAGCAGCAAGTAACAGGCCCAGAGTGGGGAGAGGGGGGCGAGACTGCTCGCGGGCGGGACTGACTGAGCAAGCAACTGAGCACCCCCTCACTAGCTGGGGCAGCTTAAATACCCCACTCCCCCTTTTGCAACACTGATTGGCTCGCCTCTGAGCCAATCACCAAGGTTTTATCGACCTGCCTGGCCATGACTTCCGGTCCCCCACTTCCTGTCTCTAGGAAATACCACCTCACTCCTTCAAGTAGTTGCCACCCCTCCTTGCGCCGTCGCAACACTGCCCTCCCCCCACGAAAATAGTCGTCCCGAGTTTTCTCTGTCACAATCACAACACACTCCACAACATAGTTTATATCCCGTCACCCACCACCTCGCTGTAGCTTCTCACCTCACTTGTCCGGCGACGAGGGTGGTCTCTGCTGGCCCCACAAGCATCCTTCATCCACGACAGCCCACAAGCGGCCTATGTGGATGATGCGCTGCCTCTTGTTTGTGGCAACGTCAGCTTGTAGGTGACGGCTGCTAGTCATTGCAGAGCGGAGTACGGCCTTTCCACGTTCCCAGTAATTTTCCAGCCTCTTCAGGGTGGTGCCTTGTTTCCTACAAGGCTTGTACCACCAACCGCGGTCCCACACCGCGTACTGGGCGTCACCGGCGCGCAGCTGGTACCGGTGGGTCATTGTTTGCCCCGCGAGGCGGCGATTGTTCGCCACCTGTCTCCGCGTAGCCTCCATCTGCTGCTGCAGCATCACTACCACCTCATGCGCCGTCTGTGGTAGCTCTTCCTCAGGTGGTCGTCCAGTGGCCAAGTCCAGAGGCAGCCTCATCTCTTCTCTCCTGGCCAACAGGACACTGCAATGTGGCTGCTTCATCAGCAGACTGTCTGCCGTGTTGGAGGGCTAAACCAACGGCGTGCAGCCAAGGTCTTGTGCCCTATCCACTCCTACGCTGATGATACCACCCTATATCTTTCCACGTTCTTTCAGAGACGTCCAACTCTTCAGGAAGTCAACAGATCACACGGGGGCGCCACGGAACGCCTGACATCCAATTTTTCTAAGATTTCCGATTGGGGCAGAGAAAATCTAGTAGTTTTCAATGCCTCAAAAAACTCAATTCCTCCATCTATCAACTCGACACAACCTTTCAGACAACTATCTCCTCTTCTTCAATGACACTCAACTGTCTCCCTCTTCCACAATGAATATCCTCGGTCTGTCCTTTGCTCATAATCTTAACTGGAAACTTCACATCTCATCTCTTGCTAAAACAGCTTCTATGAAGTTAGGTGTTCTGAGGCGTCTCCGACAGTTTTTCTCGCCCCTCCAACTGCTTACTCTGTATAAGGGCCTTATCCGTCCCTGTATGGAGTACTCTTCGCATGTTTGGGGGGGTTCCAGTCACACAGCTTTGCTTGATAGGGTGGAATCGAAAGCTCTTCGTCTCATCAACTCCCCTCCTCTCACTAACTGTCTTCAGTCTCTTTCTCACCGCCGAAATGTTGCATCCCTTTCTATCTTTTATCGCTATTTTCATGGTAACTGTTCTACTGATCTTGCTAACTGCATGCCTCCCCTTCTCCTGCGGCCTCGCTGCACAAGGCTTTCTTCTTCCTCTCATCCCTATTCTGTCCAACTCTCTAATGCAAGAGTTAACCAGTACTCTCAGTCATTCATCCCTTTCACTGGTAAACTCTGAAACTCCCTCCGTGCATCTGTATTTCCGAATTCCTACAACTTGTCTTCTTTTAAGAGGGAGGTATTGAGGCATTTGCTCCCCTAATTCTGGCTGACGGTTTTGGCACGTTTTGCACTTTTAGATAGCCAGCACTCAAGTGGGCCTTTTTTAACTTTCTTTTTTTTGCCCTTGGCTGGCCCTCTTCCGTACGTAAAAAAAAAAAAAGATCTCGGCCGCTTCTCCAACTTCACCACCTGCTCAAGAGTCTGTTTGGTGGAACTACATACTTCCAAGTCCACCACATGTGGAGATAGCACGGGGCTCGCTTCGCCCACATCTCCGTCTACCTCACCGCCGTCATTGCTTACTGCTGCCTGCCATCTGCTTGCTGTCTCGGTGGCGTCTGCAACCTCACCACTGCAGCTTCTCACTGTTGCCTGGCATTCACGGGTTCTCACAGTGGCGTCTGCAACCTCACCTTCCCTCACGACTCGGCAGTGTAACTCCAGCCTCTCATCCTCGACATCTGAACTCGTCACGGGGCTCTCAACCTGTTCAGCAGCGTCCTCCAGGATCAGCGGTAACATTTCCTTACATACCTGCATCTGCATCCTTCCGGAGTCCACACACGCTGCACTCTGAACCAGGGAGTCCAGTTCCACCAGACAGAGTTCCTCCATGTCGGCCATGAATACTGGTAGCTTCACTTCCACGCCACCCACCGTGATCGTAGACATCACGGGGCCTCGTAGCGTCGTACAGTGGCCAGTCACCCCACACAGCTGCCGGTCTGACACAGAGAAATCTTGACTTTCCACTACTTCCTCTTTGATGAAGGTCCTCACTGCTCCATGGGTGGCTGTCCACTGCGTCCGACACTCGGTCCGCCGACCGCCAGCGCAGTAGCGTCGCTGTGACACTTTACACAGACAGGGCACGGGGAAGCCTTGGCTTGACAGTAGCCCGAACTCCCAGCCTGCTTTCGTTTCCCCCCACCATCATGACGTCCTTCAGCTGCAAGCAGGTAGCATGGCGATGCCCTCTCCATCCACAGTTCGCGCAGCAAGCCTTGGTGGGAGAACGTGCTCGCACATCCTCCAGCAAGCGTGTCCTCTGCTCACTGCAGCAGTCACTGTGACGATGACCACGTTTGCCACACTTCTAGCAGAAGCCACTAAACTCACCTGAGCTGGTGCACCTCATCCTCCCCTGCTGGACTTGTGTACTTTGAGCTGGTAGGTGGTGGCGTGGCAGCTTCTGGGCGGCAAAGCAGTGGTACGGCATCACAGCGGCGGCGGTAGTATACAGTAAGGCCTCAAATTCAATGGCCCTTGCCAGCACCTGCTGTACATCTGCTGGGTGCGCCTGTTTCACGTAGATTTGCACCTGCTGATCCTCCAGTGTGTCTACGAAAGCATCCCGAGACAGTACCATCACCATCTCTTATGGGGCCACTGGGTACGCATGATACACCAGCGTCTCCACCGCCTGAGCTAGCTGTGGAAGAGACTCACCCTGCTAATGTGTTCTGCCCTTCAGCTGCTCCTTGTACATCTCGGCTTGGAACACACTTCCAAAGCGCCTCCTTAACACCTCAGCCACCGTGGTGTAAGTTGATTGTTGGCTCACCGTCATGTGTGCCAGAATCTCCAGCGCAGATTGGCCACGAGCTGCAGTGCTTTTACCTGGTTGCCCGATCCCTGTCCTTGAGCAAGCAGCTTAAACTGTGCCTGGTATGCCTCCCAGGCCACCTGCCTGCCAAACTCAGCCGGTTTGCGCTGGACAGAAGTTCCTCCTACATACCAGGTGGATCCAGTGACAGACGGTAGTGGTGGAGATTGTGGCAGGGTGATAGCGTCATCTTCGGGTGCAGGTGTGTACCACAGGTGTGTCGACTGTGTCCTGCTGCCACAACAGTCGACATCACCAGGCTCCGAAGATGTGTAGGGACGGCCCTGTCCTACTGGCTCAGGACACTCAGACCATCCCCACACACCAAGAGACTGCTTTTCCAGGGAGCGCCGCAATCTCGTCACCTCCCACACTTCATCCACCTTGGTCTCGACGACTTCAGTGCGTCCCTCGCACTGCTGTCTCACTGCTAGCAGTTCCTCCCTGAACTCTTCTGTCAGGTCCTGGCGCAGCCTCTTGCTGTGTTCCACGGTGAACTGTTTTGCCTCCCCGATGGCAGTTAGCATCTCCTCTCTCATCAGGTCCATTCGCATTCCTACCGCACTTGTTTATTGCTTATTTTCACTTATTTCCCGTTTTATTTCACTCATTTACTATTTTAAGTCACTTGTTTCCTGTTTAATTTCACTTGACATTTTCTGTTCCATTTTGTCCATTCATTCCATCATCGCAGCAAACCAGTTTTTCCACTCTGGCTCACAGCCTCCCGACATCTCACTGCCTTTCATGTCTGAGTCTGCCACTGTTCACGCGTACCTGGCAACCTTGCTAGCCAAACTTTATCCCACTCCTGACACCACTTGTTACAAACCGCCGCCCACACAGTACAGCAGGTCCACCCACACCCACAACCACTGGGCAAGGCAGGGCAACCAAGGTCCTTACTTCAGCTTCCAACGCCGCAACCGTAAATCACTTACTCTCAGCGGCAGAGACCAGGACAGCATTCAGGACAGGGGCGGCACAGGGATAAGTTGACGAGGATCCGTGGCTAGCAAGGGATGTGAGGCACACAACACACAGACAGGTACTCACTCAGACTGGCAGGATTGGCAGGAAACACTCAGTACATCTTCTTACGTTTACTTAAGAAGTAACACAATACAACAGGAACTCCTAGGTAGTACACAGTTTGAATGCAAGTTACGAGCCCGGAGAGCAGGACGGGACAGCGGGGCAAGACATCTGCAACTACTCCTTCCTCAAGCTGGCGGGCACAGGATCACCAGAGGACCAGACCATCCTCACATAGTATCAGGAGAGCAGGGTAGATGCCAAGAGCAGGACCGGCCAGCAGCAAGTAACAGACCCAGAGTGGGGAGAGCAGGGCGAGACTGCTCGCGGGCGGGACTGACTGAGCAAGCAACTGAGCACCCCCTTCGAATCGAATCGAATATAGATAGAAAAGGCGGAGGGGGGAAGTGGGGATAGGGGAAGAATAGGTGGGTGATAAGAAGGGAGCTTTAGTAGGAGAATAAAGTCACTGGGGCTTGACCCAGGCGCAAGATGGTTTTTAGTAAAGTATCACTCTACTTTTTTTTTTTTTTTTCTTTTCTTGAATCTTGAGGGCCGGGTCAGGTGGAGACAAGGAAACCGCACCAACACCAAGCACACGCAAGCGCCGGACCGCCCACGCAGCGAACGAGGGCCCCGCACCTCTACGGAAATGGCGGCAAAATACTGGAGTCCCTTAGCAACCAAAAAACACCGTGAAGGAGGAAAATTGAATATGGTGCAGTAGAAGGAAAAGGATGACAAATAGAGAGGATGGAGTGAGAAGTACATCCGTATAGCGGAGGGACCTACAGTTTTACGTGGGTTCCGAACCACGGATAGTAGTAGATTTGGTGAAATGATTGGGGGTTGGGGGATAATGGTATAACTTTATTTGCGAGGTTGGTGAGAGGGGGATGTGCAACTTTTATTTGTGAATAGATGAATGTGATGAGTGAAGCTGGTGGTGTCTGCCATCTCCTTTGCTTGCTGGCTCGTGCTGGAGATCCTGATGTTCTGGTACGTCCTGGAGTTATCAGCCTGCTGTGGAGATGAAAAGAACGATTAAAAGGGCAAATTTGGTGGGGGGACGTCGGTTAGTGGGAGAAGGGGTGATGCCGCTCTGACACCTGGAGTAGTTAGGTTAGGGAGAAGTGAGAAGGGAAAGAGATAAGGGCGGAGTGGGTCTGCTGCCGCCGCCAGAGCGAGTGATGAATAGGGACTCGATTCCCCGTTTACCGAGGATACCGGGATCGCAAGGGTATATCATCGGTCGGGTGGCACGATAGCTGACCCCCACACGCCGCAGAAAAAGGTGTGTTAATAGGGATGAAGAGATAAAAGACTGGGAGGAAGAGTGTAGAAAAAGATGGGCGGAATGAGGTTTGCTGTCGTTGCCGAACGAGAGATGAATAAGGGACTCGATTCCCCGTTTACCCGAGGATACCGGGATCGCAAGGGTATATCATCGGTCGGATGGCACGCCGGCTCACCTCCACACGCCGGAAGAGGAAGGTTAGTAGAGAAATGGGAGATAATGACTGGAAGGAGGTGGAAGAGGAAGATGGGCGGAATGGGGCCCGCCGCCGCCGCCATAACGAGAGACGAATAAGGGACTCGATTCCCCGTTTACCCGAGGATACAGGGATCGCAAGGGTATATCGTCGGTCGGATGGCGCAGCAGCTGACCCCCACACGCCTCAGGTAAAATGTTTGTTATAATTGGGAGAAAAGGCTAGAGAAAGATGAGAAGAAGGAGTCCGTTATTTGTAGATGGGGTTAGGAGGTTCGTCTGGAGGGTCGAGGAGGGTGGTGTGGGAAGATGTCTGTATGCTGGGGAAGGTTTTCAAGAAGTTGTATATGTCTGTGTGTCTGTCTGAAAATGTACTTAGTTGTTTGTCTATTCTGTTGTGGAGTGTGATGTTTAGTGGCGGGATGCTGGACTCCTCGTGGAGAGATAAAGATGTCCGGAAGTCGAACCATTTCGTTCCAAGAGCGAAACGAATTGCCCAGTTCTGGACCCTTTGTAGTTTTTGAAGGTTGGAAGGTGCTGTTAGAGACAGAGACAGGGGGCAGTATGTTAGTAGGGGAAGAATAAGAGCTTTATAGAGGTGAAGTTTCGTCTTTGTGGTACTATCGCGAAAACGTTCCAAATTGCTCAGGGCCCTTGACGCAATGCCGACTTTTTGGTTTATATGGATGTGAAACCTAAGGTGTTTGTCGATGGTGAGGCCAAGGACAATGTTGTTGCTGCTGATTGGGATGCCACGATTTTTTCTCTCCAGTCAGCAGAGGGAGAACTGAGCTGTTTAGAAAAATGTCTTGTCTTTCATCACTGTAATATCAATAGTAATATCAATCAATTAAATCACTTTTAATTACGTCCGCGCCAGTCATATGGTGACGACTGCCATTAATATTGGGAGGGGGGAGGGTACGAGGGCACCCAAGGAGTTAGACTGTGGGAAAGTACCAGAGTTCTTGCTCTCACACTCAGTTTGGCTTCGCCCTTCATCGATGCAAAAATTAAAGCGAGAATTGCTCTCTCCCTGTGCTCGTGATATCTACGTGTTTTTTTTTTTTTTTCATTTTTTTTTCGCGAGGATAACCTTTTTGTGAAAATAGAGATATGTGAAGATATTTTGTTGGCAGTGGTGTTGGAAAAAGTGAAAGGGGAGAACGTACTGATGTCACCAACCAGGGTACGTACGTCCTTCTCCCAAAACGGTGTAAGGAGACCCACAAAGACAAGATTAGATGAATTTGCTTGAGGAAGTGTCACCCTCTGGTATGTTTTTTTTTCCATAAAAGCTGTGTATTCAGTACCATAGACTAATTAGTGTATACTGTTCTTGAGAAAATAAATGCGAGTGGCATGATCGATGCTAAAGCCACGCAGGTGAAAAGTTAAAAATACATTAATTTTTTGATCTCTGGAATTAATAAAGCGAAGAGGTCATCACCTAGATACAATTTAAGGCATCAGAATAGTCACTATTCTTTGGGGCAATTTATTAGTAGGATGAGGGAGAATGCTATCAATGACAGCATTATTATCTTGAATGGCTTGATGGGATACATTTATATGATTTATCTTGACATAATATCACAATGAAACAAATTTGTGTACGTTAGCTTTCTTGGGTTCAAATCTGATGCTGATCTAAGAGAGAGAGAGAGAGAGAGAGAGAGAGAGAGAGAGAGAGAGAGAGAGAGATCCTAAATGGAAATAAATATCACAGAAAATAATAAAAACGCTAAAAAACAAAACAAAACAATTATGATATTGATGATTATAAATTGTTTTTTTCTTTATCAATGTAATGACTTACCTTCAACTTATATATGAATGTCAATATTTTACGTCCACCAGATCCAACAGGCAGGCAGACCCGACCCAAACACAAACACGTGTGAGGTAAGGCGTGCTGACGATCACTTCAGAAAAATGGGTAAAAAGACCAAAAAGGGAAAGCAGCGGAAGGATACCTATTATCACAAGGCAAAAATAGCAGGTAAGACTATGCACATATGTGTTTTATTTGGTAAATAGGCTATGTAAGTGTTATTTGTATATGCGTATGTCATTTCGTTTGCATCATAGTCGGCTGACTGAAAACTCTCCGCACCTGTAGTATTTAGTTGTGTATTCTGAACAGTTATAGTTGATTTGAAAATATATGGGAAACCCTGTCAGTGAAACTAAACTGCAATAACTACATTTCAGTGATGTGTGTAACAAGGTGTGTTAAAAGAAATCGCTAGTGTGCAAGCAGTGGATCCTTAGTAAGCGTTAGCAACTGATGATATGAAATATCCTCACAAAAACTTTCTTTACAATTTCCAGGTTTCCGTGCCCGATCTGCGTACAAACTGGTTCAGCTCAACACCAAGTATGAGTTCCTGCAGAAGTCTCGAGTGTGCATTGACCTGTGTGCTGCTCCAGGCTCATGGATGCAGGTGGCCAAGAAATATATGCCTGTCTCATCCATCATCGTTGGTGTGGATCTCTTCCCAATCAATCCTATTCCTGGGACACTTTCTATTGTGGGTGACATAACAACAGAGAAGGTACGCCAAGAGCTGAAGACAACCCTCAAGACATGGAAGGCAGATCTTGTTCTTCATGATGGTGCCCCAAATGTTGGTGAGTGAATCCCTGCCTATGGATTTTATTTAAGAAAATGGGTGGTACTTGATGAGTGTAATAACAGAAATACAGTTATAGCTACGTATAATGTTTTATATTTAGATCTAGAAAAAATTATGAATAGGTCTTTCCTTTGCCAAATATGGATGTTTGTTTCCTTAGACGTTCTTAGGAAATGTGAAATTTGGTTTATTTTGGTCTTATCCACCAACTACACTGAAGTAAACTTAATCTAAACTTAACTTTGTTTCTGGCTGGATGTGTTGATTTTCAAAAGCATCAATATGAATTTATGAAAAAATTAAACTTCATAAATGTAAAGTACAGTCATTATACAACCACAGCATAAAAGTCATGTCATGAGTTACTGATAAGGACTAACAGTTAACATTAACCTGTTTAACTTTAGTTACACCATCCAAAATATGCAGTAAGTACAGTTTTGGACTTCATACAATAGAAAGATATTAGTTCCTTAGAAGCAATACAGATTATGATCCATGGAATGAAAAGATTACTGTATAGTTAATGACTCGACTCTAGAGAAGAGGAGGATGCATAAGAATATAATAGAAGTATTCAAATGGATATTCAGATTTTATTAATTCTCTACTTTCTGTCACTAAATTGGCTATTTAAAGGGCTATCACACTGGCCTATGATACGCGGAACGTGGGTCATGGTTCTTGGTACGAAACCAGGAACACTATCACACACAAGCTGCCCGTGTTCTTGTTATGCTAGGCAAACGGCCCACTAACCAAGACAAAGCCTAATCAAAATAAACCAGAACAAAACCATGCCGCTTATACCTCAGCCTGTGCTTTGTCCAGGAACTGCATTTGCACTTCCTCTTGTTGAAGAAAAGTAAGTAAAAAAAAACTAGAGAAAAGCTGAGACGTGCGCGATGGCAACTTTAGTCAGAGGTGGTTGCCATGAGCCCAACCTATCGACATGATATATATATATACTTTACCTTTCTAAATTGATGAAATATTATTTAATATTCCAATATGAAAAATTTAGTCACATTCTTTTAGTTCAAATGAAAGGTTTTTATTACATATATCATGTTTACTTTTCCATTGGGATAGCATACGGAGAACCGGGATTGATATGAAGCCATCCCAACTTGGTTCCGCTAATCCCGGGCAAGTTCCAGCTATCTAGAACAGATGTTCCTGGTTCCGCATATCATGGGCCAGTGTGATAGGGCCTTTAGGTGTGTTTAATTTTTTTTACAGTTAGTCCTCCACTATTGCCACATTTTCACTGTTCACTGGCTCATTCTCCAACCCTATCCCCCATTTATTTCTCTCTCTCTCTGTCTTTGTCTCTGTCTCTGTCTCCATCTCTCTCAAGTACTTCCAAGAAGCACTGTTTAGATTGGCTGTGAAGGTGGTCATATGGCAAGCTTGCAGCAGGAGAATTCTAGGATGGTCCTTAGCCATATTGTGTGTATAAAGTCAGCTCAGGACTAACTGGCGAGTCAGATCAGGTGAAGGTATTGGTACCATTACCATTGTTGACAGCCATGCAAAGCATTGCACTGCTAGTGGAACTTAATCGACAGTGAATTGTAAGATATTAGATTATACAAGTAACATTCTCATAGTAAACAAACAAGACAATTCAAGATAATGGATGGAACCTGGATAAGTTTTGGTTAAAGATAGAGATTAGAGAGAATGGCGAATAAGGGGCCACTTCATAGTTTCAAGAGAAGATTAGATGATTACATGGGTAAAGAGAACAGGTTTGGAATAGGAAGGCTGGCCAGGGCTAAAAGGTGATAAAAGAAATGTTGTAGTCAGCATATACAGGAGCTGCAGATACCTAGCTAATGTATTACATACAATTTCCTTAATTTTTATATTCTTATGTATATATATTTTTTATTTATTGTTAAAATATGAATAAATGCAGTCAAGGTGACAGTTCTGTATTATTTTGCAGCTATTTTAAGAGACATCAAGTATCATGATTATGGTATATATATATATATATATATATATATATATATATATATATATATATATATATATATATATATATATATATATATATATTGCTTTTTCCATGCAAATAAAATAACATGATTTAATATTTGTGTGTGAAAGAAAAATGTAGTGTTGTCGTAATAAATGGGCTGTCCCTAAGGAGGCATAAAACCACCATTCATCACCAACTATTGGTCTTGAGTTTTATATCATTCTTCTTTCTGTTAGAAGATAGGAGTGGTTATAGTTGCTTCTTTGACAGATGGATATAGGTTTGTTTTGGTTCCATAGGTCAGAACTGGCTGCATGATGCTTACCAGCAGAACCTTCTTGTGCTGCACTCCTTCAAGTTGGCCTGTGAGTTCCTGCAGAAAGGTGGCTGCTTTGTTACCAAGGTGTTCAGGTCAAAGGATTACTTCAATTTGGAATATGTCTTCAGGAAACTCTTTAAGAGGGTAAGGTGCTCCATTTGATATTGCAAGGTGTATATAAATTTATATTACTTAAATGTAGCATCTTCAGATGTTATAGCTACATATAAAGAATTACAAGAACTTAAATTACTAAGAGACAGAGAGAGAAAGAAAGAATATATGATTATTGAAGATATATTACATGGCCTTTATATATGGGAGGACAATGCTCTGGAATAGGTGTTTGAGAAGGATAAGGGGATAACGAAAAGATGAGAGCATAAATGAATGAGCAAGTAAGAATAAAGGACTCTCCTCTTGCTTCCTTTTTGGTTGGTTGGAATTCCCGACGTCGGATATTCTTGGGTTGTCATTGATCGCTGGCTGTTTTAATACGCGACTCGGTATACAGCCAGCCAGCTCGCAAGAGACACATTCTAAAATTCATATCATAATAAATCTTGAGGTATTGAGTCTTTGTACTGCAAAACATTAATTCCAAGTGTTTATCCTAACATTATCCATATGATCTGGTAATACACACTCTACAAAACTGTTATTATAAGCTTAATACTCACAGTCGCGGTTTCAATGCTCTCGCATTTTTTACTAGTCTCAGCTACATATTTGGTTTGAAATATTTTTTCATATAGTTCAACAGAGAGCACTGTTTCTCCTCTAAATATTACAAAGGAATACATTCTGTAATAATCTTGGTAGAGCAACATTTTTGCGGCCGAAGGCATATCAAACCGAAAAGACTAACTGAACTCGGGAACACCGAGTCCTCTCAAAACACCAAAACAACCCGCGGCCCGCGGTTGTTTGGAAGCTCGTGTGGAGTAGGGTGACCAGACGTCCCGGTTTCGGGACAGTCCCGATTTCAGTGACCTGTCCCCGGCTACTGCTGTCCCCGGTTTTCTGTAACTGAAAGATCACTTGATGCGTTAAAAACTACTCCTTTTGATTATGATAATTATGTCCTTTTATCATTACTCTTTTAGAATGTCAAGAATAAGGAGAAGGCCTTAGTTTCCGTGAAGACGGTGAAGTGTATAGCGGACACATTTTAACAGCTAATGGGTGTTCATGATCTCAGATATTTCATCAGGTAGAGATTTTTTTTCTTTGCAACTTGGGTAAATAAGGCGAGAGAAACTTTTGATTGCTGGTTTAGAAATGGTACGGATAGTGTCCCCGTTTTAGTTTTTCCAGTGCAAAACACTACATGTTTTTACCTCCCTGAACTGAAAATGTCCCCGGAATTTGTCTCAGAAATCTGGTCACCCTAGTGTGGAGTGTTCTTAGAGCTGGAACAGAATGCCGGTTTATACATGTGCTGTAGCTGACTGCAATTCTATATCAAAAAAAGAAAAACCAAGGCGTGAAAGGATGGACTGTGTTTCCCAGGAAGAAAGACGCGGCTCGAAGAAGATTATGGGAGACACGATGTAAACGAGGCCCGACGTGGAGAGCTACCAAGGACCATGCTATCTGCTCAAAGCACTTCATAGATTGGTGCAAAGGACCGTCAGCATCGCATCCAGACCCTGAACTGTTTGCCTATAACCGGTGGGGAGCAGGTAGAAACCTGCTTGATGTTGTTCACATACGGAATGGACAATCTTTCACTGAAGTCATACAAAGATTTTGCATCAAAACATCGTGTTTATTTGATATTCGTCACATTTTCTGGATTTGATTGCTAATTAATTAACTTGAACCAATGAAATGTGCTTGCTTACTGAGAATAATGTAATTCACTCAAGGTGATGAAGTGTCCCAAAACTGAGACCATGAACCAAGCATTTTTGGCTTGTTTTGCCATATTACGTTCTCTGTGCTTGGTGAAGCTGATTAGAGATGTTCCTAATAATTTATTACTTAGTTTGATAGCACATATATGACGTAAAAAAAATTTTCCAGCATACCGAGTTGAATGTGCTAAATTAAGTTATCTGGCGAATCTGGCAGCTTTTCAGCACTTTCCGATGTCGGGAATTTGTGGGAACAGTTGCATGTATGGTAAGCTGACAATCCTCAGTGAATAAGAGAATGATTGCTGTTTAGGGGAATAAGTGTATTACAGTATGTATGGACTAAAATAGATGAAGATATAAAAAATAGTTATGTTCCCCTTCTTGCAGGTGGAGTCCACAAAGCCACAAGCCTCACGTTATGAGTCTGCTGAGATCTTTGTAGTTTGTCAAAACTACCTCAAGCCTGACAGAGTGGATCCTGAGTTCTTCTCACCCAAGCATGTCTTCCAAGAGCTGGATCCAGAACCCACCACAAAGATCAACATTCTCAAACCAGAAAAGGTAAGAATCTGGTATTGCATTGACAGTACCTAGTGCTTTATAGTTTATATAATTATTTCATCATCAGCACTTAATTTTTTATTCATTTTTTTCAGCAAAAGATTTAAGTAAAATGGAAAAATAATTTATCAAAAAAAGCATAATCAGTCAAATCTTTACTTCAAAACCAAGTTTTGCTTCTCTTGTAGTTGATACTACAAAATGTGTAAAAGGTGAAACAGTAAAATGGATATAGCTATACACATTTCTTGCAGGTGAAGCAGAAAGCTGAGGGTTATGCTGAGGGAGCAACAACACTATACAATAAGGTTCCTGTCTCAAGATTCATCAATTCTTCCAACTTTATTGATGTTCTGCAAGAGGCCTCTGAGGTACCACATGGTCATGTTTTCTTTTTTATTAATGTGTTTCATGAACTCTATGATTCCTATCTTTATCATGAAGACTTAAATTGCTAACCAAATATTTTCCATGAATTCAAAGTTATTTCATCAGATAAAGTCTTATGGAGGTTTTGTACCTCCCTTGTGTATATTTTCTTGTTTATCTTCATCTCATTCCCCAGATATTAGCTTTCTTAGCCTCCACAGGAAAAATGGAATTTATCATGAATATCATTTTCAGCTTTATTTTGATGATGACAAAATAAAAAACCATCGACTAACTACAGAGGCCATCATTGAAAACTGCAAAGACATCAAGGTTCTGGGAAGGAAGGATCTGCGGCAACTGTTGACCTGGAGGAAGAATTTCAAGGTACAGGACTAATGTTGTGTGTGTTATGTTGTGTTTATTATAATTTAACTTACCTACTTGCACTGAGAATATCAGAATTTTATTTTTACTGATCTTCATCCAGGCTGAGCTGAAGAAAATGGAAGAAGAGAAGATGGCAACAGAGGCAACAGGTGAAACTGAAGTGGAAAAGACTGAAGAGGAGGAAGAGGAAGAGGAATTGGACAAATTACAGAAACAAATTTTAGAGATGAAGGTAAGATGTAGTGTCATTGACAGTGTAGTGTAAAGTTGAGTGAGGAGAGTAGATTCTTACCTGATTGGGTTGTCATTGACAGTGTAGTATAAAGTTGAGTGAACAGAATAGATTATTCCCTGATTGAGTTACCAAAGTAATAAGTACTGCATTTTTGGAAGTGTTGTGTAAAGGAATGTAAAATCAGGCTTATAATGTATATAACGTGGCATAATAGCAACTATAGCAACAATTAAACTGTGTATGAAGATGTGACCACAAACAAATCTCATTTCATCTCAATAAGAAATCAATAAATATTTCTTATTAAGAAGAAAAGGAAATATTGCATGCTTATTAAAGATTTTGTAATTTTACTAAAAGATATATTGAAAAAGAGTACATCATAGGTGTGTGTGTGTGTGTGTGTGTGTGTGTGTGTGTGTGTGTGTGTGTGTGTGTGTGTGTGTGTGTGTGTGTGTGTGTGTGTGTTGCTAAAACTTACATTCTATCCCATTAGACTGAACATGCTCAGGAGGAAAAGAGAGCTAGAAAACGCAAATTGAAGGAGAAAAAGAAACTTGAGGAAAAGCTACGTTTGAAGTCAGCTATCCCAGGAGACACTGGCCCCATGGAAACTGGTAGAGATGGACTTTTCAGCCTTGAGAAACTCTCCCAGGTAAGTTATTGATTCTGTTTCAGTCTTCTGTAAAGATGAAAACTTCAGATTTAAATTGTGCCAAGAAATTTAGTTGCCTCAATGGAAAAATTTATATGAGTTTGGAAGGATACATAAAAAAAGAATGATTGTAACAAAAAGTAAAGTGATAAAGGATAGTAGTAGGTAGTTGGAGGGTGAATGTAGTTTTTTTTGTTTATTTACTTGAGGAAGTAGAAAGAGAGAGAAAAAGCATAGCAAGTATGAATGTGGTGACTGCTTTGTGTGTACAGGTTCAAAATATGGACTCAGTGGTTGACCAAGAAGCAGACATCTTGCTGTCAGAAAGTGAGGAGGAGGAGCCAGAGGGACCCACCTTCATCAAGTTTGACAGAAATTCAAGCAAACTGGACAGGACAGGCAGGTGAGTCTGATGTGTGTGAACATAAGTATTGCTATAACATCTAGATTCCATAAGGAAAGAGGATAAATAAGGATAAATAGTGTCATTTACTAGTTCCATAGATATTGTGAATAATTTTTGTGAAACCATAAGGTCTTGCAATTGTGATTAGCATGCTTTTCCTAGTAGTGTTACTTATTTCATGAATATTCAGACATTGTTGCAACTTATCATTATAATGTACTTGTCAATCTGTATACAAGACTGACGTTACAATAAAATGAATTAGCTAGTTGAGACAATGCATTTTATATGAACATTTATTATCAGACATTTAGTAGCATACCATACTGACTTCCAATGTGATTTGCATATGTTCTTAATCTTAGTCTTGTGATCTACTAAGATCTTATCTATCAATTGTCAAGTTTTATAAAGAGATTGCCAGCAGATCAGAGGACTTAAGGCTAAGAAGAAAGATAAAACACTGAGAGTAAAGCAGGTAACTTGAATTAATGAACTCGCTGACATGTGTTTCAGTAGTTTTATTTATAACACATGGATGTTATGGTGATGTCTTTCTTCTTTTAAGGTACTACATGGATAAAGGAAAAAAAGAAATAGGCGAGGGTGAGGAAGAGGAAGATACAGACAGTGATGAAGAAGGATTAGGTCTCAAAGACTCAGTAACCATGTCAGACATAGGAAGTGATGATGAATCTGATGGTGATGCTGTTAATCCTCTTTTGACTGACCTGGTTGGAGACTCCAAGGAATTGAGAAAAGCCCGTAAAGCAGAAAATTGGTTCAGTCAGGTAAGAAAGTCTGTGAAACTTTCTTTGTGAGAATAGAAATAATGGAACCCTCTCTGTATATATGACTAAAAGTTTTTATTTTTCTCTGCTGTGATGGAATATTTGCCATTTACCATTACATCATCTTGCAGGATGTTTTCAAGGACTTAGAGACTGAGGCTGATGAAGACTATGAACTTGAGGCAGCAATGCAGAAGTATGTGGCTAAAGGAGGCAAGCTCAAGGGTAAAAACCCTAAGACCAAGAAGAAAAAGGAGACAGAAGCAAATGTAAGTCATCTTTACCAACATGTTTAGCTATTTGGCATTGATCTATCTTATAGATTAAGAGTTTTGTGACCTACAAATTTTGCTCTCAGGGCAATGAATCAGGATACACTAGTGACCAGTCAGAGGAAGCAGAGGTGGCCAGAGATGCTCCTGACTCAGACTCTGATGAGGACTCGGATTCTGATTCTGATGAAGAGCCCAACGTTATGGGGCCACAGATGCCGCGGGCAGCTGGATCAACTGTTGGTGAAGGTAACTAAATATAAAGGTTCTTTGTTTCATTTCACTTTATTCAGACTCTTAAAAATTATTATGATATTTATAGATACTATGTATAGTACATGCACACTTTTATTCAAATGTTACAAAATTTTGCTTTCATTGTTATATTTTTGTCCATTAAAAAATTGAACAGCAAAAGTAGCATCATCATTTCATCATCCACATGGATTTTGTAAAGTATGAACTGCTATTTTCACTATAATAGTGATACTGGCATCATCACTGAATGCTTGAACCATTTTAACCTCCACATGGCTGAAGTAGTGATTAAGTCCTTCCTTCCACAGAGTGACTGAAATACTCAACTTTTTTCTAGATCCTTATTTTATCATTTCAGTTCATTTATTTTTGCTAGTTTCCCTCATGTGGCTGAATAGCTTATGTGTCTCTACTTTCATGCACTCATTGTAGATCTCTGATGTTCATCCACTCACAATCTCTTAAATTGTCTCCTATCTCCCATTGGTCTCACATTCTTTCTTACTTTATATTTGATTATTTTTTCTACCTCTCAAGGAATCACTTCAAAGAAGAGAAAAAGGAACCAAGAACAAAGACTTGATCCAGTCGGTCTTGCCTTAGCAACCAAAATGATTCACTCCAAAAAGGCAAAACGAGATATAATGGATGCAGGATGGAACAGGTGAGGCATTTGCTGAACCTCATTGAACAGAAGACATTAATATAAAGTGAAAATATGTATATACAGATATCATACAAGAGATAACAGTGTCAAATCTTGTCTAATCTTATGGGATAGAAAAAGTTTTTTGCTCTAGGACAGAAGCAAAATCAACAAAAGTAGGTGAAGCTTTTTCTATGTATAAAGTTTTTATATGAAGTCTTCTCTTCATTAAAAGCTGTTCATATAACACCAAGATGAGATGTGTGATACCAAAAGTGTTAAGAAGTTTCAAGTGAAGCAGGCACATCATCTTGGTGTTATATGAACTGCATTTAGTTACTTCAATGAATACAGGCTGGCCAACACAGGCATGGAGGCTGTGATAGGAATGGCAGTATGCAGAGGATAAGGCATGTGTGATGCCAAGTGACTTGCTTTGCAGGTATATGAATGGCGATGAGGACGACCTCCCAGACTGGTTCAGGAAGGATGAGAAGAAATACAACACTATGCAAGTTACAGTAGATCGGGTGAGTGGCAAAATGGAGCTTCTACTTGATATATATATATATATATATATATATATATATATATATATATATATATATATATATATATATATATATATATATATATATATATATATATATATATATATATATATATATATATATATATATATTGATCCATACAGAAGATGTAAAGTAAGGCTTAGTTCAGCAAAAGATGTCAACCTCTACCTTATCTCTACACTTGTTTTTGTTTAATGATTTTAGCCTTGTATGTAGTGTGAAAAGATGTCACACAAACACATAGGACTGACTAGCATGTCTGGATTACCATGATTTACAAAATCTCAGACCTACTGGTAGATAAACTTAATTATACTTATGTTCTAACAGGAAGACCTGAGGATGTATCGGGACCGTGACAAGGATGTCAATGCTCGCACCATCAAGAAGGTAGTGGAAGCAAAGGCACGCAAGAAGCGTAGGGTTAAGAAGCGAATGGACAGAGCTCGCAAGAAGGCTGACAATGTAATCAACAATGCAGAAATGTCTGAGAGGGAAAAAGCTCAAGAAGTAAAGAAGTAAGTGATTTGTTCTCAGTATTGTAGCTTGCTTAAATATAACCACTCACATCCTTCTCATCTGCAAATTTTGTAGACATTATTCATTCAGTGTATAACAAGATAGATTCAACCTTACAGTATATGAAACTTCCTTTAAACTTTCATAAACTACATGTCTAACCTATCTCTCAAGGAATGATCTCTCTTTTTTTTTAATTTGTTTATTTATTGGTTTATTTACTTATAGATTGTACAAGAAGGCCATGAATCCACTGAAGAAGAAAGAAATCTCGTATGTTGTCATGAAGAAGAAGCATGGTGGCAAAAAGCCGAAGGGCACAAAAGGTCCTTACAAACTGGTGGATAAGAGACTGAAAAAAGACACAAGAGGGATGAAGAAAGCTGATGCAAGGAAAGGAAAAAAACCAAGGCCAGTTAATAAAACTTCAGGGAAGAAATCTAGACCAGGAAAGCCAAAGAGAAAAAACTAATAGACATTGAATATGTAAATGAGGTTAGGTTAATTGATCTTAAGGCAAAGAATAAATGAATATCAATCTGTTATTCAAAGTTTCATGGCCTTATGTTACAGCTCAGTGAAATTGTTGTAAGGATTTTATTTTCTTGTTTATCATCCATAGAACCCCCCCTATGTAAGGCAAAGTAAAAGTTTTTCACTTGAGATAGATTTTGATCTTATGGTGGGTTCACACGTGCCAAGTCGGTAGAGTTTCTGACTGAATGTTGGTGTCTAGCGATTGGAGAAGCCAGTCACAAAACAAAACCAACATGTTGGTCTTGTTCAGTCGATTTGCAACTTTATTTACGTTGAGACATCATGGAGTAAGCTTTGAAAATGTGGTGTTGATGTAGAGTGTTACGCTTGATGAGGGAAGAACACATATGGGACCCCAGAAATGAATTATACAATTGAAAAAAAGCTTGCACAAATCGTCGTTCAACGAAATAGCTGCCACTCTCCAAGAACTGTTTCCCTCAATACAGGGTGTTGTTGGTGAGGATTGTAGACTTGTCAGGATTTAATTTGATCGCAATTGTACATAGTCTTCTTAAGGATAAGTGTGTAATTGACACTCCTTTCTTCTCTTTTACTTAGCCAGTGACATATCTACAGGCATTTTCTTTTCTGGTACTCTTCTGGTACGCCAAAAGAAGAGCAACCACAACTTCAACATCATCACTGGAGGAAGACATACTGGCGGGTAACATTTGTTTACACTCACTTTCCGCCAAGGCGTCAACTAGTCGATATTTTCCGGTCCCTATATGTGACGTTTTCCGACTAGAAGGGCTCAAGGCCAGTTCACACGTACCAATTTGCGACTGAAATTGCAAGTCGCTATAAGTATTGAACGAGCCTTATAGTCGGAAAATGTCACACATAGCAACTGGAAAGTGTCGACTGCCTTGGCTGGAAGTGAATGTAAACAAACAGCTACTCGCAAAGATGTCTTCCTCTAGTGACGATGCTGAAGCTATGGTTGCTCTTTTGGTATACCAGAAGAGTCAACAGAAAAGGAAATCCTTGTGGATACGTCCTTGGCTGAGTAGAAGGAAAGAAATGTGTCTACCACACACTAATCTTAAGAAGACTATGCACAATTGCGATCAAATTAAATCCTGACAAGTCTTCAATCCTCACCTCCAACAACACCCTGCATTGAGGGAAAGTTCTTGGAGAGTGGCAGCTGGTCTTGTTTTGCGAATGGCTTTTCCAGTTGCTAAGTACCGATACAGTCGGAAACTACACCGACTTGCAATTTTAGTCGCAAATTGGCATGTGTGAACCCGTCTAAGAACACGAAATAAACTTATGCTTTTATTATTTATATATTTTTATGTATTGATAAAGTATACATGTGTACGTAATTGAAAAAGCAAAAACAAATTTCTCATCTCCGCCTACCTCCTCTGCTCATGCTTATTACCGATGCAGGGAGGGCGGGGGGGAGGTTACGATGCAAACAAACCTGCGGCGGCGGCGGCGCAGCTTATAAATAATTATTATAGTCTCTCTCTCTCTCTCTCTCTCTCTCTCTCTCTCTCTCTCTCTCTCTCTCTCTCTCTCTCTCTCTCTCTCCCTTGCCTTCTTAAAACTTCATTCATTCTATGAATAATGTTTATAGGATCGTCAACGAGCTCTTTTGTGATTTTTAGAGCAGCCAGTCTTCTGTGGGTGGCTATATTAATTGTACACTCCATTTGATCGACAGACGCAAGACGTGAGCTCACGGTGGGATGCGGGTGTCATGCTCTCCTCCGAGATAGATATGCTTTATGAAAGTAGTTTATCTTTTGTTGTTTTATCATGTTTCTTACAATAATTATTAGTTATGAATACGTTTTTCATCTAAAAATACGTAAAAAAATATCTATTTCTGTGAGGCTGAAATGGATTGATGGCATTTCAATGTATTTCAGTTTTTTTTTTTTTTTTTTTAAGATACGAGCTCCATCATGGAACGAATTAAACTCATATTTCAAGATACCACTGTACTATCCATCATACTCATTTCTATCTTGTAGCTCATTTTAGCCATAGTGCAATAAATATCAACAAAACAACACTGATCATCACCATATCAAGCAACAAAAATCTCAAAATTGAAGAAAATACAATTGTGATAAACATTAATCTGAAAGGCAGTGAGGTAAGAGTAAATCAGCAAGGTTAAATGCATGGGAAAGGAGAGTGAAATCTTAATGAGCAAAAGCATGTCATGTGATATATTAGATGAAGTAAGGAAATAGTAGTCACAGATCACTGAGGTCTACAGAGAGATTATTGGATTTTCAAGAATTTGGGCTTCATATAAAAAAAAACTGATTGAGTCATTTAAGAAGAGGACTGATAAAGCAACAGAAAGACAGTGTGGGAGAATGAAGCATGGAGGGGATGCATGTAAGACAGGTGTGATGTTACGTACTTGTTTTTCAGTAAGTGAAGAGCTTCCTCATAAAAGGAGTAACGACCTTCAAAATGACGGGTCTTTCAGAGATAATAACTATAAGAATGAAGATGATGAAAAAATGGAAGCTATGCTTAGAAATGGTAGCAAAGTAGGAGGTGCTCTCTCTCTCTCTCTCTCTCTCTCTCTCTCTCTCTCTCTCTCTCTCTCTCTCATACAGACATCCAATACAAACTTTCACTTTCGCTTTCCGTCTTTGGATACACGCACGCGTCACTTTCGTCCCCTCAATGCCTCACCCGTCTCACCCGACGCCCTTCCTCCTTCCCTCCACACCCTCACACCTCCATTCTTTTCTCTTCCCCTTCACGCCTCAAGAAAATCAAGCACCGTGAGAAATATTATGTCTCCTGAATCATTTTCGTTTCCGCGTAGTACAAAACTACTGTGTCTTTCCCGTCGCTTACACGTAGCCACAACACTTAAAACAGAGATTCAGGATTGTGTAAGAAAGTTCCTCATAATCAAGGAAACTTTATATAATCATAGTATTCTGAGAGAGAGAGAGAGAGAGAGAGAGAGAGAGGTGGTAAGATAATGATGATGATTATGACGATATTGATAATGACATGAAGGTGATGAAAATAATGGTGGTGGCGAGGAAAATTGAGGTGTTGAGGTCCCGTGTTGCTTAATCCATCAACACCGAGCGAGTGTGGAAATTAAATTGGCTATAAATAGTGTTACATGAGTCATCTCAAAGTATGCTGTGTTTGTGCAATACAAGTAATTATTCCGCAACACTCAACAGTACTGTTAAACTGGGCAATGCGAGAGGTAGTCGAAATCAATATATTTCTAATGTAGAAACAATTTGATAAACGTGGACATGAGCTAGTAATGGAATAATTGCCTGAAAGATCCCACTTGTACTCAAAGAGGGCTCTTACAATATTTTGAAATGGTCTAGGCTCTCGCAAGAAATATTTTCAAAGGACTTGGAGATGATTACTAGAATTCCCTTGTAAACAGCAATAACTTCCACTAGAGCCTAACAATAGATAAGACCCTAAAACGTTAGAATGTACTGTATTTAAAACGCACACTATATATTTCCTGCTTCTAACAAGACATGGTCATTACGCGAGGCGACGATCTGACATACTATCATCCGTCTTGCCCGTGAGGGCGTCACACTCCATGAATACGCACGCCAAATGCACGCCTTCCTCTCTCGGCACGAGTGTACTTATAAGTGACATCAACGGGGCAGTTATCTCTCTCTCTCTCTCTCTCTCTCTCTCTCTCTCTCTCTCTCTCTCTCTCTCTATATATATATATATATATATATATATATATATATATATATATATATATATATATATATATATATATATATATATATATATATATTCGTGACGTCTTGTAGCTGTTTTCAGGACTGTCTTTCGGACATCATTTTGCTTTTCAAAGACTACATAGATAAATAGTTAATGAAGTTCACAAGACGAATTGTAAACTATCACTAGAATTGTGGAAGCAATTAATTAAATTGATCAAGATAGGGCGCAGAAATCTTTGGGAATACGACTCCTGTATTGTCAGAAATAGCAAACACGCACCGATGTTTGCTTTGTAGAGCACCTTACAGCAGGACAAGGGAAGGATCGTGGGGGGGAGAGGTGCCGGACATGTAACGTATCGTACATGAGGCTCAACACTTCATTGAACAATTATGTTAATTATCCTCTACAATGACATGCATAGTATATGCGTCTCTCTCTCTCTCTCTCTCTCTCTCTCTCTCGACCACATTAACGCATGCATGCCGTACCTTCCCGTCCCCTCACCGCCGCCGCACGCCATCGCTGCTGCCTCCCGTCACCACCAGCGGCGTGACACTCACTGTACCATGACGGCGATGTATATAGCGCTCCCAGCCACCGTGTCAGGCAGCCTGTGCTGAGATCATGTATTGGATACAGGTGGGACACGTTATACTGAAGCTGCGAGTATATGCCTTTTATGTGCAAGTGTGATGTGAGGATTAGTGATGCAATAAGACGACTCGTGACATTGTTGATCTAGTACATGTAAATACAAGATAGTGTATGTATATGGACAGTGATAGTAAGAGGTAGAAAACAGCAGTGGGATTTGTAATAAATTGTCTTTATCGTAATGTGTGTCATCAGTGAATCATGGTGAGTCACAAACAAGGATGAAGTGGCAGACGAAAAGAAAAAAAGCGATAAATAAATGCATGCATAAATACCAGATCAGCTTAAACTGAAAAAAAATGAAGAGATGCATGATCATATTCGCATAGCATTGCTTTCAACCAAGACTTGAGAAACTGAAGACCATCGCAATTCTCATATGTTTCCGCGTCCATTTCGATAGCTTTTAACAAACACTAGTGGGAGATATTGTGGTTCTCAAAGATATCTTGAATATTTTCGCTACTGTTGATAACTTAAGCAAGAATTCTGCATGGTTGATAAGAAAACGCCTATGAAATCTGATTAATCATTGGCGACATTTTAAAAATAATTGTGGTGAAATTTGAAAGCGTTTAGAACACGGATCAATACAGCATGAATATATAAATGCGAATAAAATACTGTGCATTGCTACGTCAGGGTGATAAGCATATGTTGGAAAGACATTTTATCTTTAAAATAGAAGATAACCCATCCTTAAAATACTACCACGGAAACCCATACATCTCTCCCAATTAATATTAGACTAAAAGATTTGTCACTCTCGCAGGTGAATGTGGCCAACGAACCGTTACACAACCAATTAAATAATCTTTTCCGCTAATAAAACATAATGATCCCAGTTTGATGGCAGTACATCTGTTCAGTGTATCCGCGCGGCATGGCTCACCTGCACGAGCGTGAAGTGTGGAGACAGCGGTGAGGGAAACGCAATCCTAACCTATAATGAAATGGAATGACGTCGTGCACTCATTTGCTCACCATTGCAGCATCGTTCAGTCACTTTTATTATGTGATTCGATTTATCACACTGAACGATCTATTTTTACTTGAAAAGTTTTAAAGGACGTTTACTTGATGTTTACTTTTTTTATACACTTTGACGAGAGAGAGAGAGAGAGAGAGAGAGAGAGAGAGAGTGTGTGTGTGTGTGTGTCACGCATACACAAACATACAATTTGACAGTTCCGTCTATATCTGTATCTATATCAATATTTGATAAACATGACCACACTGTGATAGTATTTACACTAATCTGTCTGTTACTAATCTACAGAATGTCCAGCTGTGGGCCGCGGTATTGGTGGTGGTGGTGGCAGTGAGGGCCTCCGCATCTACCACCACACCAGCCACTGTCAGCCCACCAGCATCCACAGCGGCGAATCAACCGCACGAAATAATCACAATCAAGCACCGTAACTACACCCTTCCTATCCTGCTGCTGAGGGAAGATATACCTCCCTCCTCCACTCACAATACTCACAATAACCCTTCTCCGCATCCCGTGAAATATGTGGAAAAAGACGTAGCTGTACTTTCTTCATCCTCTCATAGCGTCGAACATTCTTTCAATAACGTAGAATATGAAGAGGAGGACGTGTCTGTCGATGGCCGCAATTCCTCGACTGAAGAGTACAAAGAGATGGATTCAGACCTCGTAAATTCGACACAAGCTAACAGCACACGTAATCTATTAGTCCCGTCAGAAAGTGATGATCCTTCATCGAAAACTGGCCGAGAGGAGACTAACGCCACACTTCCTGTAAACAATACAAAGTTTAGTGAAACTCCGAAGCCCAACCCAGAAGTACTTCGGTATTTCAGACAGCTAATTGAAGACATCAATTCTGCTTCTGAGTCTGGGAAAGAAGTGTACACAATACCATCAGCAGCTGGAGATGTCAAATCATCCTCAAACAAAAGTGACATGCAGCAATCAGTGTCCGCGCCGTTGCCCTATCTGCTTGAGCCAGAAGCTGCTCCTCCCACATTACTTTACAGTTTTCCTTTAGATTCAGTCCTACCTGGGAATGCATCGAGATTACCAGATGAGGCACTAGATGGAAACACACCTGCATCAACTAAAGACTTACCCATCACATTCGAGTCCCCGGTCACCCTCATTGCTAAGTCTTCCTTGCATCCTTCCACAGACCAGACTCTCAAGCCGCAAGAAGACAACATGACTCACCACGACTCTCCTCCCAGGCTCCGTTTCCCGGAAAACACTAATCAATCACGCGTAAGTGTGGGAGAGGAAGACGTGTTGGAGTCTTCCGCGTCTCAAGCTAGGGAGATTTACTACTCCGATCTGCCTCGTCCGTCTGTGACCAACGACCACCTCCCCGCCGCCCTTTACCAATATGACGGAGCTTCTTCACATCTTGTCCCCGACCCTGAGGTAAGTTTGGCTGATCTCTCGTTTGATCACGTCTTTAGTTTAACATTCTGAGAAACTAATAATGGCAATGTGTTTTACTTTATCATGAATATATGACAGTTTTCCCTTTACCTGCATATGTTATGAATAGAAAAATAGCCTATAATGTTAGTGAGTTAGGTTATATTAGGTTTGGGTCATTAAGTCTCTCTTTCAAATGTGGTCTATATCTGAAAATAGTCATGATATTAGTAATGAGAGAAACTTGAATTAATGACACGCTTCTAAAGAGGATTTCTCAATGTACATGATAAACATTGGACGGGGAAATGGACCGGCAGCTACGTGGGAGAAGGGGGAGGGGGAGGAAATAGAAGTTATCACAAGATTGATCATAACTGTGACGTAATATGAGAGCGGAAGTGAGGAGCGTGGAGAGAACACACAAGGGGATGTTAGCTTTGACAAATGGGTTCGGTGTGTTGGTGGAATGATGAATAGTCTTTACTCCGCCCTACTAAGCATATCTGTACGTGTGGAACGAAAGAGAGAGAGAGAGAGAGAGAGAGAGAGAGAGAGAGAGAGAGAGAGAGAGAGAGAGAGAGAGAATTTATAACGATACTTTAATTTTAATCCTTTCGTTGTTAGGTAGTCTTTGAGTGACACTAAAAGCAGCATATGAGTATAACTTGCATGAACATATAAAAGTCATAAAACTCATTTTCTATTTTGTATTCTAAAGAACTAGAAAATATGCCTGAGGAAATGCCGGGGGATTGTGGGAAAAAGATGGTCGGCAATGAAAACGTTAAAAGAACAGTAAATGACAAACTAATAAAATACTTGGCAATTTATGAAGCCGAGACTTTTAGCAGAGTTGAGAGGACGAATTTTTGTACTAATGAAGTGGCGGGCAGGAAATAAAGAAGTGAAAGGATGAGAGGTTGAGCGTCACGCAAGTACTGTGGGAAAAGAACGGAACTGTGATTATGATGACCTAAGGAAAAAATGACAGATATATATATATATATATATATATATATATATATATATATATATATATATATATATATATATATATATATATATATATATATATATATATATATATATATATATATATATATATATATATATATATATATTAGAGAGAGAGAGAGAGAGAGAGAGAGAGAGAGAGAGAGAGAGAGAGAGAGAGAGAGAGAGATTATAATACGCAAAAACGTATAGTAATTGTTACCTCCACCTACCTTTTATTTCCCGGCGCCTCATGACTCCCTTGCGAGTGGATCTTTAAAAGAAATGAATTGCAAATAGATAGATAAATAAATAAATGAGATATATAGGATAGATAAATTAAAATATTTTTCTTAGTCACATTAGAGCAAAGTCAATACGAAGAAGACTAGAAGAATTCATGGAGAGAGATGATGACGGGTGGAGGCAGGGAATGTCACGCCTAATGGCTTCACGCAGCTTCCCTCTTATGATGTTGTTTTCTCCCAAACTATCTCCCTGTTCCCCACATCGTATAAACCAGTTCCGTCTTCCCCCACAGACAGTGCCACACTATGCCTTCGAGTACGTGGCACGAGATCCCCTGCACGGCGGCCTGCATGGGCATTCGGAAACCCGCCATGGCCAAGACACGCACGGCCGTTACTTCGTGCTGCTTCCAGACGGTCGCTTGCAGACGGTTCACCTACATCGCCAACGAGCGCGGCTATTTCCCCCAGGTCGTGTACACCGGGGACGCGAAGCCCGCCATTGCCATCAATACTCCTCAAGAAATACAAAAGCCTTTCCATCAAACCCTAAAGCCTTTCTACGTGAAGGACAAGCTGGTGATGCCACACGCGGTGCTCTTCAAACCTAAGTCAGCGTATCTGATTAAGTACGGCAAGCCATTCCCTCTCCACTCACATTCCTCACACGGTGTTTCCTTAAAGCCGAAGTACGTCACGCGAACACCTATCCAGCCTCTCCTCAAGCCCACTCACTCCCCGGGTCCCACATCCTTACCTCACACGAGTTACGGCTCATCTCCTATTCCTATCTTTCCCCCTGGACCGCACAAACACCCTCCTGGTCCTGCTCCATCTATTTCAGTGGTGTCAGGATCTCCTCTATTACCATTTAGTCATTCCAGTACCACAGTGTCCCCTAAACCTTCTCATTATATTCGTCCCACTCTGGGTTCTGTAATCTCCCCCAAACCACATATTATCACGAAATCACAACACAGACCTTTTTCAAAGCCACCCTCCATTACCACAACACATTCTAAAGTCTCTCATTTCTTCCCTCCTGTTACTCCTACCACTCCTAAACCGTCCTACCATCCCAGCATCACTGCTACACTTAAACCTGACTTCTCTCCTCATCACCCAACTACTATAACGACTACATCCCACCCTACACTGCCACCTCTGCTTTCAACTTTTACACCCACCCCGAATCCTTTCTTTCATCCTACCCTCTCCTCTATTAAGCCTGGACTTACTCCTCATCCTCATCCACATCCTCACGTCGTTACATCTCACTCCTCCACGGTTATCCCTCATCCTCATCCTCCTACTATCACAACACCTCAGCCAGTCTCGTTCCCTTTTCTCCCTACCATTACTACAAAAAAACCGGGCTTTAATCCATCCCTTCCCGCTCCTGTTATAACCTCGATAGACCCGCATCATCCGCCTCATATCACAACGTCGTCACCACATCACTCCTCGCATCCCCCTCATATCACCACGTCCCTGCCCAAGTTCTCCTACCGCTATCCTTTCGTTACTACAAGCGGGCCGAAAGTCACACCCCATTCCTCTGTCGTCACCTTACCGCCACCACCATTCTACCCTACATCACCGCGACCAACGCCATTTCCTCCCACTGTCATCACCACAGCAGGACACAATCCGCACCATCTCTCTTTCCACCATGATCATCACCACTTTCTAGATCACGGCATTCATTATCCCAGTGGCTTCCTCGATGCTCATGGTTCTAAGACGCCACGACCTTCTGTCACTACCAGTATCGTCACGCCAGATCCGCACGACCATCTGACGATATTTGAATATACTGAAAGACCACGCCGCCTAGCCACCACCACCTCCGTCACCACCTCCACCAGTAAGGAGCGAAAGCCAACCCTCAAGCCAAAACCTGTATTCACATCAACAGAATCATCATCAGAATCTCTCTTCAGGGAAAATCTCGAGAAGACGATTTTCGTGACCTCGCGGCCGAAGTCTGAAGAAAGGCAACACAAAGATTATAAATTACCGAAGTCACGCGATGTTCTCAATGGCTCATTTCTGGCGACCTTGAAACCTGATAACTTCGAACACACGTCTAATTCATTCGTCACCACGCCAGGGACTTACATTTCCAGCGAAAGTCGAGAGGATTCACCTGGAACTCCAACCCCTAACCCTCATACGTCAACCCCAGCATTCTTCACCACTGTTTCAGACGCTCGGGTCACCACTACTATCACTCCCAATGACATCGATGACTCCTACGAGACGCCTTTTTCACCTTCCAAACCCATATCCATTGACTTCACGCCGAAGAGACCACCACTGTCGCATAACAGACCCTCGGTACAGCCTCAGGCAATCCCACCATCCTACCACGCAGATCCTCACAAGTACTCCATAGGTATCAGAGTGAAGTCCCGTACTCCACCTGCTTCCCTTTCACATGGTGTTCTGTACCGCTCTAATCCATTGTCCCCATCTTCAAATAACAACAATTCTCCATATTACAGCACAGGCTTCCAGTCTTACTTAGATACAGCACTTGGCTCCCCACAGTCCAGGGAGTCTACATCCTTTGCCCCAGTCTCTCATGACGATCCGAGTGTCAATTCTTATCTCCAATCTTTCCTTCATCATCCAGACTTACTAATCACGCCGTGGTCAGATGATCCCCAACATCTCTCCTCAATGAATAAAGATCCTTACCACGGACGATTCCTCGACATTCATACCAGTTCAGAATCCTCGAAACAGCAGCATCACCAAACGCAATTGCAGTCTTGGAAACCACTCGCTGGTCCTGTATCCTTTCCCTCTGAAAACTACACTCCATTCACTTCCTCTTCAGTTAAGCGAGCAGCTCCATCAAGTTATCGGCGCTAGATGACTGCAGTGTTTCGCTAATGCTTGTGTCTGTGTCGGACGTCTTCACATACCAGAACTGTCACTCACCCAGACCGCAAGACCCGAGGAAGCCGACCCCACTTATCGATTTGACAAATACAAGGCGAGCATCTCCTGCTTGTTATCTGCGCTATAGGTGAACTCTGTATAGTTTGTAGTTAGGATCTGTGGAGGATGTCGTCATCCATCAGACCTGTCACTTGCCTTGACCATGCAAGACTCGAAGGACAACATAACACTTCTTATTTTATCGCTAGAAGAGGAAAACAACACTATAAACTACCTGCGATTCTTATACTTATGTAGAGGTGATAATGGAGGGATGGGAAGGGAAGGAGGAAGGGAGTTGTAGTATAGTTGTAAGGAGTTTTTTTTGGGGGGGGTTGGTAGGTAAAATGGAAGGGGATGATGATATGTTTTATGATTAGAATAAAGATATAAGTTTTTGTGTATGTTTAGCTATCCGCTTCTTCCATGGTTCCTGCTGGGAGAATCGTGACAACTCAAGGTCCTGGATGTCATTTTCATTATGAAGGAAATATTGTGATAAAATACCCTAACAGTTATCTTTAACCGCCTGGACTTATTTATCACCATGCCTGGTACTCTCCTCTGTAGCGTCCTGCATTCTGAACACATTGATTAAATTTTGGCAAACCAGATAACATTTGGATACAATTGTTCTCAAACTACGAGGGTGATACATTCTGAGCAGCAGGCATTCATCTGTTACAAGTAAAATTTGTCCTCTACACACCGGCGCTTTTTGGTGACTGGCCAAGCAGTAGTGAGGGCTGGGGAAATGAACAGCGAATACTAAAAAGAAAAGAAAAAGATCCGAGTATGAATTTCATGTATACATCATTAAAAGTAATGAAATGAACACAAAAACAGTAGCAGCAGTAACAACAACAACAACAACAACAACAACAACAACAACAACAACAACAACAACAACAACAACAACAATCTCTAAGTGATAGTCTCTCTCTCTCTCTCTCTCTCTCTCTCTCTCTCTCTCTCTTCAAAGGCTATATACAGGTGGCAATCCAGATTCTCAAGGGTGTTTTCTTGTTAATATTATAGAAAGTTTTTAGATCTATGACAAAAAAACATGAAGACACATAAAACCTTGAGTAATTTTAACTAGATTACCAGAGCAATCTTTATGGAAGAGGGGCACTGGTAATGGCGTGCGGGAGGGGCGGTTTGGGGACGGCCGGTGGTCTGGCGGGGAAGTGTGTGAGATATTGTCCTTATAGTCAGGGAAATGAATAGATAATCATCGGGTTGAGTGTAACCGGATGGTACGCTTTAAACAGTTCGAGATAAGGATTCATCTGAACGAAACAGTTACTACGCATTTCACGGAGAGTGAGTCATGGTTTTTCGCGAATATCTTTTAAATTAATGAATTGATCGGAATGGTACTTTGACACTGTGTACAAGACATCTTCCGCTAATTTTTGGTCATACTAAGCATTGCCAAATGGTGTTAGTAAAAGCGTTTACTCATGACGTTTAAAGCCGAAGTCACATAAGTCGCCAGAACTAACGAACACAATCGAACGTGGATGGGGGAAGAGAGAGGGAGAGAGGGAGGAGGAGGGGGGAAGATAGCGGGAGAGAGGGAGGAGGAGGGGGGAAGCGAGCGGAAGAGAAGAACATAGGGAGGAATGGGGGATGGGGATTGTAGACGTTCGTATGGATAGGTTGGCGAGGCTCGTCAACACCGTATATCTCATGCGTAAACGCTTTTACTAACATCATTTGGCATTGCTTAGTATGACCGAAAAATTAGCGGAAGGTGTCTTGTACACAGTGTCAAAGTACCATTCCGATAAATTCATTAGTTTGAAAGATATTTGCGAAAAACAATGACTCACTCTCCGTGAAATGCGTAGCATCTGAAACCCCGTTGTGAAGAGTCACTCAGTAGCATCTTAGCGGTGACAAAGAGTAGGCGAGACTGTTTGTGTGTGTAATGTGTCAAGTGAATTTTTTTTTTTTTTTCATCTTTTTGTTCACTCTGTATGCTGTGGTGTTATCAGATTTTGTTGCTGCAGTGTCTAGTTACAGATAATACATAATACATAGGAAGAGGAGACGCAAGTGACTTTATCAAACACGTTATCTGAAGAAGAAAGATCGTGAGTGTGAATAATAATGGCTACGTAAAGATTACCTGAAAATAATGCAGTAAGTTTCAATGTCTGTAATCAGTCAACGAACCTCACCAGTTATCATAACGCATTAATTACATTCTCTCTCTCTCTCTCTCTCTCTCTCTCTCTCTCTCTCTCTCTCTCTCTCTCTCTCTCTCTCTCCTGTGCTATTTTATTCTCTTTGATACTTAATCGCCATAAATTGGTTACTTTTTCTTATATCTCTCATTTTAGCGTTTAATTTCATTTTACTTAATTTCGTTTTTTGTTTCTTTGTGGATAATCATTTCATGTAAAAATCACTTGCCATTTTTGCTGCAGATATTGTGCTCTACACCTGATAATTCTTCTTTGATCTTCCACATTCCTTTTTCTGGTATCATAGTCTTACTTTTACCGTACGTGTCGTTCATCAACAAGGCAGTGCTGTCCGTCTCAATTCTACTTTAGTTAGCCCTAACATTTTCTACATTTTCTTTGTTTGTATGTGGCGTTACTCCTTTTGTAAGCAAAACTAAAGTAATCACCAAGTTGTTTCTATGACAACTTTTACTCGAGATGATGAAGTTTATTTGATTTGATAACCACGTTGTTTCTTGACGCATATATTACCAAAATATTACTGCAATATGTATAACCTATGCAGAATCCATGAGATTCTGAACTGATACATTTATGACACCAACTTTGATAAGGTATTTAGTATGTCAAGTTAGTGCTGCTCCATCCATAACTTGGCTCTTGTTACGCAATGAACATCTCACTTTTCATGGCGAAGATACGTTGTGCCAAGGATGAGCAGTTCTACCAAAGATGGTAATTTTGTACTGCTGCGTATGTTTTGCGGCCGCTCTTTGTCATCTAGCGGTTATTCCTCTTAGCCTATTCGTAGCGTCTTTCCTCACTTGATTCTGGTGCATGGACTAAAATGCTCGGTGCTTTCCCCTCATCCAAAGACGCGAGAGTAGTATTCCTTGAAATAGTTCACAGATAATGAAGTTTTTTTTTTTCGTATTTCACATACTAACAGGAAAAGGGACACGTGGGAAATCGCTGGTTTTGGGTGAGGGAGACAAATTTAGCAAAATTTGCCACCCAAAGTAGCCTATGGCCCCCTTTAGCCTAGACTAACTGGGGAGCTGCGCCATCCCAGAACCCCTCTTAGGGTCTTTACCTTATCCTAACCAAACCTAACCTAAACGTCTTCTAGCACGGGAGGCTGCTCCCCCCACAGACCCCCCTAGACTAGCTGGGGGACTGAGCCCCCCAGATCCCCCCTAGGATCTTTACTCTAACCTAGTCGAACCTAACGTAAACGTCTTGTAGTAGGGGGAGCTGCGCCACCCGCGTGATGGGCGACAAGCTTCGTCATTGTGTGTACTTGGTTCATGGGAGGCATCCTACCAAACCTTAAGAGCCTGTGTAGGACACTCTAAGGCTGGCCGCCAAATAAAACCACAAAAAAGTGTTAGGCATAAACTACTTCATCACTAAATTTTACTGCTTCTTTAGGAGGTGCTGTTGGTAAGATTATCCTAGATAACATCTTAAAATGAGTAATTATAAGCTACAAGCGGTAGAAAGCAGTGTAATTGTTGCATGGCAGCATGCCTCCTGGTTGCCAGTCTTCCAGATCGTTTCAGCGCCATAAGTAGATACATACGATCTGGAAGCACAGCAAGAGGTAGGCACCCAGGAGCATTAGGAAAGTTGTAGACATGGTGCGGCAGAACGTGACGAGCCACGGGCGATGGCGGAGCTGCTTCATCAGGGTGCGCTCCATCCTGGACAGGGATAGGGTCGGAACCTTTCCTGCCTGCGGCGAAATGCGCACTGATTGACCCTCCATCGCTATGTCACTATCCTGTATGAAGGCCTCGCATCGCGTCCCACACGGGGCTAGAGGGAGGCGAGGGGTGGTCCTGACGGGGCAGTACCTCCCGATGGCTTCTCCCAGGACTGAATTTTTTGTTGAGTACATAAATTATTTAGAAAGAAAACGTTAAGAAGAGTAACAGAAGAACGATGAAGCTCAAGCGGCCTATTGGCACCAAACATCAACACTAGACTAGAACTATTAAGGAACTTATTAACGCTTTTCCCAGGATTTTGTATTTGTTCTTTTTTTTTTTTTATGCAGGAGAGTTACCGTTCGTATTCAGCGAAGCTCCTCCTCCGCTTTGGGGGATCCTTAGGAGGGATTGGAGAAATAGGACAAGATACAGAAATGAGATTATGATCGGAGGAGCCTAACGGAGATGATAGGGTGACAGCATAAGCAGAAGGATTAGAGGTGAGGAAGAGATCAAGAATTTTGGGCGTGTCTCCAAGACAGTCAAGAATACGAGTAGGGTATTGCACCAGTTGCTTTAGGTCATGGAGGATAGCAAAGTTGAAGGTTAGTTCACCAGGATGGTCAGTGAAGGGAGAGGAAAGCCAAAGCTGGGGATGAACATTGAAAGCCCCAAGAATGGAAATCTTTGCGAAAGGGTAGAGGGACAGAATGTGCTCCACTTTGGAAGTTAAATAGTCAAAGAATTTACTATAGTCACAGGAGTTAGTGGAGAAATAGGCAACACAGATGAATTTAGTTTGAGAGTGACTATTAAGTCGAAGCCAGATGGTGGAAAACTCGGAAGATTCAAGAGCGTGGGCACGAGAGCAAGTTAGTCGTTGCGCACATAAACACAACATCCAGCTTTGGAATGAAAATGAGAATAGAGAAAGTAGGAGGGAACAGAGAAGGGGCTACTGTCAGTTGCCTCAGACAGCTGTGTTTCGGTGAGGAAAAGAAGATGAGGTTTAGTAGAGGAGAGGTGGTGTTCCACAGATTGAAAATTAGATCTAAGACCGCGAATGTTGCAGAAGTTAATGTAGAAAAAGTTGAGGGAAGTGTCAAGACATTTCGAGTCGTTATCAAGAGAGGAGTCTGACCTGGGGACATTTCTGGTCCCCTCCCCAGAAGGGGACTCCGAGGCTGGGTTTGGAGTCGCCATTTTTTTTTATTTTGAATTTTTAAGTGAAGGGGGTGTGTGTGGTAAGTGCATGTAGTTTTGTGTGAAGAAGGAGAATTGTCTTTAGTGGGCAGGCTGTGACTGCTCCTTGGGTTGTGAGACACAAAGGGAAACGTTCAGCGAGATCACAACTAGCTTTAATGGAAGGGTCACAGCACCCCATGAACTAGTGCTAATGTGTGTGTGTGTGTGTGTGTGTGTGTGTGTGTGTGTGTGTGTGTGTGTGTGTGTGTGTGTGTGTGTGTGTATATATATATATATATATATATATATATATATATATATATATATATATATATATATATATATATATATATATATATATATATATATCCATTATCACCCGAGTTTTTTTTTGCTATGCTGGACGATGTGGTCGTTCATAATGAGAGTTTATGGCTCGCCGGTGATATGTTGCCAGTATGATGCAAACGAGTGTGTAATGCAGACAACGATCGTAATAAAAAAAAAAAAAGTATTAGGAAATCGTGGAGGTGTCATAAGGCAGGAATGTTTGTCTTTATATAAACTTGTGACTGTATACCGTGACAATGTGGTTTTGCTAATGCCAATATACGCTTTGCAATGCAGACACCTTTCAAACACCTGCCGGGAGTAGTTACTCCTGGCGCAATGCACATTGTATGTTAACAGTACTACTGTAGATTATCTGGAACTACCTGGTAATAGTAAATTTGATACGCAGTTGATATTTTTTCATGTTGTCTTATAATTGAAAGTTTAGTATATGGTAAACAAGTCGTGTAATTCAAATTTTAGATAATGAAATTACATAGTTATCAAGAAATATTAAAACTACAACCTCCTCTGTTTGTGAGGGTAAAGAAAATTAATGCGTCACATGAGAACAATGACTCTACTGTTTATGGCGTTGCTCGTCAAGATAAGTTGTAAGTTACGTTGCAAACATTAATGCAGACATTAATGCAGCAAACACACAAAAGAGGCGAAAATGTTTCTTTTTGATGTCCGCTGTTGTAGGATGTTCAGTATAAATGCCTTTTCTCATTTTCTTTCATGCAGTACTTTTTAAAATTTTAATTTGTATTTTCTTTTTTATTAGCTTTAGTTTTTGAAATGGGACGCTTCTGTTATGTAATTAGTCCTGCCTCGCTCTTCTCTTCTTCCCTGGACTTTACTCCCTTTCCACCCGCTCACTCCCGTGCTGGCCCTTATCACTGCCTCCTATTATCTCGTTGTCTTTTCTCCTTCCTTCCTGTTTTTTCATTATTTTCTTTTTTTTTCTTTTCTCTAACACAGCAGCTCGTCAGGACCACAGGAGAAAGAGGAGATGGAGATTGAGGGCGTGCATGTGCGTGCCTGCGTGCGTGCGTGTCAACAAGGCGGCGGCCGCAGCCTCCGCCAGCAACAGTCTGCGTCGGGTCGTGGTGCAGGGTAGAGCTGTGTCACGCTCATCCCCGCCGCCGCCTGCCTGCCGCCGCCACTGCGAGGCGGACGCGCTGACAAGTGCTCGAGTGGCAACGCAGATTACCGCGACATCACAAGCCGGATCTCACACGCAGCTAAGAGACTCAGGTAAGTGTTGAACCGCATAGTGATTGTCCATCAAACACACATACCAGGACGCACGTGGTTCCTCATCTGGTCTCAGTTACTTGCTGGTCTTACTTCACGCACACCTCGCCTCGAGCCACGGACACGTGGTTTAAGTGCAGTAGCGCGGCGGATGGGGACAGGGCACGCCCCTTCATTCCAGACAGGCATGGGAATAGTAACTTTCGTGGCCGGTGTTCATCGCGGTATAATATTTTTTTTGGAAATCTTAACGTGATGGTGCGTCTCGCGTCAGCAAGGCAGGACATCACTCCGGCTATTGTAAGTCTGTATGCTGACACGCCGTGGCTTATGAGGCCGTCACGGAGGCGCTTTGTTGCTGTCACTTCATTTCGCTGGGCATGTTAGAGGTGAAAGGAGACGTGCGCGGCGGGACAACAAAAGGCATTGAGTTTCTCACGCGGGCGTAAAGGAGTACATTCATATTCATCGTAATGATCCCTAGACAAACATTGAACTCTATAGGGGTCACTTGTCTACATTAAGTTTACCAGCAGAGTAATAAATAGTTCAAGTGTGGCGTATATGAGAGTGAGTGGCAGCAGGTCGCGTGCAGGGACGTGAGCGCGGTCTGGGGTGTGCTGGCTGGCGGTGCAGTGCATTAAGTGGAGCCAACAGGTCGTTGAGTGCTCTAGACGCTAGTGAGCAGCGCGGCGTCGTTTAGCAGTACATCAGAGGAGAGAGAGAGAGAGAGAGAGAGAGAGTCTTGAGTACTAAGTTTATGATGTTCCGCTTTTACAATTTGCAGTAAAACTAAGCCTTTTTTCCTTCATCTTTTCTCTCCTCCCTGCGTCACGCCAGACTCTCGGTGACAGACGGTGCTCAGGTTGCCTGTATTTACTTCCTCCCAGGCCAGTGCCGCGGGAGAGGCTTCGTTCCCCTTGTTTATTGGCCGGCGCGTCACCATTAGGAGAACGAAAGTGCGAATGATGACAGCAGGACGGAAGTCTGTATAGGTGCATGCATGAGTGCGTTCGTGCGTGCATATGTGTGTGTGTGTGTGTGTGTGTGTGTGTGTGTGTGTGTGTATGTGTGTGTGTGTGTGTGTGTGTGTTTCACTGTATGATCTGCTGCAGTCTCTGACGAGACAGCCAGACGTTACCCTACGGAACGAGCTCAGAGCTCATTATTTCCGATCTTCGGATAGGCCTGAGACCAGGCACACACCACACACCGGGACAACAAGGTCACAACTCCTCGCTTTACATTCCGTACCTACTCACTGCTAGGTGAACAGGGGCTACACGTGAAAGGAGACACACCCAAATATCTCCACCCGGCCGGGGAATCGAACCCCGGTCCTCTGGCTTGTGAAGCCAGCGCGTGTGTGTGTGTGTGTGTGTGTGTGTGTGTGCGTGCGTATATGTGTGTGTGTGAGTGTGAGTGTAGTGCGTGTGTGTTTGTCCAAAAGTGTGAAGTTTCAAGGAGCAATTAAACGTAATTTTGTTCGAACACACAGAAGAGAGAGAGAGAGAGAGAGAGAGAGAGAGAGAGAGAGAGAGAGAGAGAGAAAGCATATTGAAATACAAGCTCGGAGAGGGAAAGTTGCCCGCCACCGTTACCTCAAACAATGTTACTATAAACATCATCTTTTTAACCCCTGAGTTCACTGGCTCGCCACGACCATCATCTCCATTCCCTCCCATTCTCTTCCCTTCCCATCTCCTTTATCCCTCCCTCTCCCATCACCCACACGCTCAATGAACACATTTTTTTCTCTGGACTTTTTTTTTTTTTTTTTTTTGTTCCTCTCTCTTCCCTTTCCGACCATTCAAGTAATATTTTTTTCGACTTCCCTGCATTTCCCTTCACGTTCCTTCCCTCCTCTTCTCTCCCAGCCAGACTCCTCGCACACCAGTTTCCAATTCAATCGCACATTCTGTCAGTCTGTCTTCATTTCTCTCCGTCAAGGGAAGTCGTTTTGATGATGTTCGGTGATGTTGTGTCGCTTCTGTGAACGGGTCAGGAGAGCGACTAGGCCCCTCCACCTATGCAGCACTTTCCTCCTCCTCCTCCTCCACCTCTTCCTCCTGTTTGATGCGCAGTGGTGCTCGCGAGGAAAGGGTGTGTGTGCTATCTCCTAATGATAGACACTGCTGTTGCTACTGATAGTGTGTGTATGTGTGTGTGTGTGTGTGTGTGTGTGTGTGTGTGTGTGTGTGTGTGTGTGTGTGTGTGTGTGTGTGTGTGTGTGTGTGTGTGTGTGTGTGTGTGTGTTTGAGGGGAGGGAGGGTAAGTTACAATGACGAGGAGAACATTAAATTTCTCTTTTTTGGCGATACTTTTCGTTCGCTTTCACCGTTTGAGTCCAATTAAGAGAGTGATCGCACCGTTTACCTGCTATTATTGCTGTTGCTACTATCACTGCTACTAGTTCGTGATGGGAGAAATCTCTCTCTCTCTCTCTCTCTCTCTCTCTCTCTCTCTCTCTCTCTCTCTCTCTCTCTCTCTCTCTCTCTCTCTCTCTCTCTCTCTCTCTCATCTCTCTCACTATTCACCTGGCCTCACATGGGCGCCTCCTAACACATAGGTATCGATCAGCTTCACTCTGGGCCTCAAACGCACCACTTTGCCGCCGCTTTCCGCTACCGGCCCCTCGAGGGAGACGAGAACACTTACCCACGCACGGCAAGCCAGTGATGGGGGAAAGTAGAGAGAGAGAGAGAGAGAGAGAGAGAGAGAGAGAGAGAGAGAGAGAGAGATTCTAGGAAAGAACAGCTAGGAGAAAGAATAGAGAAATTAAGAGGAAAAAAATACGTAAAAAGGTTTCCATAGAAGAAATGTACGTTTTGAACCCCATATATTGCTAAGGCAAGCTGGAGATTTTACACAGAAGAGAGAAAGAAAGTTAAGAAAGATTGACAGGTATGAAGGAAAAAAAATGAAGAAGGGATGAGGGAAAGGAATTTAGTTGAAATTCGAGTAAGATACTGGAAAAAAAGTAAAGGATGAGAAAGGGAAAGAAGTAGAGATAGAAGAAACTTTGAAGACAATTAAAACGCAGGTATGGAGAGAGAGAAAAAAAAAGAAGGCAAAGGAAGATTGATAGGCATTTAGGAGAGAAGGAGGAAGCTAAAAGAAAAAGAGATTTATCTGAAACACGAGTATGATGCTGAAAAAAAGATGATTAAATGGAGAGAGAGAGAGAGAGAGAGAGAGAGAGAGAGAGAGAGAGAGAGAGATAAGAACCCATCTGTAAAACAAAAAGTAAAGTTAAGAATAGAATGAAAGAAAAAACACAGGAAGGGGGATATGAATTCAAATGATACAGAAAAAAAAGCAAGATAAAAAAAAGGCAAAAGAGGAGACAGAGGAGAACACAGGTACATAATAGGATAGGTAGTACTAGATGGTGACAAGGAGGACACACAGATAAATGTTTGAAGACGGGGTGGTGGGAGAAGCAGGAGGAGGTGAAGGAGGAGGAGGCCCTTGGAGTGTATTTGCATGTTATCTGGAATCGCATCGGGAAGCCATTACTTGAGGCACGGAGATGGTGTCGCCAGGGTAACGGAGTGCCTAAGGGTATTGGATGTGTGTGTGTGTGTGTGTGTGTGTGTGTGTGTGTGTGTGTGTGTGTGTGTGTGTGTGTGTGTGTGTTTGTGAGCGCTTTTTAACAACACAAACACGGCTATGGTATACTTACTTGTTGTTTTCCGGTGATTAAACACACACACACACACACACACACACACACACACACACACACACACACACACACATACACACACAACCACAGAGAGAGAGAGAGAGAGAGAGAGAGAGAGAGAGAGAGAGAGAGAGAGAGAGAGAGAGAATCAGTAATATGTCCCAAAGAATGTAGGTCAAGTTCGAGAGACTTTTCGGACGGTGCCGTAGTAGTAGTAGTAGTAGTAGTAGTAGTAGTAGTAGTAGTAGTAGTAGTAGTAGCATCAACAGCAGTAGTAGTAGTAGTAGTAGAAATAGTAGGAGTTGCAGTAGTAGTAGCAGTAATAGGAGTTGTAGTAATAGCAGCAATAATAGTAATAAGAACTAATAATAAGAAGAGAAGTAGGAGGAGGAGGAGGAAGGAGGAGGAGGAGGAGGAGGAGGAGGAGGAGTGGCAAGTGCAGTTTGTAGAGTCAGTATTTGTTTCCATTTTGTCTAAATTGCAAAGGTTGTAGTCAAAGAGTCAACATAGCTGGCGTGGGCACAGCAGCGGCACCGCACTGCGCGCCACACTCAACATATTCCTTGCTCGTTTTTCCCATTTTGATTCACTCACGGAACCAACATCACTGCCATCATTCTTCACCTTTACTGGTTGACAAATTGCTTTCTTTCATTTTCTCTGCTGTGATTTGCATATTTTCATTAAAGAAGCCTTGGGGCATCTTCAACAGTGGCTGAATGCTTCTTTCTTACTTTTCCTCGTATTCAGAAACGCTTCGCTCTCTTACCACGACTGTTTTTAGGGACCAGATAGTGTTTATCCTGTTAATAACGTAGAAAACTTGTTGATCTGTCACTTGAACAACCCAAAAAAGCACACTTCAAAGTTTGTGTAACATCAACAACAGCTTTCTTAATGTAGTGGAGATGCGGCGGAGAAGTATTTCAGTATATTGTCCTGTTGTTGCGTAGGCAGAGCGGCAATCGGAGCAGTTTTTCATCTATCCAACCAATGGGACAAGATAGATATACCTAAGTGAACAATACGCATCGGTTTCCTTGAGGTACCATCATATTACCAGAAGACTGTAATAATGTTCCCAGCACAAGATTTCCAGTCAGTCATTATTACCTCCTCACCACACTCGCGTCCTCTCCGTACCCCCATTACGGAACTTGTTTTTTAATTACCAATTCAATATTTGTTTGTGATTGTTAATCTACCAAACCACTTGCAAAAACCTAGACGTCATTCTTTCCCCGCTAAGCTAGCCATGGACTGGACTGCTGGAATGATTGATCATCCTGGTCTGTCATGACGTAACGGCGAGAAGTCCTCGCGCCCCGCACACTTACAAGTCTCGGGGCGGTGATGGTGAGAATACCATCGTCGGATATCACGGCAGACATGGCTGCTGTATCAGTGTTGGCCGGCAGACAGAAGCGCAGGGAGATCTAATAGGGTGTCTTGTCTAGTGGTTTGCTTGATTTGTTTATTGTCTCCTATCGTTGAGCAAAATTATAACGGGAAACTGAGACTCGAGTTTGTCTCTGTTGTGGACTGAAAGATTAAGGCTGCTGCGCCTCTTTGGTACCCGATTGTGTGATAAAGCCGGTGACTCAGATTGACCTAGATTATTTTAGGTAATGATAAAGTGTGTGGGCTCGTGGAAATGCCACAGGTAAAGAGTAAAGGTCATTGTTACGTGAATTTTTTTTTTTTCTCTCTCTCTCTCTCTCTCTCTCTCTCTCTCTCTCTCTCTCTCTCTCTCTCTCTCTCTCTCTCTCTCTGATGTCGTTGCTTCAAGTCTATGGCATCTCCAGGAATCTATTTCATTAAAGCTTTATAAGATACAGGTAAGGGAAGGTTCGTGCCTCCCTCCCTCCTCCTTGGTTTCCTCTCGGCGCACCGCTCACCGCCTCTTGCTTGTCATCGGCTACACGACATTACCTCTGATGTGGAGCGTGTCGTGCGGTTGCAGGGAATGAAGGTGTGTGGACAAGCGTGAAGTGGTGATTGTGCAGGCGGGGAAAGGGGTCTGAGTGAAATGTGCAAGCATAATTTGAGACGTGCGTGCCTGATAAGCAACTTAAAGGTATCAGAACAGCGACTTGGGAAGTGGGTCAAGAGAGACGACCAAGGACGAAGTGAATAGGAAGGACACATATAACAGGAATTAAGACCCAGACGCTACTAACGCAGCCTTGGCATGAATAATTATCACCAGGCGCTGCTGTGGTCGTGGCCGTCACGTCAGGGTCTTGTTGCCGCCTTATTGCAGCCGGCCACTCCTTACCCACCACCACGCACTTCGCTCGATAGACACGGGCATCGTGTCCTGAAATATTGAAGCGTCTTACCTCAGCGTCTTTAAACATGCTGTTTTCGAAGTTATTGGAGGTTTCAAGGGTGTTGGTGTGATTCTAGTGATGATTTAGCAAGGAAGTTGGTGAAACATTAGTGATACCTCAGCTAATTATCTCTGTGGCCTTTGAAAATAATTCCTATAGAAAGAAATGTTTCATAATATAGACCAAAAGTTGTGGAGTGTAATAAGCGTTGTGGTACTTGGAATCCGCACTTTCGAACACACACACACACACACACACACACACACACACACACACACACACACACACACACACACACACACACACACACACACACACACACACAATCACACACACACTCACTCAGCAAATGGAGCAATAGATCAGTAGAATGCATTACCAGAATGAAGTGATGTGTGCAAACGAATATACAAGTGCATAAATCTAAAGGAAAATATGATCATTTGGTAATAAAAGGCGGGACATTACGAGTGTGATCCCATCGTGTGAAATACAAATAGGTAACACACACACACACACACACACACACACACACACACACACACACACACACACACACACACACACACACACACACAGATGATTATTATTTGCAGCAACCATTTCCATTCCTACATAGACGAGTATTGGATACCAGTAATTTGAAATTTAATCGTCACGTGAAAATGATAACTTTTTTTTTCATTCGAACCGTTTGGATTTTTTTGTCGTTTTGTTTATGCGAACATGCATGCAATTATTCATGTGCTCATGTATGTGTGTTATGTTATTTCGAACACATATTTCCGCGCACTACACAAGAAATGGAAGGCAAGAGGAGCAAACTAAAAGGAACTCTTGTTTAGTTTGACATTGAGGCTCAGACATGGCATTCTCAAATACTTCAGCGTCTTACTTTTATTTCTTTTTATCAAGTCTATTAGAAATTACATAATTCTAGACAGACGTTTCCATGTCTCAAATAATAGGTTAAGAAAAAGTCTACACTATCAGTAGGAAAAAAAATCTTGAAAAACTCAGCTACCCATTCTTGGTAGTGTGTTTTGTTTCCACTTTGTATCTTAACAACGGACTTTGACATTAGTTGTTATGAGGGAGAGCATATTATCTTAGAATTTGTTCGTTCTGTTTGGTGATCCAAGCACACTTACTTATCTCGAGACACAATTTCTCCACTCGTAAATTTTAAATCTTTACCTACATGTTTTATAAATACAAGGGGATCGTTTGACTTGCTGTGTTTAAATATCCAGCCTGATTTGCCGACTTAGAAACACTAGTTGTTGAGTAGTTTATTCAGAATTCTTTCCTGAATATTTAAGAATTTTGCAGATCAGTTAACTCTATGTTTGATAACCCTGCCACACTTACCTGTGTAGAAACTCCAGCTATTGAGTAGCGAAACCAGAATCCGTTCCTTTCTCTCCCATCACTCCTCTATCAAGTGTTAAGAGAAGACATGGCGAGCAGGGAGAGGCGACAACACCGCCGTCTAGATAAAGGAGATGCTATGTTACTGTCAGCATGACCCCAGAATATGAGAGAGAGAGAGAGAGAGAGAGAGAGAGAGAGAGAGAGAGAGAGAGAGAATATATCATATTAATGTTTATATGTATGTTCAAGAGGATATTCGTTTTATATTAGAAAAGGCCTGTAAGCAAGAAATGAATACAGCTGGCTCGTATGTTTTTGTTGTTGCTGTTGTTGTTGTTGTCTCTATCGGCATTACAATCGGGTGTTCAAAATCTCTGCCTTTATAAAACAGATGATTATAGAAAGCATTCGGAGGAATAAAAGAAAAGAAGGGCAACAGGCGTCCAGACAACAAGACCACTAACTATTAGGCCAATAGCAAGCATCAGTAGATAAGACACGAATGATATCAAGAAAACGATACAATGACGTTTGAGCCGTATAAGCGAGTGTTACTGAGTTCCATCTCTCAGAAATTGAACTGATGTGATGGAAGTGGACTGGTTTTCCGTTTCCTACCTTCTCTCTCTCGCTTGTTCACTCTGAGACTCTCCCTTCACGAAGATAGACTGTTCATGCCTTACCGTCTGTCTCAATATAGAGACAATCATCGCCACTAACAATAACAACTTTCTACTACTACAATTACTACAACTACTACTACTACAATCACTACTACTACTACTACTACTACTATTACTACTACTACTACTACTACTACTACCACCACCGATACTTAACAGTAATACCATCACTTCCATCTATTTCCACTGTGCATATACGAAACATAACTGCGCATACATTCCAAGCATCAGTGGAGAGATCACATGCAAGGCGGGGTCACGGCGGGCGGTGTAGCTTAAGGAAAGGCAGGAAGGAGTAAGGACGTACAGGGCTGGATGTATAGCAGGGTGTCTGAGCGCAGTGAGCGGGCGGAGTGAGAAATGGTGGACTGGTGAGTGGGGAGCAAGGAGGCGAGGCAATGAAACAGAAAGTAGGGGGGAATGGGATGACGTCAGAAGTTACGTAGCGAGGGGAGCCTAAGGAGTGACAGGGATTTAAGTGTGAGTTAGGAAGACAATGGCTACCCGAGACAACACACACACACACACACACACACATGGACCAATTAGCCAACAGCAGAATATCAACACTCGAAAAGCAGCTGATCCTTGTGGCGGTCTGCGTGGGAGAGAGGGAAGGGGACCGCGAGGCGTCAACAGATACAAAAGGGAGTTGGTAAAAACTGTCACGCCACAACAAAAGGCGTCGAGGAGAAGGGAGGACAAGGCTGAGAGAGAGAGAGAGAGAGAGAGAGAGAGAGAGAGAGAGAGAGAGAGAGTTTAAGCACTGCAGCTGAGGGAAAGGAGGAAAGGAGAAAAGAAATTTGAGAGAGAGAGAGAGAGAGAGAGAGAGAGAGAGAGAGAGAGAGAGAGAGAGATTTAGGCTGCAGAGAATGGATGATGAAGGAAAACCGAGTGGAAGACGGAGTAGTTTAATTAGAAAACAGCAATTCAAAAGAACACGAAGAAAAATGTCAGTGAAAAGAACATAAATTAGGTTTCTCTCTTTCCCCCGCCAGAGTGAGATTGGTCGCCGTGAACAGCACTGTCCGAAACGCACGTGTAGTTCTTGACTTTGGCTTGGCATTAACTTGAGTCACTTCACTGTCTTTCACACTCACTCTGATGGAGTGTATCGCCTGCCCTTCCTTATTTTTCTTTTCCTTCATTTAACAGTTGCTTTTAGAGTTCTTTTCATAACATTTGTGTATACGTCACGTGACATAAATTTGATGGTTCTCAATTACAAAATACTTTGCTTTTATTGTTAACTAAACCATGATTAGGGTAATTTCCTTTTCTTCTTCTTTATTTAATCATCTTATTTTGAGAATTTCGTAATTGACTTTAATCCATGGCGAGATACAAGGATCTGTATTCAG
>NC_059295.1:29118227-29123227 GCF_017591435.1 Portunus trituberculatus | reverse complement strand
CTACTAGTCATCTATATTGCAGCTCCCTCTCTCTCTCTCTCTCTCTCTCTCTCTCTCTCTCTCTCTCTCTCTCTCTCTCTCTCTCTCTCTCTCTCTCTCTAACGCTTATGTATTTCAACGTTTATTAGTTTCTGTCCCTTTCTTCCCTCTTTCCTCCTCCTCCTCCTCCTGCGGTGATGGTTGCCAGGTAGGTGTCAGGCTCATTCATTCTGAGTGCAAACGGGGATATCTTTCTCCTCTCTTGGGTACGCGCCACCTTCTTCCCTTATTCTCCTCCCTCGCCCTTCCTCTCCTCTTCCTGCACCGCGAGACAAGTGTGGCGCCGCTGCAGGTGTAGATGCCCCGAGGGATCAGACGTCTTAAGCCCTTACTTACTCACGATACGGCACCGAGAAGTCCAAAGTCTCTTACATGATGATGCTCTTTACCGGGTTCAGGTTCTTGTGGGTGATGTGAAATCCACTCATCTTTTTCTTTTTCTTCTCCTCTTTTTCGTTTTTATATGATTTATTAAGATGGGTTTGTTGAATTTATTTTGTTTATATATTTAGAATGCTTTGCTCTGTGTGACTTGTTGCTTTTATGGACTGATTGATTGGTTGATTGTTTTTAATCGATTGTTGACTCGTAACCAAAAATTCAACCTACCCTAATTTAACTAGCTGAGTTTAATTAACCTGTCGTAACCTAAACTGTACAAATTTAATCTGACTGTACATATTCTAGCCAAGCCTGACCTATCCTAACTAAACTAGACCCACCCAAACAATACTTAATGAAACTCAACTTAACCAAGTCTGTGTACACATGTTAACCCTTTGAGTGGTATTTGGCGTACCTTGCTTCTATACCACACGGCATGTTTCTTTTAGTTCTACAGTTGTATTTAAACATTCTTTGTATGAACTTTTTTTTGTGAGAAGGGAAAACTGGCTAAAGGCAACAGAAGCAGTCAAACAAAATGACCCACTGAGATGCCAAGTCCCGGACAGGATCAAGACAGTTAGGCCAAAAGAAAGGGATAAATGTCTTGAAACCTTCCCCTTAAATGAGTTGAAGTCATAAGAAGAGTACAGGTATGAATTCTTGGTTATGGTAATGAAAGGGTGAAGTCACTCCTGCCACAACACAACAAGCTTACCAGACTATCTTTACCTCTATTAAATGTTGCCTTTACACTATATCCCTCTGTACACTGAAGTTTATCTATCCACACTGCATGGTCTTGAAACTGCGTGAGGGAAGGAGAGGAAGAGATGTTATATCGTTAGGGAAGAGAGGGAGAGACATGCTTCCGTGATCAAAAGAGAAGGGGAAAAATGTTGCATGCATAATAATTTCCTTAATCAGTTTATTGATCAAACTTGAGATTTATTTCGTGTATATCTGTTTTTAATTGTATGTGTGTGTGTGTGTGTGTGTGTGTGTGTGTGAGAGAGAGAGAGAGAGAGAGAGAGAGAGAGAGAGAGAGAGAGAGAGAGAGAGAGAGAGAGAGAATTGAAAGTGACTGAATCTGTGTCCAGACTAAAAATGTGTCACGTCAGCAAACTCCCACCACCACCACCACCACCACCACCACCACCACCACCACCACCACCACCACCACCACCACCACCACCACCACCACCACCACCACCACCACCACTACTACTACTACTACTACTACTACTACTACTACTACTACTACTACTACTACTACTACTACTACTACTACTACTACTACTACTACTACTACTACTACTACCACCACCACCACCACCACCACCACCACCACCACCACCACTACCACCAGTACCCTACAATTTAAAAGTCCATCAACAGTAGTAAAAACCACACACACACACACACACACACACACACACACACACACACACACACACACACACACACACACACACAGATAAAAATATATGAATAAAATCAAATAAACAGGTGGAGGGGAGAGAAAAGGTCATTGTAACCACGTGTGCAGTGAACCAGTGAGGCAAAGGCAGTGAATCTAATCAATCCACGTGTGTGTGTGTGTGTGTGTGTGTGTGTGTGTGTGTGTGTGTGTGTGTGTGGTTTAAGCTTCTTTCTACAGAGCCTTCCCAATTCCCTAGAAGCACACCAGTCAGCAAATAGAAATGGAAAGGGTAACGATTGAAAATAATAGAATAACCAAACGTTTCGGGATTGTTTGTGTGTCTTCCCGTTTGTCGTTCCCTTGGTTCTTCTCTCTAGTCATATATCCGTCTGTCTGTCCTCCTGTTCTTCCTTTTTTTTTTCTTCCTTCCTTTCATCGTTGTTTATTCTGTAAGCTCTTTCCTCCTCCTCCTCCTCCTTTTGTAATTCCTTCGCTTTTTTTTCTATTGTCATCGTTTTTTTTTTCCGTCTGTCTGTCTATCTTTAATATCATCTATCCTTCTTTTTGTTTATGTCTATTTCTTTCTGTCCTTACGTCCATCAGTCCTTGAACCGTTCATTTTTCTGTCCTTTACTCTATTTTTCATTTCGTCAACTTTTTTCACACCACCACCACCACCACCACCACCACCCCCATTACTACCCCCATCAATATCACCACTACCTCTAACAGCAGCAAAAAGAGATCCACTCAACCTCTAATATACTAAACATTATTACATTCATTACTAAACGACATCCTCTTTTGTTTGTCCGCTTAAAATATCGTTTATTAATATGAGAGGAGCAAGACGACGAAGAGGAAGAGGAATAGAAGGAAGAAGAGGAGGACGACGACGAGGAAGAAGGAAAGGAGAGGAAAAATAGACTGGTCATTTATTTTTTTCTCTTCTTCACCTGCATCCTCTCACATTCTCTCCTTCCCTCCTTCACTAGTACTCAGCTCCCTCCCTCCCTTCCTCTCTCTCTCTCTCTCTCTCTCCCTTTCTCTTTGCTCTCTCCTCTCCAAGACTACTTCTTCCTCTCTCTTCTCCTCCATGATGAATGAGAGCTGCTTCACTTGCTCTCTCGTCTTAATTATCATGAGAGTGAGCCTAGAGAGAGAGAGAGAGAGAGAGAGAGAGAGAGAGAGAGAGAGAGAGAGAGAGAGAGAGAGATTCCATTTCTTCCTTAAATATTTCTAGTCAACGAGAGAGAAGGGGGAGAGTGGAGGAATGATGTAAGGAAATGAGAGGGAAATAAAGAGAGGGATGGATGACTAGAGAAGGAGGAAGAAGATGGACTGATGGCAACGAGACTTAGGAGGAAGAAGGAAGGGGCGAAGTCTGAGTAGAGGGTCAAGAGGAAGGGAGAGAAGAAGGAAGGATTGTGGAGGAGGAGTGAAGAGCAGGAGGAGGAGGAGGAGGAGGAGGAGGAGGAGGAGTAGGAGTAGGAGGAGGAGGAGGAGAGGGTTGCTGGCGATCCATCTTCTTCTTCCTCTTTTTCCTCCTCCTTCTCCTCCTCCTTGATATCTTTCCTCTGCATATGCAACACTATGGCATTAATGTCAGCTTCCTTCTCCTCCTCCTTCTCCTTCTCCTTCTCCTCCTCCTCCTCCTCCTCCTCCTCCTCCTCCTCCTCCTCCTCCTCCTCCTCCTCCATCTTGCGTTTCCTCTTTCCTGTTCCTTTCTTCCAGTACTCCCTTTCTCTCTTCCATCTTCCTCCCTCTCACTCTTCTTTCCCTTTACTTCCCTCTCCCCTTCGTCTTAGTCTCATCGGCCCTAGCCTTGAAATATATAACCGAATGTGTGTTCAAGTTTTGTGGTATAAAAGGTCACCTGTGGAACTTTATTACTTAACGTTTTGGAATCTCTTGTTATTAACTTCTTTGCATATTGAGTTGGCTTATTTATTCATTGTTTTTTTTTTTCCTGGAATTGTAATTTTTTCCACTCATTTTCTTTTTTTAGAAGTGGTTATGAACGTTTACCTTCCTCCTCCATTCGCTTGTGTTCCATTCATATTGCGAATCGCTGTTTCAGATGAGGCTTCTCCTTGTGATCCTATTGTACGCTTCTGCTTCGTTTTTCTCTTATTGTCTAACATCTTTCTCTCACTAGGTCCTCCTCTTTTTCGGTCTCTTTTCTTCTTTTTATTATTTCTTTCTTTTTCTTGTTTTCTTTCCAATGTGCCTTCGTGTGTTGTGAAATGTTACGGGTGTTCTTTATCAGCGGGAGAAATTGAGAAGAATGTGCGTCAGAAAAAAAAAAAACAATATATGAATTTGATAATGAAACATGAATATAGATGACTGAAAATGAGTGGAGTCTTGTTTAAGTGACTAAAGTAAAGAAGGGAGTAAAGAAAAAAAAAAAACTATGAAGGAAGTTGTGTAGAAAGTTTGTGAAAGTGGTAAAAAGGAAGGAAATGTTTTTGAAGAAGGATGAAAAACATATGCAAAATATATACAAAAAGTTTAAATAAGGATATGGGAAGCAGTGAGTGACGATGAAAAATAGTGAAACATGAAGAATAACAGTTTGTGAGTGATGAGGAAAATTGATTACCACCTCAGACGTTTTGGTATTTTGTCTCGTTTCCTTTAAAGACTTAGTGGGATTTTCAAACACGTCTTCATGATTCTAATGGCCATTTAACAAGGATTTGCATCAATAATGTGAAATGATTAGCCCATAAATTCCCGTGAAAAGCCCACATGGTATAAATAAAAAAGAAAATATCACTGTAATTGACTTAAATCAGAATTGCTCTTTCTTACGTCACTCATAGAAAGTTAACATATTCGCACATCCTTACAGTCCGTAGTAAATGTGAAAGGGAGACATATTTGGTTTTATAGATGTTATGAGAAGAAAGATAGAGAACCAGTGTTCAACGAGAAAAAACGCCATGTAGCAGAGTAAGAGGCAGATAAGAAGATAATCATTACAGGGTTAATTATAAAAAAATCTTTTCAGGTCTACCTTTGTGAAAGTCAACATCATTTTCATTTTAATTCTTATATGTTTTGAAGAAGATGAACTAACTTATATCAAATCAATTCAACGGATCAATCAAGGCAGTGAGATATGAAAACACGGCTGAACATACACAGC
>NC_059295.1:29108227-29113227 GCF_017591435.1 Portunus trituberculatus | reverse complement strand
GTGGCCTCATTGTCGAAACAGGCGAGAGGTGATCCCCAAAATACTGAAGCTGTTCATGTCTGTATTGAGGAAGATGTCTATATTGCTATGGTGGTTGCGTTACGTGTGTTTGTGTCACTACTACTACTACTCCCACGACCACCACCATCAACACTACTACTACTACTACTACTACTACTACTACTACTACTACTACTAAACAACAATAACAACAGTAGCAGCACTAGCAGCAGCAGCAAGAACAATAACAAATAAGATAGCAACAACAAATAAGAAAATGCAAGAACAATAACTGTAGTGATGACAGCAACAACAACACCAACAACAACAGCAACTACTACTTCTATTACTACTACTACTACTACTACTACTACTACTACTACTACTACCACTACTACTACTATTACTACTACCACCACCACCATTTATCACCATCACCAGCGCATATTGCACATAAAATTTCAGTGCTGGCTCAGAACAGTTGTCTATGAAGTAGCAGCATTAGTTGTAGTTCTTCCCACTTATCTTCTGCATCCCGACTCCTCTCCCAGACCTCGGCCGTCTTTCCCTCCCACACAGCTGCTTCACATCCTCTCCTAGTACAAATCACTTCACCTATTATTCTGTTCATCCTTCCATCATTTCATTATAACCATATCCTTTCTCACTGTACCTCTCGTCCACTCCTCTTTATCCCGTCTAGTTTCTCTTCCCTATCAAAGTTTTCCGCCTCCTCCCTCCTCCTCCTCCTCCTCCTCATATCCTCCCCAAGCACGCCCGCAGCATCTCTAATTCTCAGGCTTCCCCACCGCGGGCTCTTCGTGGAAATCATTAAGTCATATGTATTATTAACTACGTCAGCCGTGGAGTGTTTGCTTGTTTGTTTGTGGCTCCGTGTGTGGTGCATGGAGTGATGTGGATGATGCGACTGTGCCATTACTCGTGACGCGAATGGGTGATGTAGGTAAAATTATTTTCTTTTCATCTTTTCTCTCTCTCTCTCTCTCTCTCTCTCTCTCTCTCTCTCTCTCTCTCTCTCTCTCTCTCTCTCTCTCTCTCTCTCTCTCTCTCTCGTATAAGCGGAGACTGGCAAGGAGGACAAGAATTTGAAGAGCAGTCCGTTCAATAATTCGATCCACCACCATGGAAAAAAAAAGAGCCGTTAATGATAGAACGGGATTCCATTCAAGCTTGCCAGAATACTAAATGAGGCTGCAAAAACAAGAAACTTACCCCTTCTCATATCAAGTTCGCTCCTAAAATTTGGTACTCAGTAATTCCCGTAAAGATTGCGTAGTTTCTGAAGTGTCTTAATAATCCTTTCTGGGACAATTCAGATTATACATAAATAGGACAAAATACAGAAACAGAAGGAGTTTCAGAGTTTTCCAGCATGAATAACATAAGAGTAAAGGTTCTATTTGGGTACTGTATTAACAAGATGGACACAATATCGGCGGAAGAGAGAGATAGAGAGATTGAGAGACAAAATACTGGTAGAGATATTCAGAGTTGACCAATGCAGTTTTGGTTAAATCTTGTGCATTTGTCCTGCTTACTTTTAATTTGCTCTCTGAGCCCTACTAGGTGGATTCTTGAGTCATCATGGTGTGCATGTTAGAAATTCCTTGCTCTCAAGGGTATAAAGAATGATTAAGGAAAGTTGTCCCCTGATGCACACGCATCCTGCACGTGTGTGGTAGCTTTTTATGTCCTAATCACATTTTATTGTAGTTTAGGAGAGTGCTGAGGAGAGGGAGAGGTGTGGGAGGGATCATCGTGCTGAGTGGCGTGGTTCCTGCGGAGATAAAAGGAAACTAACACATCTTGTATATGTAGCGTTGTTTGTAGACGTGAGAGGAGAGAAATGTTAGAGGAGACAAAGCGTTTATATGTGCAAGGCTGTGGGTGGAATGTGTTGGCTGCACCATCACTCTATTCCATTCTCGTGTCATCCACTTGTAAACTGTTCCATGTCCACTAAACTGCGATCTCACCTCACGCCCATTCGAGAAGTTAGTGGAAGACAGCAAGGAGTTGTTCGTGTCTCTTTCATTCACGCTGTCGCCATCCTCGTCACCACCTCCGCCTTGTCGAAATTGTTGTTCCTTGCCGTCGTCGATATTGCTGCTATTGTTGTGGTAGTTGTGGTGTTGGTGATGGTGATTGTGGTGATGTTGTTGCTCTTGTCGTTGTTGAATGTATTGTTGTTGTTTTTGTTGTTGTTGTTGGTTATTGTAGTTGTTGGTAGTAGTGGTGGTGATGGTAGTAGCGGTGGTGATGGTCGTGATCGTTAGTGCAGCCGCCACCAGCTTCCCTTCAACAGCAGGCCGCCGCGCCCTTCCCTCACCCCTGTCTAATCTCGCGGTAATTACCCAACTTGGTTAACGAGACGCTGCAGCATTAAATACTTCATTATAATTATAACATATTTTCGGTAAATATGTAATGCTTGCTGAATATAACATGGAAATAAAATTTGGTATTGTTTCACGGGTCGTCTGCTGAACAACACTTAAAGATGAGGCCTTCGGAAACTGTGGCCCCGCTCAGCCTCCACGCATGGCCTGGTCTCACCCTGACACGACCGCCCCGCCCCTGCCAGTCTTGCCCCGGACACAATGCAGTTCTTTATACATCAGTCACACGTCAGTTCAGCTTCCGCCCCACCTTAGTCCAGAGGAGGCTGGTTGGCTAGCTAACTGCATCGCCTTGGAGGTACGTGATGATTCCCTCGGTGACGTGTGACGCAAACTACGAGTATTCAGATTTCCCAATGCACCGCTCAACTGTCCCTGAACTGACCAATGGATGAGGCCAAAGGATATGTGAGCATTTCTTGTGTATTAGCTGATGTCCGGATGACTACAGAAGATCAGGAAGCAGACAGTGTGCACAGTTTATTCGTGGTCACATTGCTCGTTTACATCTGAACACAAGAAAATGAGGGAATGTGCAAGAAGGGATTATGCCTACACGAGGCAGTCTCTGTACAAACCTACCTACGCCGATCTATCTATGTGGTAACTTTCCCATCATCCGTTGTTTTCTGGCGTCTAACAATGAGTTAAGCAACTGGTTCAAATGTACATAAGATATCAACAAATACATTTTTCTTAACCAGGTACACATATGTAGAAAAAATGTTAATATTTACCTATGACTAAGAAAATATTTCACTGGTGACCTGTGAAGCCAGGAAATGACTATACAGCCAACACTTTTATTTCCTGAGAGAAATAAAAACGTAGCATGCTGCTGATTGGAAAACAATGAGAGCATCCAGGCTTCAATCCATATTAATTTCCGCCTTTCCTTTTACTATTACAAGTAGGTGTACCTTTCTGAACACTTTAGTGACAGTGCAAGATGAAACGGAACTCATGTCTCTCTCGCTCATATTACGTCAGGATCTTCATTTGATATGACCAAGAATGATCAGAAGGGATAACTTGGACACATTCAGTTCATTCAAGGATTTAAGTGTTAGAGACAGAAATCTCTTTTAATGTGGTGTGTGACCAGAAGGGATAATTGGGAAGGCGGTGGTGGTTCACTCGAGGACCGTAAGTCTTTGAGGCAGAAATCCTTTGTGATATGCAGTGTGACCGCAAGAGATAGCTGGGATGACGACAGTTCACCCGAGGACCAATAGTGGAGTGACGGTAGCTTGACCCTCTCAGGAGCAGGAGGCGGCGACGCATTGCCAACACCGGAGTTAGGGAACATTGCTCCGATCACAGGAAGGCGGTGGCGTGCGCACGTAACTGTTATGGGGCGACGGTCTGATGGCAACTTCGTGCTCCGATCTCCACTGCATGGTCAGAACTTTAAGCATTTGGCGTCTGAGCAGCGCAACCTGTAAGGAAGGAAGGAAGGAAGGACGAAGGGGGAAAGTGTATCGTGCCTTTGTTATGGACGAGCAAGGCAAGGAAGGAAGTGAGGACTGTGTGGCGAAATGTACTTCTGGATGTGACCGCCCCTTATTCCAGATCCTCATATGGGCAAGCCAGGAACACACACACACACACACACAGGACGGCATCCATACATGCAGTATTGTTTTTACTAGATGGAAATATATAGACAGTAGCACCTTTAACATTTACAATTTACAGTTCAACAAAAGCCTTAAAATTATCACGCTATATTCCTCTCCCGTACCTTCTTTGCCTCTTTTCTTTCTCTTTTTCTTCTTCGTCCTCTTCCTCCTCCTCTTCCTCCTCTTCATCATCCTACTTTATATAGACTAAAAATATCATGAACACATCACTTAAATCCCACATTTCACGTACTTTACTATTGCTAATTTTTTTTACTTAACACTACTACGGCAACATGTTTCTCTTTCAACCTTTTCTATCACATGTGTTACGACCGTCAGACATCAATGTGGTTTATGTGTGATGGCCGGCATCCTGCAAGCAATGTCTATTGTTGTGTTATTATTGTAATGTTACCAGGACGACCCATCCTTTATTTATGTTATGTATCCCTTTATTATTTCATTGTATTATTATGTTTGTATTTCATGATTCATGTGTGCATTGTAATATTCATATAAATTATGTAAGTCGGGCTGCGTAGGGAATTATAGAGAGTTCAATGACGTCACTCCTTCGTGGAAAGATTTCATGCAGGAACAAATGAAACTAATTCACGCGCGCGCGTTTTTTAAAGCTCCAAATGCTTAGCCAATGAGAGCGTAGATTACATCATGTGGTGTAATATTTTTCCCTCTTGACGCAGTGAGGGACTCACGCAGGCAAACCGGAGCAAGCTGGCGTTCTGATAACACCACCATGCACCACACTTCCCCTCCTTGGGTGAATATTTTCTTTTCCGTGTTCCTGTTTGCTAGGATTCTCTCTTAGACACTGTTGTGGCCACTGTGTTTAGTGAGCATATTTGGTGTTGAGTTTTTTCCCTATGTTATTGAGATATTATCTTGTACTTTAAAATGAGTAAATTAATCTACTAAATGACAGGTGACCCAGTTC
>NC_059295.1:29100727-29103227 GCF_017591435.1 Portunus trituberculatus | reverse complement strand
TTACGAACGACACCACCACCACCACCACTACCCCCACCACCACCATCACCACCACCACCACCACCACCACCACTAACAACAAGTAATGAAAAACTAAAGTAATGAAACACTTCTCCATATTTACGAGAAGAAGAGGAGAGAGAGAGAAAAAAAAAAAAGGATAATAGAAGATAAAAATACTATATTCATTATTTTTCGGGTGATACTAAAAGAAAAAAAATAATTGAAGTTATAATAATGAAGCAATACGCAAGAAATATTGTGATGTATATGTGTAAATAAGTTTTCATATATATATTTTTTTTTTCCATCATTTTCGAAAAGAGTTTAGATACGAGATTCATATTCATATTTATTTATTTATTTTTTGTCATAATCTATTGTAATGCATTCTAGTGATAATAGATACATTTTTCAAAAGTGTTTTTCTGTTACAAATTTTAAAGAGTGATTCCTTTGTGTGTCTGTCCGTCCGTGTGTCTGTTTGTCTGTCTGTTTGACGGTTAGTAGGTCTATCGGTCAGTCTGTTCCTCTCTCTCTCTCTCTCTCTCTCTCTCTCTCTCTCTCTCTCTCTCTCTCTCTCTCTCTCTCTCTCTCTCTCTCTCTCTCTTTTTGTGCGTGTTCTATATATGGTTAAAGGGGAAAAGAGAAACAAACAGTGAACGAGAGAGAGAGAGAGAGAGAGAGAGAGAGAGAGAGAGAGAGAGAGAGAGAGGGGAAAGAGGAAGACATGGTTAAAGAGGAGGGAAGAAGAAGAATGCAGGAGTAGGAAAGGGACATGGGAGGCGGAAAGTTTGTGTGTGTGTGTGTGTGTGTGTGTGTGTGTGTGTGTGTGTGTGTGTGTGTGTGTGTGTGTGTGTGTGTGTGTGTGTGTGTGTGTGTGTGTGTGTGTGTAATGTGTGGTTGTTACCGAGACGAGACATTTACGCCACTAACCTCTGACACACATACACTCTCTCTCTCTCTCTCTCTCTCTCTCTCTCTCTCTCTCTCTCTCTCTCTCTCTCTCTCTCTCTCTCTCTCTCTCTCGACATTGAAAGCGAATAATCTGCTAATTAGTAACCTTGGAGACTATTGAGAGAGAGAGAGAGAGAGAGAGAGAGAGAGAGAGAGAGAGAGAGAGAGAGAGAGAGCTTGGTATGTCATGTTGTACCCTGTTGTTGAACTTGGACTACTGTTATTCTCTCTCTCTCTCTCTCTCTCTCTCTCTCTCTCTCTCTCTCTCTCTCTCTCTCTCTCTCTCTCTCTCTCTCTCTCTCGCTATTTTCTTTCTTCCTCATTTTTCTTTTCATTTTCTTTATTTATAGATTATGATGATTTTTTCCTTCTCCTCCTCCTCTTCCTCCTCCTCCTCTTCCTCCTTCTTTTTCTCTTCTTGTTCTTCCTCCATCGTCTTCACTTTTTTTTTTTATCGTATTTTCTCTTTTTTTTTATTCCTTGTCTTTCATCTCCAACTTCTTTATCTATCTTGTTCTCTTTCTTTTTTTCCTTTTTCAGTCTTTTATTTTGTGTTTTTTGTTATTCAGTGTATTTCTTTCTTGTCATCTTTCCCTTCTCGTATTTTTATTGCATTCTTGTTTTTATTTCTTAACTTATTTCTTTTCATTGCGTTTTATTTTATGAGTCTCTCTCTCTCTCTCTCTCTCTCTCTCTCTCTCTCTCTCTCTCTCTCTCTCTCTCTCTCTCTCTCTCTCTCTCTCTCTTTGTGTGTGTGTGTGTGTGTGTGTGTGTGTGTGTGTGTGTGTGTGTGTGTGTGTGTGTGTATCTTTCATCCTTGACTTATATCTCTTTGTATGATACTGGTATGGTGCCCTTGTTCTTTCGCGTGTGTGTGTGTGTGTATGTGCGTGCGTGCGTTTATGTGCGTAATTTATAAGTGTTCTGTTTGTAGTAGTCTCTCTCTCTCTCTCTCTCTCTCTCTCTCTCTCTCTCTCTCTCTCTCTCTCTCTCTCTCTCTCTCTCTCTCTCTCTCTCTCTCTCTCTCTCTCTCTCTCTCTCTCTCTCTCTCTCTCACACACACACACACACACACACACACACACACACACACACACACAATTAATCTGGCCTCCTTCTGGGCGTGTCTCATCAGTGGAAGTGTCTCCCTACAGCCTCATTGTTCCTTGACCTACATGTCTCTCTCCCTTTCCTCCCAATCCTTTCTTCCACTCCCTATCCTGTGTATCTCCGCCATTTTCCTCCTATTTTCTTGTATTATTTTTCTTCTTATTACATCTTTTTGTCTTCTTTTATTGTGCATGTCTTACTTTTTTTACGTTTTTATTTCCATTTTCTTATTTGTCCGTTTTCTTTTACTTTCAATTGTTGCTTTTTTTCCTTTTTATGTCTCTCTTATGTCTTTTCTGGTGGGATTTCTTTGTTTTATTTTTCTATTACCTCTTTTATCGTTATTTTTTTGTCCTGTATCTCAGCATCCTTTCTTCTCCCCTTCCTTGTTTTGCTTTCATCTCTTCCCTCCACCTCTTTGTTAATCGTTCGT
>NC_059295.1:29085727-29090727 GCF_017591435.1 Portunus trituberculatus | reverse complement strand
ACATCCTTAGGTTAACACAAGTAACTCAAAAATTAAACTTGCATTAAAATTAATATACATATATAATTCGAGCTTCCACCTATTCCAGTATGATATCTTGGAAAAGGCTAGCACTAGCACTGTTAATTATAAATCAAATAAGAATATGCTGTTATTTACAATAATGCAAAGTGCCTAACTATATATATATATATATATATATATATATATATATATATATATATATATATATATATATATATATATATATATACCAGATCATTTTGTTGGATTTTCAATATCTGAAGTTTGACATTCTTATATTATAGTTCAAAAACATAAGCTTTTCACCTGTGTGAACTTTGTGTGGGTAGAGGAGCAGCGTCTGACTGAGAGACAGTGAGAATGAGAGACAGTGACTCATGACCGACCGTGTGACAGGATGCCGGAGTTCAGCCTATACGCCTTTCATACACGTCCAATTTAGAGGTTGTGGCTTGTTACCACAGAAAACGGTATTCTATAACATACGGTAATCACGACGGAAACTTAGTACGCCGTATTATATTAATTTGGTATCATCAATATCTTATATCGAATATATCACTAAGTAGTAAATTCGTTTTAGGTATCGGAAGTATCGGCATAAAATAAGCCGATACCGATACCGATACCCCAAAAATGAGCCGATACCACCGATTCCGATACCGATCCTGATGCATCGGTACATCTCAAGTTTTATTGTCTGTGCTCTTTTTATGTTACATGTTTGAAATGAAAGAATGAAAAAAGAAAAGGAAGAGGGAAAACACAACAATTTATTACCAATAAAACGAAGAAATATATTCGGTAAATTTTATGAAACTGGTATAAATGTGAAAAAAAAAATACAATTCACTGTCCTAATAAAAAACTTAAAGAGACGCGTGGGAAAAGAAATAGCAGATAAGTACATGATAAGTAAGTCATTAATTTTGTGAGCCTGACATATGGACTCACCAACCAGAGAAATTAAAAGCATGAAAGGGTATCGGAAAAAGAAATGAGTATGAAAAGATGAAAAAAAGAACTTCACGCCTTCATTAAAATCAAGTGGAGCGAGAGGAAATTAGGTTCATGGAAGGAAAAAAATGCATGAGGGTAATTATTCTCTCATCAAGGTGGAAGCGATTTATTTTCGTGCCGATTGGGAACATTTATTTTCAAGTGTTAGTAATTAGAGTGTTTCGTGACTATTACATACGTATCTGCTTCATTTTATCTCACTCCCTCCAGACACTTTTGTAGTAAATATCGTTGTGTTTCTTTTTCTCCCTATATTGATTCAAAATATCACGTTTCAGTAATTATATTCTCAAGTGACTTCTAAATTCGAGCTAACTATTACAATTTGTCTTCGCATTTCTGTTTACTGACTCGTGTGGTTCATAACTTCGTCTCTTTTTCTCCCTAAATCAAATGAAAGTCTTATCACGTGCCGGTAATCATTCTGCTGGAGTTACGTTGTCTCATTCGCTCCAATCACTTCTCTTTACTTGCCTATTCTTGTAGTTTAAATGATTGTCTTTCTCGCAATTCACTCAGAGATTTACAAACATTGCCCTTGTTTTATATATTTACGTGTGTAGTCTGTACATTTATGAATAACTGTTAAATATCCAAGTTGCTTATTTCAGTCTGTCTTGTTGCTTTTATACTTCACTGAGATTTGTTGTTTTAAGTGGTAATCTCTTCCTCTAAATTGTACAATGCTTTATAAACTCTCTCTCTCTCTCTCTCTCTCTCTCTCTCTCTCTCTCTCTCTCTCTCTCTCTCTCTCTCTCTCTCTCTCTCTCTCTCTCTCTCTCGAACTGCCTCCCAATAGGCCTTGTGTTTTATCTTGTTAACTCCTCAGTCCTTCCTTCCTCCTCCTCCTCCTCTTCCTCCGCCTCCGCCTCCGCCTCCTCCTCCTCCTCCTCCTCCTCCTCCTCCTCCTCCTCCTCCTCCTCCTCCTCCTCCTCCTCCTCCTCCCTGGCCCACACCGAGTGACACCGTGACCTCCACTGACCTGGGTCCGGGCGGGGTGCCAGAAGTCACCAGAGGGGAGATTAATGACTCTTTACATGCTCCCCTCACCATCTCCGTCTCCCCTCGACTCTCTCTCTCTCTCTCTCTCTCTCTCTCTCTCTCTCTCTCTCTCTCTCTCTCTCTCTCTCTCTCTCTCTCTCTCTCTCTCATTCCCTTACTATTCTCTTGTATTCCTCGTAAATATCTCTCATAATTACTTTTCTGTGCTTGTCTCTGGTTGTTGTTGTTGTTGTCGTTGCGTTGCTGTTGTTGTTGTTGTTGTTGTTGTTGTTGTTGTTGTTGTTGTTGTTGTTGTTGTATATCCTCCTTCTCCTTCTTCTCATTATTCGTCTGTTTGCTGTGTCAGTAAGGAGGAGAATAATCTCATTTTCTTCTCCCAAATCATCTCACTAGAAAGGAAGGAAAGAAGGAGGAGGAGGAGGAGGAGGAGGAGGAGGAGGAGGAGGAGGAGGAGGAGGAGGAGGAGGAGGAGGAGGAGGAGGAGAGGAGGAGGAGGAGAGAGAGAGAGAGAGAGAGAGAGAGAGAGAGAGAGAGAGAGAGAGAGAGAGAGAGAGAGAGAGAGAAGAGTGGTGCTGACAGTGAGACAGAGTGAGGAGGAGGAGGAGGAGGAGGAGGAGGAGGAGGAGGAGGAGGAGGAGGAGGAGGAGGAGGAGGAGGAGGAGGAGAAGAAGGAGGAGGAGGAGGAGGAGGAGGACGAGGAGAAGAAAGGCACAAAGAAGGAGACGATGAGAGAGATACGTTGACTAGAAATACTTAAGGAAGCAAAAGAATCTCTCTCTCTCTCTCTCTCTCTCTCTCTCTCTCTCTCTCTCTCTCTCTCTCTCTCTCTCTCTCTCTCGCGTTGTGTTTTACACTGAAACACTACAACGATCACCACCACTTTTTCTCCTACTCCTTCTCCTCCTCTTCATCTTTCTCTTCCTTCCTTCCTTGTTGTTGTTGTTGTTGTTGTTGTTGTTTCTTTTCCTGTTGTTGTTATCGTCGTCGTCGGTTTTTCCTTCCTCTTCCTCCTCCTCCTCCTCCTCCTCCTCCTCCTCCTCCTCCTCCTCCTCCTCCTCCTCCTCCTCCTCCTCCTCCTCCTCCTCCTCCTCCTCTCCTCCTCCTTCTTCTTCTTCTTCTTCTTCTTCTTCTTCTTCTTCTTCTTCTTCTTCTTCTTCTTCTTCTTTTTTCTTCCTATATTGCCCGGGTCAATAGAAAAAATATAAAGGCTCATTTGGCATGGTCTCCTCTGCTTCCTCCTCCTCCTCTTCCTCCTCCTCCGCTTCTTCCTCCTCCTCCTCCTCCTCCGCGTCTTCCTCCTCCTCCTCTTTCTCTGATTCCTCCTTTTTCTCTTCCTTCTCCTTCTCCTTCTCTTCGTCTCCTCTCTCCTCTTAATCCTCCTCTTCCTTCTCCATCACCACCATGACCATCCTCTCCTTCTCTCCTTCCTCTGAAAAATATTATATAAGAAATAGAAAGTAAGAAATAACATTATCATTTAAAGCAAAATTAGAAGCAAGATATTAAACTGTATATATATATATATATATTTTTTTTTAAAGAAATATGATAAAAAGGAAAAATAGGGGAATATATAAAGTAGAAAAATGTTTAAGGACTGAATTTTACTTTCCACGAGTATTTAAACGTGGCAGTTGAAACCCGTAGACTTTCAACGGATCCTGGCTAAGTTTTTGGGTGTTGTCTCTACCTGTCCGCATTGTTACCACCTCATCCCCGGAGAGACCTTACGTGACCTTCGCTAGCGGGGTGTGGCCTTGGGGACTCACGCATCAATGACAAAGGGGATGCATTGTTGCACGACCTGTATGCGTTCTCGAGTGTACTGGAATGTATGCAGCGTCGATGTTCTATCATTGAATTAAAAACCATAAAAAAACTTGCACTCATATATAGCAACTCAAAATTATGGTATAAATAAGGCAGTCTAATGACAGTATGAGAGAGAGAGAGAGAGAGAGAGAGAGAGAGAGAGAGAGAGAGAGAGATCGTCATGTATCTATCGACTGTGAAGGTAACGGCAATGCTTGACAGGTACAGCCAACAGGGAAAACACTAACTAAAGCTTGATTCACCATAGTCATCTTTCCTTTCCTTGTTTTACTCTCTCCCTCTCATACACTCTCTCTCTCTCTCTCTCTCTCTCTCTCTCTCTCTCTCTCTCTCTTCTCTTTCTCTTTCTCTCTTTCTCTTTCTACCTTTACAGATTTTATCTGGGAGAAGGAAGAATTATAAGCCAAGGATGGACAAGGCAGGAAGGGGCAGAAACAGAGAGCGAGAGAGAGAGAGAGAGAGAGAGAGAGAGAGAGAGGAGAGGAGAGAGAGAGAGAAACGAACGAACAAGAGAAAGAGGGGAAACACAGATGAAAACATGAAAAGGATATGAGTGAGGAAGGCAATAGGAAAAAAAGCAGTAGATGAAAGAACTAGAAGAGAGAGAGAGAGAGAGAGAGAGAGAGAGAGAGAGAGAGAGAGAGAGAGAGAGAGAGAGAGGAGGGGGGGAAGAGAAGGAAAGGAAAGAGAGGGCAAATGATATAAGGGGAAGAAAGGGAATATATTACAAAACATTTAAGAGACATATTGGTCTTGAAGGAATCTCTTTATCTTTATGCTATCGATGCACTACGTTTGAAATAAGAAAATAGAGATAGAAGAAGGGAAGAGAAGGTAGACAGGGAAGGAGAGAATAAGCAACATAACGAAGAAAAACTAATCACAGAAAAAAAAAGGAAATGGGAGTGACAAGGACGATAGGAAAATCTTTGTTTATTCTATATTGCCGGTGGAAATAGACTAATATGAACGTCGGAAGAGAAAAGTATCCATAAAAAGAGTGAGGAATCAAATAGCAAAGAAGAGGAAAGGATACGAGAAAATAAGCAAAGCGAGAATAATATAATGTAAAAGGTGTGATGTATTAGGAGAACTAGATTGCAGGCTTAACCTTAATATAG
>NC_059295.1:29053227-29070727 GCF_017591435.1 Portunus trituberculatus | reverse complement strand
TGCTGCTGCTGCTACTGTTGATGATGATGATGAAGATGAAGATATTGAGAATGATGGTGACTTTTATGAAGGGCTAAGGATAATGAGGCAATGACATAGAAGGAAGAGAGAGAGAGAGAGAGAGAGAGAGAGAGAGAGAGAGAGAGAGAGAGAGAGACTTAGTATATAGTGGTTCTCTTTTATTATTTTTTCATGCTCTCCTCCTCCTCCTCCTCCTCCTCCTCCTCCTCCTCCTCCTCCTCCTCCTCCTCCTCCTCCTCCTCATACTCATACCACTCCACTTAAAGCTCCTCCTCCTCCACCTCCAGCTTCTCCACCTCCTTGTGTCCCTTTTCTTCTTTCTTCTCCACCTCCTCTACTTCTCCACCCATGTCTACCCGAACCCCCACCCTTGTCTACCCCACCCCTTGCTTAATTGGAGAGCGAATTAAATTTAAAACAAGAGTGGAACTTTAAAAATGTTTTGCTCTCGCTCGGAATAAAGTTGAGATCCAGTGTGTCTTCACGTTGTTATTGTTACTGCTGCCGTTGTTGTTGTTGTTGTTGTTGTTGTTGTTGTTGTTGTTGTTCTTGTTCTTATTATTATCATTGTTATTATTATCATTATTATTATTATTTTATTATTATTTTTATTATTATTATTATTATTATTATTATTATTATTATTATTATTATTATTGTTATTATTATTATTATTATTATTATTATTATTATTATTATTATTATTATATTATTATTATTATTATTATTATTATTATTATTATTATTATTATTATTATTATTGTTACTCTTGTTACTACTACTACCACTACTACTACTACCACTACTACTACCACTACACCACTACTACCACCACCACCACCACCACCACCATTATTATTATTATTATTATTATTATTATTATTATTATTATTATTATTATTATTATTATTATTATTATTATTATTATTATTATTATTATTATTATTATTATCAGTATTGTTATTGTTACTCTTGTTACTACTACTACTACTACCACCACCACTACCACTACTACCACTACTACTACTACTACTACTACTACTACTACCACCACCATTATTATTATTATTATTATTATTATTATTATCAATAGTAGTAGTGGTAGTAGTAGTAGTAGGAGCAGCAGCAGCAGTAATAGTAGTAGTAGTAGTAGCAGTGGTAGTAGTAGTAGTAGTAGTAATACAAAGAGTAAAAGTAGCAGTGAAAACAGCTGTATTTATGCTGTTGTTGTTATTTCACTTATTATTATTATTATTATTTTCTTCTTCTTCTTCTTCTTCTTCTTCTTCTTCTTCTTCTTCTTCTTCTTCTCTAGATTCGTCGCTGTCATTATCATTGTCTTCATTGCCTTCGGATTTTTTTTCAAATTTGCATTTTTCTCCAGGCAAGAGAAAAATGTAAATTGTTCATGCGACACATTCTCTCTCTCTCTCTCTCTCTCTCTCTCTCTCTCTCTCTCTCTCTCTCTCTCTCTCTCTCTCTCTCTCTCTCTCTCTCTCTCTCTTAATCAGATAATCAGCAGGTATCAGCTCTAATTAGATGAGTCGTCAGCACTGATATATAATTCTTCGAGTCAGTAAGACCTTAATATGCAAACGCACCTGAAAGAAAGAAAGAAAGAAAAATAAAAGAGATGACACAGAAAACCACGAATTTTGAAATGTTTCAGAATATAAAAGAATAAAAAACACCATATTTCATCACTTTTCAATTTTTCTCGTATTTCCTGACACTGAAAAAAAAACATAAACGAATCAATACAAAACATGAAAAAAAAAAAAATCATATAAAATTCGTATGATAAATATCTATTCAAGTTTTAACATTGCATTTCCATTTCGTCTTATATCTTCGCATTTTCTCCCCTTATAAAAAGAAAATGTGTATATAACTCCTCTATTTTCATAAGAACCCTCCCAGATGCCTTTATGCCCTTCACCTTGAATATGGAAGCAGGTTATGGGGTCAGGGAAGAAGGATCAAGGGAGGAGCTTGAAGGATAAAGTGTGTGCTAGGAAGAAGGAAAGACGTAGTGGTGGTGGTGGTGGTGGTGGTGGTGGTGGTGGTGGTGGGGGCTATGAACTGAGATCAAGGAAGAGGATGCGAGAGAGAGAGAGAGAGAGAGAGAGAGAGAGAGAGAGAGAGAGAGAGAGAGAGAGAGAGAATGTGTAAAGGAGAAAATCCGGAAGAAAATGCAATGGAATGATATGAGAGGGAAGGAAGTGAGGACGAAGAAAAAAAGAAAAAGAGTAAAAAGGGAGGAAGGTGTGAAGAAAATTTTAAGCGAAGTAGAAAAGAAAGAGAAAAGAATGAGGTGGATAGGAAAATAGAACGTAGTGAACAGGAGTGAAGAAAACAGGGAAGTGTCTGGTGAAGAGAACAATATTACTGTTCTTCATTTTCCTCGTTGTTGTTGCTCCGTTGTTCTCTTAAAATGTTCTCAAAATTACTTCAGTACAGGAGAAGACAAACAATGCAACTAAGACAGGTAGAAAAAGAAAATGGAAGCCGAGGGAAATCAACATGCAATAAAAGAGACAGACAAACATACACACTCGTACAGACACAGATACACACAAGCACACTAACACCAGCCATACTACCACCACTACCACGACTCTCCCTCTCTAATCAGCACGGGCAACTAACAAGCATAACCATAATACATACTCATACGCGTTTCATTGTATAGTTAGCCCCATCAGCCACGCCAGACTGACTCATAAACACGCACACACTAATAGAGAGTTGAACACCCATCTTTTGTGGCGTTAATTTTCCATTTTTAGAGGGGTGTCATTATTATTATTGTTTTTTTTAGGAGGATATGAATGGATGCTCTCTCTCTCTCTCTCTCTCTCTCTCTCTCTCTCTCTCTCTCTCTCTCTCTCTCTCTCTCTCTCTCTCTCTCTCTCTCTCTCTCTCTCTCTCTCTCTCTCGCTCTCATCTTCATCATTAAAATGTTGTGACGTGTAAACTGTGATGATAATGACGATGATGATGATGATGATGTTGATAAGAGAGAGAGAGAGAGAGAGAGAGAGAGAGAGAGAGAGAGAGAGAGAGAGAGGAGAGAGAGAGAGCAATTTACTGTGAGAGGAGGGGAGAGCGGAATAATTTACCGGAAGAGAGAGAGAAGGAGAGTGGTACCGTTTATCAAAAGAAAGGGGTAGAGAAAGAGAGAGCGAGAGAGAGAGAGAGAGAGAGAGAGAGAGAGAGAGAGAGAGAGAGAGAGAGAGAGAGAGAGAGAGGTGTTAGCACGTAAAGAGGCACGGAGTAAGACAAGGAGAGAAGGTATAAAGTACAAAGGGAGTTTTCAAAAGGAAGCTGAAGAGGAGGAGGAGGAGGAGGAGGAGGAGGAGGAGGAGGAGGAGGAGGAGGAGGAGGAGGAAGAGTAGTAGGAGGAGGAGGACGAGTAACAGGAGGAGGAGGAGGAGAAGGAGGAGGAAGAGGAGTAGGAGAAGAGGGGGTATTGAGAGTAACGTGGTGGGGCTTGGTGGGTGAGGGGCGCCATCACTGGGCAAAAATGACACAATTAGTCGTAATTAAAAGGCCATTTGGGGGAGCGCCACCCCCTTTTGAGATTCCAAATTAGAAGGCTTTTTCTGGCGAGACTCCAAGACCTGCTCGTGTCCAGCTCTGTGTGTGTGTGTGTGTGTGTGTGTGTGTGTGTGTGTGTGTGTGTGTGTGTGTGTGTGTGTGTGTGTGTGTGTGTGTGGTTGGGCGGATATCTTTCATTTGGCAGTTTGGTGTGTTGTGGTGTGGTGTGATGTGGTGCAGTGGCGGTGAATACCAATGTGGTGCAGTGGTGTGATCTCCCAACAGTGCATGGTGTGGCGTGGTGGTGTGATGTGGTGTGGTGCAGTGGTCTACCTAGTATTAGTGTTGTGGTGCGGTGCGGTGTGGTGCGGTGTGGTGTGGTGTTGCAGTGGTGGCGCCGCACTTCCTGGGCCGGTGGTGTGCTCAGGGCCAGCGAGGCTCCAATGCGTGAGCCTCGTCTTAAAACTTAACCAACTCTTTTTTTCTTTCTCTCTCTCGCTCTCTCTTTTCTCTCACTCCCTCGGCATTTTTCTTTTCTATTTTGTTTCACTTCGTGTGTTGTTCTTTTCTCAGTTTTCTCGTTCTGCTCTTTTTCCTTCGTAAATTTAACTTGCCTGTGTCTGGGACTTTTCTGTTTCACCTAAGTCTCCTGAGCGTCCTGTTGTAAAATGTGGCAGGGTTGCAGGGCGAGAGTGGTGGAGGAGTGTTAGCGGATGCAGGAAGCCAGAGTGGTGGTGAAGTAAGCAGGAAGAGTAAAAGGATCAGGAGGGAGATAGGGTGGTGACAGTGACAGTGATACGAGAGTGACAGAATAACGGTGATGACAAGCGTGACGTAGTGGTAGAGTGACACTGGTAAAAGAGTGACAGTAGCAAAGTGACAGGAAAGTATGAGAGACAGTGGCGTGGCTGAGTGGGAAGGTGGTAGACAGCAGAATAGTAAAGTCGTAGAAATAACTGAATATAGATGGATAGGATGGATAACATAAAGGTAGTTGTTTATGCATTTCAGGGCACCCATGACACCAATTCAGAAAGACATAAAAGGAGTCATGAGTTATGTATACAAAAGCATATTAACCGTTTGGGAAGCAGAAAATCTATGTTATTCTGTTCTTTAAATATTAATAACAACTCTCTCTCTCTCTCTCTCTCTCTCTCTCTCTCTCTCTCTCTCTCTCTCTCTCTCTCTCTCTCTTTGTCAGTATTCACATGATAATATAATTTCTGGCGCCTGAGAGACTTGTGACGATTAAAGTGACGCGCAGTGTGTCAGTCAAGAATATTAATGCAACACTTACACTACCTTCCGAGCGACGCTTCTCGGAAAAAAACGATAACTACATTCGGTCATTCCATTAGTAATTACGCACCTCCCTCTGTCTCTATTTTCACAAGCCCATCCCGCATCTCTTGAATCTCGGCTGTTTAGTTACATAACCGATTACTGCATCTATCCATTCCATTAGTAACTGCACGTCTCCTTCAGTCACCTTCCTCTGTCACGATATCGACACACTCGTCATGTTTTGTTTGAATTCTGGCGGTTTAGTTACCAGTCTCTCCATCCGACCTTCTTGAATTATAGTTTCGCAAATCCATCACGTCTCTCTTCAATTATTATAGTTTTAGTTACACATCCTCTCTTTGATGAAACTAAGGGCGTGTTCTTATCACCTCGCGACACGAAGCCTTTCCACTCTCGCGTGATGGACAGCCTTGATAAAGCACGCGAGTCACTCATTGCCAAGAGCCTCGCATGCCTCACTGATTCACAGCCAGGCCTTGTGTTATCATGTGCGCCGTCACGCTCTCAACCACCTCCATTCACGACCGTTTGGCAAGTGTTGGTTCTCTGTCACCGTGAAGGGCTGAGCTGTATTGTACTGTACTGTCGCGACGTAATGGATGGAGATGCATATTACAAGGACCAAACTACCTATCTCTGAACTGGTATTTTTTTAAACCTTGTGGGTTTTTCACGGGAATTTATTGTCTGAAGGAGGTATTCCTTTCCTCATTACTTCTCTTTTTTATTAGTTTTTTGTTTGTTTGGGATTTGTATTCATTACTTTGACTTTCTGATGGAAGGGAATGCTCATATTAGGGATAATATTACGTTGTGAGTAATATTTTTTGGGGGTTTTGATATATTTTTTAACTTTTTCTTGATTAAATATCCTTCATGTGGAATTTAATTTATTATTATGCCACAGTCTTTTTTTATTTTTTGTGTTCTTTATTACATTTGCATGATATTGAATTTATATCTACACTATTATGGGACAATCTTTTTTTTTCTTTTTTCATATTTCTTCATTAGTTTCTTTTCTGATTTAGAGTTTGTATGTATTTTTCCTCAGATTTTCTTTTGTCCATCAGTATCTTTTTTTTTTTTTTAGCAGTCTGACCTCAACCATGATTTTTGCGTATCATTTCTTGGTATAGTACTTCATATCTTTTGCTCTCGTCCAGCGTATTGTTCGTTAAGCCTTAGGTTTCATTTTTGGCTCAGTTCCATAGTTGTTTCGTAAGTTTTTGAACCAAAATGGTAATGCATCTATTTATCTGTTATCCATGATCTTTAGCTCTGAACCACCACTAAGATACTGAGTCAGTTCCAGCCTTTTCGTAAAGTTCAGAACCTAAACGCTGAAATACATAGTGTTATTGGCTGGCTAACAAAATATAAAAGGTGACTGTGGAACTTATCCTTTATATTGACTGGTCACTTGTATGCATCCACTGGCATGATGAGTGAAACTGACGATTTTTACGTGTCTTTTGTTTTACTATTTGACAGCAGTTTATCGTTGTATCGTTGTATCGTTATTTCAACAATTCCGACACATTTTTTTTCAACTACAGAGAAGACGTTTATTCTTATTCCCATATTTGTATTAATAACATTGATAACACGGCCATATGTCACCTTGTATTCCTCCATCTCTTTGTTTTACTGCTCATTTCTAAGACAATCTAGACCAGTGTTTCCCAACCTGGAGTGCTAGCACCCCACGGGGTTTCTGAAGTCAGTTATAGGGGGTGCTGGGGAGTGATGCACACACTTCACTTTCTTTTATCCTTCTAATAACAAGATATTAGTTAGAGGTGATGGACTGCTTAGACATGACAACTGGGGGTGCTATGATCGGAAAGGTTGGGAAACGCTGATCTAGACTGTCAATGGCTGGTTTGGATTGACATACATACAAAGTGACATTGTCACTTTGTATTTGTCCTTCTCTTTCCTTTACTTTCCTTTACTTTCGCTTTACGATTTCTAACTATGAAACAGAATATGGTACCTTGTAGTTCTACTTTCCTTTCCTTTAATATTTTTCTTCTCACTATAAAAAAAAAACAAGGCAGTTGCTGGCTCGTGTGAATCGATGAAACAAACAGATGTCACTTTATGTTTCCTATTTTTTATTCGTTACCATTTTCTATTTGTTCAATTTTATTTATTATTTTTTGTTTATCTACAGGAAAAGGAAACTCCCTGGCTGGTCTGAATTGATAACACAGCCAGATGTCGTTTTATGTTCCTCCTTTTCTTTCCCTTACTATTTCTTTTTACTACAGAAAAAATGCTCTCGCTTATTTGTTTTAAATGAAAAAAAACAGCCAGATGTCACCAGTATTATATAAAGAAATAAATATACTTTGATACTTTCTAAGATTCCCTTTTCTCTCTCTTTTACAAATTTTTCTAACTACAACAAATATTCTGAATTTTCCGTTGCTGGTCTACATTGAAAACATAGATTGCTTTGTTCCCCTCCACCTGCGTCAAACACGTGATCTTGAGTCAAGACTGTGCTGATTATTGCTAGTGAAGTTCAACTCAAAGCTGCGCAATGTTGGATTAAAGGTGGCAGAGCATGGCCCTTCCTCGTGCAGCGACTGTTACCAGGCTGTGGCGAGGAATGCAGGACGCCACCTCTTCTGTTTTCATATCAAATTCATGATAACTTCTATATATCTTTTGTTGGTCTTTTAGAATGTATTTTTGATTATTGTTATTGTCGTTATTATTATTATTATTATTATTATTATTATTATTATTATTATTATTATCATTATCATTATCATTATTATTATTATTATTATTATTATTATTATTATTATTATTATTATTGTTATTTATATAAAATTTCCCTTTCTACAGTAATATTCACCATTTCTGGTGTCATTCTTTTCCTTACATATAAGCTCTTCTTTGATTCTTTTATTCCTCTTTCTAATCGTCTCTTCCTTTATTTATTTTTGGTCAATTTTATAACGCACAATAATATACATTTATCTTTTTGCCCTGTTATTTGTACTTCTAACCACATTATTGTAGCCTTGTAAACATTTTATTTTTCTTCCTTTACATGTTTTTGGCAAGTCTCTTAAAAATTCTTTTTGGACATATGATTTATTTTCTACGTGAAAACTTTTTTTTACCTTTTATCTTACCACTGACTTCCATTTATATATATATATATATATATATATATATATATATATATATATATATATATATATATATATATATATATATATATATATATATATATATATATATATATATATATATGTATATATATTGCAGCCAGTCTCTAGTAATATATTTGTTCATTAAAATATAGTCGTCCTTCCCAAGCTCATTGCTTTGTATATGTAAACTCCATTTCAATTCCTCTTCCAACTCCTCCTCTTCCTTGTTCATTAAAGTAACACAGCCAAGAGAGGGAAACCACATTCTTTCCCTGCTCCGTTCCTTCCTCGCTTTCTCTACTTTTCCCGTCCCTACCCTTCCCTTTCTGTCCCTGTACTTCACTTCTCTCTTCATTGCTACCTAACCCTGCACGCTTCCCTTCTCGTCCTCCTCGCGCTGTACTGAATCTAATCCGCCACCCGCCATCCGTCTGCCACCCTCCCTCTGTGAAAGTTTGGTTTCCTCATTACCACAGGATTCCAGTTGGTGTGTGTGTGTGTGTGTGTGTGTGTGTGTGTGTGTGTGTGTGTGTGTGTGTGTGTGTGTGTGTTGTGTGTTTTGTCGAATACACTAGCCAGACAATACATGAAAGAGTAATATTCTGTAAAGGATAAAAAGAAATGTTAGTAATACACTGTTCGAATACTTAAATGTCTTATTCTTCAGCATGATATGGGAAATGACTGATATTTTTGCCAACAGTTTACCATGAAATATTCTTGGAAGTATGTTCACCGATGAATATTAAAAGTATAGTCGGATATTCCACGTAAAAAAAAAAAAAAGTAATTCACGGACACATTACTTAAATAATATCCATTCCTTTCTTTTTCTGATATTCCCTTTCTTTTTGGGGGCAAGATGACTTTTGTCGATCTTTTTTTTTATGTTCTTGGCCGGTTTCCCTAATACATAAATTCAAGACTTTTTTTTTTTTTTTTACTGAACTTCAACATAACTCTTTGATAATTACCAAATCTTAAAAACGTCTTAGAAATATAAACTCTTAATTTCTTTATTAGGTTGGGGTGGAGGAATATACTTTTTACATAGATCTCAAGTCGTGTCTCTCTCTCTCTCTCTCTCTCTCTCTCTCTCTCTCTCTCTCTCTCTCTCTCTCTCTCTCTCTCTCTCTCTCTCTCTCTCTCTCTCTCTCTCTCTCTCTCTCTCTCTCTCTCTCTCTCTCTCTCTCTCTCTCTCTCTCTCTCTCTCTCTCTCACACACACACACACTCCGTTACCTTCCGCAACTTTGTTCTAACTTAGATCATTAGCAGCGCTGCGTTTTGCTGGAGGAGACGTGTGCATGTGTGTGTGTGTGTGTGTGTGTGTGTGTGTGTGTGTGTGTGTGTGTGTGTGTGTGTGCTTTTGTTTGTTTGTATTTGTCTGTCTGTCCGTCTATCCTCCATATCCCGTTTATTTGTATGTTTCTTTCTTTCTCCCTCCGACCTCTTTCCTTTTTCCTCCCTTTGTTTTCCATTTTCGACTGACCTGACATTTTTTCCCTATTTTTTCCTTCTTCTTTTTTCAACCTCCTTTTTTTTTTCCCTTTCCCTAAACTGGCGCTGTTACTGCCAGCTCCTTGCCTTTCCCTCCTCTCTCTGCCTCCCTCCCTCCCTTCCTTCCATCCCTCCCTCCCCTTCCCTCCCCTCCTTTCCCTTTCCTCCTCCCCTCCCTTCTCCCAACCTAACAACCTTCACCCACACTCCCCCCTTTTTTTTTCCCTTTCATTCTTCCCTCCCCTCTCCCCTTCTCAGCTGCCAGTAAGCTTCCTATCTCACCCTAGTCACTATTCTCTCTCTCTCTCTCTCTCTCTCTCTCTCTCGCAATTCTCACCAATATTCACTCCCTTTTCAGCCCTCCTCCTCCTCCTCCTCCTCCTCCTCCTCCTCCTCCTCCTCCTCCTCCTCCTCCTCCTCCTCCTCCTCTCTGTCCATGTTCGTTGGTTTTTCCTTCTCATATTTACAATGAAGAGAGTTCAGAGTTCCTTCTGCTTTATACTATTTGCCTGTGTGTGTGTGTGTGTGTGTGTGTGTGTGTGTGTGTGTGTGTGTGTGTGTGTGTGTGCGCGCGCTATTCTTGTTGTTCTTCTACATGCACACGATTATGAGTGATGGTGATGATGATAATGGTGATGATGATGATGATGATAATAATAATAATAATAATAATAATAATAATAATAATAATAATAATAATAATAATAATAATAATAATAATAATACCACTCTTTCTTTTTAATTCTACTTGACATTATTGTTCTGTTATTGCGTTGTTTCGTGTATGCAAAGTTTGTTGCATTTATGTTCGTTTGCTTCATTGCACTTCATTAATTTATTTTATATTAGTTTAATATAGTTGATTCATTTATGCATCAATTTCGTTATGTCTTCACTTACACCACTGCCTCCCTCCTCTCTCTCTCTCTCTCTCTCTCTCTCTCTCTCTCTCTCTCTCTCTCTCTCTCTCTCTCTCTGTCTCCTTCACCTTTACCCTCATCTTTTCCCTCCCCCTCCCCTCACCCTCCATTCCTTACCACTGTTCCTCCCTCACCCACCACCTTTTCCTTCCCCAACTACACTTTCCTTGCCTCACCGCACCGCCGGTTTACTCTGCTTGTTTTCTCAATTACCTTCATCATGTCACCCTCTGCCGTGACCTTCCCTTTCCGGCGCCCTGCGATCATCCGCTCCCTTGGAATTGCAGACAACCAAAGATTTAGAAACCAGACACGGCAGCGCCACTCCTGTCCGAAAGAGAGAGAGAGAGAGAGAGAGAGAGAGAGAGAGAGAGAGAGAGAGAGAGAGAGAGAGAGAGAGAGAAGGAGAGGGAGATTGGGGTGCGTAGACAGAAGACAGACAGACAGAACCACGTAGTGTGATAAATGTATTTGTCAATCCATTTTCAGTTCGTGTGGTTCGAGTCAACTGTACGGAGGGAAGAGAGAGAGAGAGAGAGAGAGAGAGAGAGAGTGTGTGTGTGTGTGTGTGTGTGTGTGTGTGTGTGTGTGTGTGTTTGTTTTGTACGGGTCTAAGTCTTTGGGTAAAGGATCGAGGAAGGAACGGAAAACAAGGATGCGATTCCATATTGCTCAGATAGACTGACTCGTGAGGATGAGACCAGAAGCATAGGGATGTCAGGAAGAGGAGCAGGAGGAGGAAGACAAAGACGAAGACGAGGACGAGAAGTAGGAAGAGGAGGAGGAGGAGGAAGGGGAGCAAGAAGCAGAAGAGGAAGAAAAAGAAAAGAAGCGATCAAGTCTTGTGGGAACAAAATTGTCCCTGCCAAGAAAAGTATTGTGGCAAACTCGGGCGACAATCTGGCTGTGTGTGTGTGTGTGTGTGTGTGTGTGTGTGTGTGTGTGTGTGTGTATGTGCTCTGCCGTGGGCCACAAGACATACCACCCACAATTTACTTCTTAATTGCATTTAGCTGCGAGGTTGGCGCCGTGGCCTGGTGGACTGGTCAGCTTAGGGAGCCTTGTCCGGATATTTATCTCGCTACTGGTTGCTTGGGTCGACTGCTGCGCGAACAATTTGGCTACTCGACTACGTGGTTGCCTGGCTGGCTCGCTCTCTGGGGCAATTGCTAGCTGGCTGACTTGTCTTGCCTATGTGCTATTTGGTTACTTGGATGGCTGGCTGGATGGATGACTCAATTGCTAGCTGATTGCTCTGTCTAGTGTGTATTTACTTGGATAGCTGGATGGACGGGTGGTTCAAATGTTTCCTGATAGATTGGTCTGGCTACTGTGCTAGCGGTTTGGTTACTGATTGACTATTAGATGTGTGTTTCAATTTTGTACTGATTGTTGCTCTGGCTCCCATACTGTTTGGTTGTTTGGAGAGCTAGCTGGTGGGTGATTCAACTGTTAATCGGCTGGCTAATACAGCTGCTGTATTAACTGATTGGTTACTTGGATTGTTGGCTGAATATGCTAAACTACAAACATTTTGTGTTCTTGATTCCTTGTTTGTGTGGCTGGTGGGGCGGTGCATGTGTGGTTCTTTTGACTGAAATAAAATGGGATGCGCTGTTTGTGGTTCTTAGGATATTTGGGCTGTAGGGATTAGTGGAAAGTGAGGTCTGAAGGAAGTCAGATCTAAGGTCGTGAATGCTGTAGAAGCAATTATAGAGAAAGTTGGTTTATTAAGACACTGATTTGATAACCTTTCTCCAAATGAGTACTTTTTCTTATTATGTGTATAATCTTAATGTAAAGACTGCATAGATTTTTGTAGTATGTGTCGTTTAGAGTGCATGCTAGAAATAGACGCTTTGTTATAGAGACACGAAAAAGGAAACAGGCAAAGGGAACACAAAGACATTCAGCAGAAGGTTTGTAGCATCCATCCAGCTGCTATATATACAGTAACTTTTAAAACTATATTAAAAAAAAAAAAAAAAATCTACATACTCATTCAATGGACGATATCTTTTGACACGTTTCTTGATTACAATGGCAACTGGGAAATCGATCGGCATGTCAGCATCACTCCAAGTCATACATATCAATCTTACTACATGCAATCAGACAGCGCGTTTCAGAGTGTTCATTATGCCACAGCTCGCACTACACTTTAAAGGTAGTTTTGGGAGCCGTTCGTTGTACCTTCCTTGGGGGGGGTGACAACCGTGGCGATAGGTGTCTGCTGCCTCTTATCTGTCTGACATCTGGTTGTCTACTATGCTGACTAAATTGTAATCTTGCTAACTGGCTGACTGACTTGAGCACCGGGATTGCTTTAGGGAATCATGTGCTCTGTGGTGACATTAGAGAGTAACCGAGGTGTATTGATGGGGACGTTGTTGTGGTGTGGATTATAGCAAGGTAACAACATGGTGGTGGTGGTGTGGTATAATGGTGTGTGGTGGTGACGTAGTAACAGTGGTGACAAGGATGCAACTCTCTCTCTCTCTCTCTCTCTCTCTCTCTCTCTCTCTCTCTCTCTCTCTCTCTCTCTCTCTCTCTCTCTCTCTCTCTCTCTCTCTCTCTCTCTCTCTCTCTCTCTCTCTCTCTCTCTCTCTCAATAACAAGCTTCCTTATCACTGAGTTTTTACGTGTACGTTCATTAAGAGTGAAGACAAAGGAGGAAGGAGATGGGACGTGGTAAAAGTGAAGACAAAGAAGAAAGGAGATGCAAGCTAGTGAGAGAAAACTAGAAGCAGGAAGAGAAGGAGGAAGAACAGGAGGGGGAAGAGGAGGAGGAAAAGAAAGAGAAGTAGGAAAAGTAGGAGGAGGACGAAAAGTAGGAAGAGAAGGAGAAAAGTAGGAGGAGGAGAAAGAGGAGGAGTAACGTTGACTGTATGGTAATGAAACTGATATCTGTGGCCACCAATATATTTACTTAATGTTCTCTCTCTCTCTCTCTCTCTCTCTCTCTCTCTCTCTCTCTCTCTCTCTCTCTCTCTCTCTCTCTTGGGGAGACTCCCTTGAAAGGCTCGATTTTACGTGGTCTGTGTGGGAATTTTATTTCCTGTATTCCTGGCAAAGAGAGGAAGGGAAAGCTGAGCGTTTACTCTCTCTCTCTCTCTCTCTCTCTCTCTCTCTCTCTCTCTCTCTCTCTCTCTCTCTCTCTCTCTCTCTCTCTCTCTCTCTCTCTCTCTCCCTGCATGTATGTGTTGAAAGGGCAATATTGAATTTGAAATGTAATCGTAAGAATATTTGTCTTACATTGAGTTACCAAAGCTTTTATACGGTAAGCCATTAGAAGTCTCTCTCTCTCTCTCTCTCTCTCTCTCTCTCTCTCTCTCTCTCTCTCTCTCTCTCTCTCTCTCTCTCTCTCAACCGTTCTTTATAAAATCAAATTGTATGAAGTTAAGAATTTCTAAAATCTCAAGAGAAAGGAAATCCAACATCTTTTCTCAATTGACTCTAACCTTCCTACTGAAACCTTCAAACTTCACTCTTCCAACCTTCCAACCTTCCAACGCTAACCTTCCTTCTCCATCCAGCCTACCAGTACCTCTTACATCTTTACACACAAACTCGGATGCATCACGAAATTCTACCAGTTTACTATTTGTTATTTTGCGTATTATATTTTACTCTGCTAAATCTTTCCTCTCTTAACATTGACCAAGCGGAAATGTGCGCAATATATTATTATATATTATCAACTTTACTCTACACCAGCTTAAACTTTTGGAATGATCTAAGTTCACCTTAATTAATTCCTTCAGTACCATGACGCGTTTTCATATTCATTCTGGTGACTATTTGGTGATTTTATACAGCTTCAGAAACTCATGTGGGGGATTAAAATAGTGAAGACTGGCCATTAATCTTCTCATCTCCATAGAACCTTTCTAATGTCAAGAAAATGGTCTAATCGTACCCAAACTCGTGGTAAAGATGTGTCCCAGTATTGAAGGGGCTAATAATAGCTTACTTTACGATCATTTCTCCATTCCGTGTCCTCCTATTTGCTGGTCGTGTCTCTTTCTTTCTCAACTTGACTTTTAACGAACCTTAATCTCTACTAATCACTGCCTGACTTGAAATGTTTTTGTATCCTTAATATGATTTCAGTTATTTCTCATTTTCTCATCTCCATCTACGTTTAGAGGTCTTGTTCATAACCAGATTTAGAATGCAACGCAACAGTACCAAACATAAAGTGCAGGTCCTGTTCCTATCCTCTATCCAACAATGCCTAACATGGAGTGGTCTTGCTGTTCCCTTAGTAATATTTCACCTGTTTATCCTTTGCTCCTACATACACATTTACAAGTCTTTACACTACCTTTAAATGAAGTTGAATATAACATGGAATTATCTTTGGGGTCCGAAGGGTCTCCAGGCACACGGGTTCGAATCCTGTCCACGGTCCGAGTGTAGGTTGGGCTTCCTCACTCGGGGCAACGGTTTCCTAGTGGGTGGGTTTTGAGATAGGAGGTACCCTAAAAGTATCTCCTTTAGCCCATAAATTCCCGTGTAAAGCCCACATGGTATAAATAAAAAAATAGAATTATCTTTCCCTTTTCTCCTCCTCCATCCATATTTATCACTTCGTCTCTAAACAACGTACATAAACATATATTTCATTAAACAAATCAGAAAAAACGTGGAATTGATATAGAAATAAATACTGCAGGATTTATATTAATACTACTGCGGATAAATTCAATCAGGAAAATTAATTACAATATTATTTGCGTCCTGCATCGCTGAATGAATATTTCCATGATAACGCGCGCAGGAAATTCGTTCTAATGTAATTGTTCGAAATTAATGTTTGGGAGAACGTAATAGATGTAATGTAATGCAATAAAGAAGCGAATGCAGAAAGTTTTGGGAGCAGAATAAATGTTAGTGATGATGGTGATGCTGAATCATGACGGGGATGATGATGATGATGATGATGATGATGATGATGATAGTGGTGATTGAAGAAATGAAAGTATATAACAGTATATTTTCGTCGGTTGAAATTATGGTTATGGTCGAAGTAGTGGTGATGACTGTAATGATAGTAAGAGTAGTAGTGGTAGTAGTAGAAGTAGTAGTAGTAGTTGCAATAATAGTAGTAAGAATATTAGTAGCATTAGTTATAGTGGTAGTAGTAGTAGTAGTAGTAGTAGTAGTAGTAAAACTATTAGTAGCAGTAGTTATAGCGGTAGTAGTAGTAATAGTAGTAGTAGTATAAATATTAGTAGCAGTAGTTATAGTGGTGGTAGTAGTAGTAGTAGTAGTAGTAGTAGTAGCGGATATACTAGTAGATGCATTAGTAGTGATGGCAACAAGATCAGCAGCATCAGCTATAGCAGTAATCTATGCTATCAGAGAATCTATACTAGCAGCAGTGGTATTAGTAGTAGTAGTAGTAGTAGTAGTAGTAGTAGCAGCAGTATCAGTAACAGCAGTAGCAATAGCAGCAGCAGCAGCAGCAGCAGCAGCAGCAGCAGCAGCAGCAGCAGCAGCAGCAGCAGCAACATCAACATCAGCATCAGCAGCAGCAGTAGTAGTAGTAGTAGTAGTAGTAGTAGTAGTAGTAGTAGTAGTAGTAGTAGTAGTAGTAGTAACAGCAGCAGCAGAAGCAACAGCTTTTAGAGATTACGGTGAAACTTTTGCTGTAGCGTTAGACATATCAAAAGCTTTTGATAGAGTCTGCCACAAAGCTCTGATTTCAAAACTGCCCTCCTACGGTTTCTATCCTTTTCTCTGCAACTTCATCGTAAGTTTCCTTTCCGATCGTTCTATTGTTGCTGTGGTAAACGGTCACTGTTCTTCTCCTAAATCTATTAATAGTGGTGTTCCTCAGGGTTCTGTACTGTCACCGTTTCTCTTTCTATTATTCATTAATGATCTAAACCAAACTTCTTGCCCTATCCACTCCTACGCTGATGATACCACCCTACATCTTTCCACGTCTTTTCAGAGACGACCAACCATTCAGAAAGTCAACAGATCACGTAGGGACGCCACAGAACGCCTGACTTCTTTTTCTAAGATTTCTGATTGGGGCAGAGAATACTTAGTGTTCAACGCCTAAAATAAAACTTAATGCCTCCATCTACCAACTCCACACTACCTTCAGACAACTATCCCCTCTTCTTAAATAACAACAATAATTGTAGTAGCAGTAGTAGTAATAGTAACTGTAGTAATAATAGTAGTAGTAGTAGTAGTAGTAGTAGTAGTAGTAGTAGTAGTAGTAGTAGTAGTAGTAGTAGTAGTAGTAGTTGTTGTTGTTGTTGTTGTTGTTGTTGTTGTTGTAGCAGCAGTAGCAGTAGTAGTAGTAGTAGTAGTAGTAGTAGTAGTAGTAGTCACCTAATGATGTTACGGTGACCAGCCAGATAAAGTGGACATAATATCGAGATTCCTTTCTATAATCATTCACGGACACTGAAATTAATGACTGGCCTGTTGTTCTTATCGACACATGTGTGATGCACTGGCTGCGAGCTAACGGAGCTTAATGGCACGCCTGAAATATCTGCGTCCTGGATCTCTTGGACCGCTTGTGTTGCTATGATGAGTAATACAAAGGGGTCACTGTTGGCTGACTATAATTACTAGTGGCTATGTAGTGTGTATTCCTCTCTTTGTTCTTTCATAAGTAACGTGACTAGATTACTAATTGTCTGAGTAGATTTGGTCATATATTAAAAGAGGAAGATGAACTTATTAAAGGAGTCTAGAGAACACCTGTTGAAGGGAGCAGATTGAAGGGGAGATAAAGAGAGGTGGACTTCAAGAAAATTTGAAGAATACGAGATAACGAATGAAATATTTCATAAAAACAAGTGGAAACTACACCAGAGAAAATACAAAAAGATGAAGAAGAGGAGGAGGAGGAGGAGGAGGAGGAGGAGGAGGAGGAGGAGGAGGAGAAAGAATACCAGAATGAAGAATAAATTTATTTATCCCCATATAAGACAAACAAGAGAGAATCTATACCGCTCATAAGGCTCAGTTTGCATCATTGTGACTGGCAGACAGAAAATGTATC
>NC_059295.1:29035727-29048227 GCF_017591435.1 Portunus trituberculatus | reverse complement strand
TCTTAAATCCTACCTATCTTTATCTTCCTCTCCATTCACCTCTTCCTACCTGTTATTATCCTTCCCTTCTCCTCATTACCTTTATCCATTTTCTTTTTCTCTTCCTCATTTTTCAAACCTTCCCTCTCTGCGTGCTTCATCCGTCTGTCTGTCTGTTTGCTGTCTGTCTATCTTGCTGTCTGTGTGTTTGTCTCTGCTTGTTTGTGTGTCTCCTTGCCTGTATCTTTGTTTGTGCGTTTGTTGTGCCTGTCTGTCTGTCTGTCTGTTTGTGTGTGATTCTGTATCTTTTTTTGTTTGTCTGTCTGTATGTCTGCCTGTCTGTAGCTATGTTATTTTTTCTGGATGTCTGTTTGTCTGTCTGTTTGCTAGATTCTGTTTGTTCTTTTTTTGTGTGTTTTGTTTTGTTTTTCTGTCTTTTTGTTTGTTTCTGTTCCTTTTGGCTGTTTTCGTTTTTGTAGGTCTCTGTCTATCTGTCTCTCTCTCTCTCTCTCTCTCTCTCTCTCTCTCTTGTATCTCACTTCTCATCTCCATCTCATTTCCTCTCCTTCCTCAGCCGTCTCTTGCCTTGTTCTTATCCCACTTAGATCCTCTCTCTCTCTCTCTCTCTCTCTCTCTCTCTCTCTCTCTCTCTCTCTCTCTCTCTCTCTCTCTCTCTCTCTCTCTCTTCCATAGCCATCCCTCTTTAGTCTTCTCTCCATTTCCCCTCCTGTCTTCTTTTCTCTCCATTTCCTTCTCTTCCTTCCCTTCCTTCGTCCTTTCTCCTTGCTTTCATTTTACATTTGCGTTTTTATTTGTTTTCTGTGGTTATGAGAGGAAAATTCTCTCTCTCTCTCTCTCTCTCTCTCTCTCTCTCTCTCTCTCTCTCTCTCTCTCACTTTATTTTTTACCTCCGTTTTGCCACTTCTTACCTATTCTTCCCATTCCTCCTCCATTCCCTCCCCATTTTTTCTCTCCCTCCTTTCCTTCCTACCCATTCTCTCTCTCTCTCTCTCTCTCTCTCTCTCTCTCTCTCTCTCTCTCTCTCTCTCTTCCATTTGACCGACATCCCTATTCTATTTCAGTCGTTCTTTAGTTGTTTTGTGTTTTTTGTTTGTGTGTGTGTGTGTGTGTGTGTGTGTGTGTGTGTGTGTGTGTGTGTGTGTGTGTGTGTGTGTGTGTGTGTGTGTGTGTGTGTGTGTGTGTTGTGTGTGTGTGTGTGTGTGTCTCTCTCTCTCTCTCTCTCTCTCTCTCTCTCTCTCTCTCTCTCTCTCTCTCTCTCTCTCTCTCTCTCTCTCTCTCTCGTTGTCTCGTTCTTCTCAAACTTTGATAGATTTTTTTCGTGTTCTCTTTAGAACAAACTTTAATTAGAAGAATCTTTTGAAACACACACACACACACACACACACACACACACACACACACACACACACACACACACACACACACACACACACACACACACACACACACACACACACACACACACATTTATAAACATTATATGCAATTTCATTTTTTCGTCTAATTTTTCAGGAAAAACTCCTTTGAGTACATTTAAATCCCTTTGAAATCTTCTTCCTCTTCTTTCTTTTTTACACTTGAATTCTTTTTACAGGCTCTTAAAACTTTATAAAAACTATTAGAATACTTGCAATCTTTTCGGAACACTTAGATTCCTTTCAGTCTTATAAACCTCTGAGGAAACTTCTGAAATCGATTACGTGGTCCTTCACACGCAGCTCGTGTCCTCCTTTCCTCTTCCCTTCAACTCTTTCTTCTTCTGTTTCCATTTTTTCCCTCTTCCCTTTCTCTCCATTCACCTTTCATTGCCTCGTCTCCCCCTTCCATTTTCCTTATTCTCATATCCGTCTTTGAGTCCTTTTTTCCTCCTTCCCTTTTTCTTCTTCTTCGCCCATCGTCTCCTTTTCCTATTCTTCCTTTCCTCTAAGCAAATAATTCTCTTCCTCAGCGTTGCCTTCATCTCTCTGTGGGTCACTAGGATAGGAGGAAATTCTTGAGTCTTCTTTTCTTGACGCCGATCTCTTATGTGCTAACTTTTTGGTGCTTTGACTCGCCTGATGCCTCCCCAGTGTGTATAAGAGAGAGAGAGAGAGAGAGAGAGAGAGAGAGAGAGAGAGAGAGAGAGAGAGAGAGAGAGAGAGGGGGGGCGGAGGGTTGCCGTTCCGTCTATTTTCTCATATGTATTGGTTTGTCTCTCAGGCGTTTGTCTTCCTGTTGTTTTACATATAGTCACATTAATGTGGTTTGGGTGTTGGTTATTATGCTAGCTTAAAATGTTTCTCTCTCTCTCTCTCTGTCTCTCTCTCTCTCTCTCTCTCTCTCTCTCTCTCTCTCTCTCTCTCTCTCTCTCTCTCTCTCTCTCTCTCTCTCTCTCTCTCTCTCTCTCTCTGATCTATGGGACTTTTAGATTAATTTAACTTTCTCAATACTTTTTTTCTTATCAACTCTTTGTACTTACTGCATTATGACAAACTAATGAATTTTATTTAGTTTGTTTGATCCGTTCTTTTGGATCTATTTATTTAGTTTATTAAGTTTGCCATCTATTCTCCATATCTTCCTTCTTGGATGATAATTCTGTTTATTTTTTTTACTTTATTATGGTTAACCAATAACCTACTATATTTGGAGTCTGCCGGTAATAATGAAAGAACCAAGGTCTTTATGTTTAGAAGCTCTATGTGGGCTGCTTTCACACGAACGGTTTTTGCCGGTCTAGCTCATACCAAAAGGTTCAACATTACATTGACTCCTATGAACGAATTTATACGAGGCCGGACCGCCAGTCTTGCCGTTCCGGACGTCGAGATGTCGAGAGAATAGCCTGCGGCAGACGCCGCATTGTTTAACAGGCGAAAACTGCTATGTGAAAGCAGGCTCCAGGTGCCATGCGGCTGTCATTCTCCATGCCGGAGCGGAAAAAAGCCGTTCGTGTGAAAGCAGCCTTACTGTTGAAAGGACTAAAATTACTATGATTGGAAGCTCCTTTTACTAGTAATGAAAATGTCAAGATGACTATGACACCTGCTCTAACTAATGAAAGAACTAACAAGATCGTGTTTGGAAATTGTTTATACGTTATAATAAATGGGCTAAAGTAACTTAGTGTGGAAACTCCCTCTATACTCTAATTGAATAGACAGAAAACAAAGAACCTTTATCCTTGAAGAGTCTATCAGGATTTTCTGTTTTCCTCTTCCGTGTTCTCTGAGTAGTGACGTGGAGTGCAGGTGTTGCCATGGTGTTCAGCGCAATCCCGGTAGTGCCTAGGGGCGCGTCGGCATGAGCTGTGACTGTTATAGACTTGGTAATCCGATACCATTTCACACCTCGCTACAGAGAGGATTTCATGAAGATTGAGGGCGTTGTTTTGTTTGTTGTAGTGGTGGTGGTGGTGGTTGTGCTGGTTTTATTGGAAGTGGTAGTGGTAATTTGTTGTTGTTGTCCTTGTTGTTGTGGTGGTGGCGGTGGTGGTTGTGGTGGTGATAGTGTAGTAATTAAAATAGTAGTAACGGTAGCCATAGTTATGATAGTACGTGAAGCTGCAAATTACACTCTATATAATCGCATCCATCCCACTGACATTTTTCCTCTCTTTCCATTTAAACCATCAACTCACTCGCTCACTCACTCACTCACTCACCAATCCATCCACTTGTACACACAACTCTCACCGTCCTGCGTACATCAGCCATTCTATTCACTTACCCTTCTCCTTCCTTCCCTTCCTTTCATTTCACTCTTGGCTTTTCATCCTTCCCTTCAATTCACTTTACTTCACTCCCCTTCCCTCTCCGTTTCATCCCTTCCTCTTCTCTTCCCCTTATATTCCTTCACCTCCCCTCCCTTCCCATCACACACTCCCCTTATATTCCCTTCCATTCAGTTCTCTTCCTTTCCCTTTCCTCCTTAACTTTCCCATCACTCACTTCCCTTATTTTCTTCCTTTCCCTCTCCTCTCTAACCTTTCCCTTTCTCTTACTCCCCTCCCTTCCCTTCTTTTCGTTCCCAGCACTCCTTTCCAAGCACACCTCCACACAAGCAGTCAGTCAGCCAGCCAACCAGCTCTTTTTTTCTCTTCCTGCAGCTGTGACTGACAGAGACCCGCTGTTTGCCACCACCATCACTACCACCATCACCTCCACCAAACAACAACAACAAGAGATTCAGGTAAGTCCCCCTCCTATGCAATTTTTGGTTTGCACACGCGAGGGAGTTAAAGGGAAGGGCTTTGGTGTGGAGAGGAAGGGGGAATGGAATGGGAAGAGAGGAGGAAAGGGAGGTAACGTGGACGAGGGGAGGGAAAAATAGTAGGAGAAAGATAATGGAAGAAGGGAATGAATGTGGATGAGAGAGAGAGAGAGAGAGAGAGAGAGAGAGAGAGAGAGAGAGAGAGAGAGAGAACCCAAAATACTAACAGAGAGATAAGGTAAGGAAAAAGAGAATAGAAATATTAGATTAAAATGAAGAATGAAAGAAAATATAAAAAGAAATACTAATCTTGAAAAATGGCCAAGCAAATATAATAAAAAGGAAAGAGAGAAAGAGAATAAAGAGTAAGAATGGAAATAAAAATAGGAAGAGAACGAGGATATAGAGAGGTGCCAGCTATCATTATTTCTGGGTTGTTTGTGTTCTGGTTGTGGTGGTGGGGGTGGTGGTGGTGGTGGCGGCGGATATAGAGAGGGGGGAGATGGGAGAGGGGAGGAGGATTAATCAGAACAGTGGGATAGGGTCCTGTTAGAATGAAATGGGAGGAGGAGAAGGAGGAGGAGGGAGGACGGGGAAGAGGAAGAGGAAAGGAAGGAGGAGGAGGAGGAGGAAGGAGGAAAAGGAGGAGGAGGAGGAGGAGGAAAATCGTTTGGTCACAGAATTTGTTTGTCGGTCGAAAAAAGTGTGTGTGTGTGTGTGTGTGTGTGTGTGTGTGTGTGTGTGTGTGTGTGTGTGTGTGTGTGTGTGTGTGTCTGTGTGCTCGCGGTTGCTGGCCTGGTGGTGGTGGAAAAAATGTATATATCATGCGAACTTTTGGTGCACTCAACTCAAATCCCTTTCCACTTTTGTCGATATTTTTCTGACTTTTTTTCATTTCATCTTTTTTTTTTTATTACTAACGTGTGTAAATAATTTATGTTCATGAGTGCTTTGAAGTCTGAGGTGTGTGTGTGTGTGTGTGTGTGTGTGTGTGTGTGTGTGTGTGTGTGTGTGTGTGTGTGTGTGTGTGTGTGTGTGTTAGAATGTATGTGAGTGCGTATATTTTCCACAGACATGCTTTCTTTTTGTTATTTTCTCTTTACAAATCCCTCTCGTCCGTCTCACTTCACTCCCTTCACAAGTCAGTCAAATGGTAGTGACCTCTTTACCAAACCTTGCTTCTCACCATCCATCATCACTCTACACACATCCCATCTGACATCTTCTCTTTATGCGCCAGGCGTTTCTGACCTAGGAAAACATAAAGGTTAGAAGAAAAAAAATCCATTAAAGGTACCATGCAGTTCCCAGGTAGTGTGGTCGCAAGGATTTTCACATCTAACTATATATACTTCGATATCCATCTATCAATATGTACACTACCTTATTTCCTCACTTCCTTGCACTTGTTACACGTTCACGTTCACACACACACACACACACACACACACACACACACACACACACACACACACACACACACACACACACACACACACACACACACACACATGAACTCGCAACACACCTCACCTCACACACTAACTTACATATCTACACATCACAACCTCCATACGACCAGACACACCAACACATCCAATCTTCACACACGCCCCCTTGTATTCTCACTCCTCGCAGCCCCCACACGGCCAGACACAGACACACACACGGTAGAACACCACACAGCTCACAACTCACACACCGTCTTGCATTCCCGCCCCGCGCCGCCTCCACAGCCCCACCGCTCGTCTGTCACTGTCTGGAGAAGTTAAAACAACTTAGCGGCAAGTGATTGATACCAACGGAGCGACTGCTTGTGTATATGAGAGAGAGAGAGAGAGAGAGAGAGAGAGAGAGAGAGAGAGAGAGAGAGAGAGAGAGAGAGAGAGAGAGAGAGAGAGGATATCACACGCAAATTATGAGGGTTCGCGAAAAGTTGGTTTGTACTCAGACCATATGTATGTATATATATGTATGTATGCATGTATGTATGTATGTGTTATGGTTATAGGGTGGAAAGCATTGAACAGACAGAAGCCTCCCACCTCACACACACACAAAGAGGAGCGCCATGATTCCCGCCTCTTAATGCCATACCGCTCGGGAGAAGAGAGGAAGGGAGGAGAGCGGAGAAGAGGAGACGAGATAAGGAGAAGAGAACAAGGAGGAGGAGGAGGAGGAGGAGGAGGAGGAGGAGGAGGAGGAGGAGGTGAATAGTGTTATTATATTGGAGCAGTAAGTTGTCAATGTATACGTGTTCGCTCCTTCTCCTCCTATTCCTCCTCCTCCTCCTCCTCCTCCTCCTCCTCCTCCCCATCTTCCATCACTGCCTGGTCCTCTCCTACACGCTGTCACCGTCGCCTTGCAGTGTAGCAACAATACACGTCTTTCCTTCCTTGACGAGAGAGAGAGAGAGAGAGAGAGAAGCACCATGTGTCTTCTATTCTTTTCCTTTTTCTCTCCTTCCTTTCTCTCTATTCTTCATCTTCAGTGTCTTTGGGATCATACACAAGGTAAGGACTTTGGCCAGCGCGCCTTTTTTTTTTCTTGTGTGTGTGTGTGTGTGTGTGTGTGTGTGTGTGTGTGTGTGTGTGTGTGTTTGTGTGTGTAATGATAATAATAATGCAATATTTCGGTTTATTTGAATGGTAGCTTACATATTTAGCTGAAAATTCTACATATTATCATACTTGAACATATTAACATTCATGCATCTTAAGTCTACACAGCCCCATGGTGGTATATGACATCCTGATACCTCGGATTCTAATTACCGCCAGATGCCTAGTGACCTAAGTACACCCCATTCAAATTACCTTGTTCGTAGTTTGTTTCTTCTACCCAGCAGCTTGATCACAACTCCCGACTTTACCAGGTACCCAAACACTGCAAGGTGAACATGAGCCACACACTTGAACAGAAGCCTTGCCCAAATGACATCTGAACCCTGGCTCTCTTGTTTGTGTGTGTATGTCTGTATGTCTGTGTGTGTCTGTGTGTGGTTCAGGAAGCTTGAAAGTCATTATATTGCATAGATGGTTGATTTTTTTTTTTTTTTTGCTTATAAACTTCTGTGACACATAAACCGAGTCGAGTATTTTTTTACGTGTATGTGAATTTTTTTTTTTTTATTTATTTCTTGCTTCTGGGAATTTAAGGATTTTGTATTAATCCACTATCAGTATATACTTACCTTTAGAATTCGAGGTAATATTTCTTCAGTTTTTTTCTTTTTTATCTATTTTTTTTTAGGTTTATGTTCTGGATTTACTTAGCAATTCAGTAGTAGTAGTAATTAGTAGTAGTAGTAGTAGTAGTAGTAGTAGTAGTAGTAGTAGTAGTAGTAGTAGTAGTAGTAGTAGTAGTAGCAGCAGCAGCAGCAGCAGTAACAGTAGTATTAGTAGTTGTTGTTGTTGTCGTTGTAGAGTAGTAGAAGTAGTAGAAGTGGTATAGTAGTAGTAGTAGTAGTAGTAGTAGTAGTAGTAGTAGTAGTAGTAGTAGTAGTAGTAGTAGTAGTAGTAGTAGTGGTAGTAGTAGTAGTAATGTGGGACAAATTAGAGGGCGGAAAACGTGGAAGTGAACGAGTACTTTAAATCATAACTTGTCCCTCCTGCTTCAGTGCAATGCCTCTCTCTCTCTCTCTCTCTCTCTCTCTCTCTCTCTCTCTCTCTCTCTCTCTCTCACCCTCACCCTTGTTCCGCGTTCCTAACCTACCTTAACGCTTTCTCACTCTTCCACACCCTTCCACCCTCCTCCTCTTCTACCGCTATGCTCTATGCTTCACTGCCCTCTCCCCGCCCTTCACCACACACACTCACTCTACTCACCCTACTCTTACCAACATTCTCTCTCTCTCTCTCTCTCTCTCTAGTATTTCCTTGCATTTATCTCTGTTTTGATTTATTTCTCATTTCTCTCAATAAATTAATTCTCATCCACTTTTATAGCTTCCTTTATCTTCCTCTTCTTCATTCCCATCTTCGTATATGTGTTTCTTTTCTATTCTAATTTGCCTCTTTTCTTTTTTTTCATCATCTGTTTCTCACCCTTTGTCTAATTCTCCTTCCCATCGTCTCTTCCCCTTTATGCTTCGTTTCATCATCTATTCTCTCTCTACGTATAATTATTCCTTCATTTTTTTCGTCACCTCTCCCTCACCTACCTATCTCTCTTTTTATATATATATCTCTCTCTCTCTCTCTCTCTTTCTCTTTCACTTGTCTAATTCTCACTCTCATCACTGTTTTTCCCCCTTTATCCTTCGTTTCATTATCTATTCTCTGTACGTATATCCATTCTGGCTCCACCATCTTTCCACCTGTCTCTCACCTAGATACCTTAATTAACCTCTGCCACACCTGCATTATCCTTTAACCTTTTTACTTCCTTCCATGAAATCCCCTTTCTACCACCATCCTCATTTTTCCTTTCCTATATTCCTTCTTTATCATTCGATCTCCTTTTCCTTCCTTTCACTTCCCCTCCTTTTACCCTTCCTTTCTTCCTTTTTCCATCCCCTTTTCCCTTATTGACGTATCGTGCTGAAGGGTGAGATGGGAGGAGTGTGAGAGGGAAGAGGGGAAGAGAAATAAGGAAAGGAGAGGAGAGAGAGGAAGAGAGAGGAGGGGGAGGGGAAGGGAAGGGAAAGCTGTATGCTACCATTCATTCCACCTTGTTACCTCTACATGCATGCCAAGAGAGAGAGAGAGAGAGAGAGAGAGAGAGAGAGAGAGAGAGAGAGAGAGAGAGAGAGAGAGAGAGAGAGGGGGGGAGGAGGGATGGAAGGATAGGGAGACGGAGAACAGGCATACTACGGGGAGATATATTTGCATTCTCTCTCTCTCTCTCTCTCTCTCTCTCTCTCTCTCTCTCTCTCTCTCTCTCTCTCTTGCCCCGTGCGTCATTTTTATGGCTTTTGGTATTTGTTATATTTTCATGACCAGCGTAGGACGTAGAGAGAGAGAGAGAGAGAGAGAGAGAGAGAGAGAGAGAGAGAGAGAGAGAGAGAGAGAGAGCAGCTGTTGTGGGAGTCATCTATTGGAAACAGTGTTGAGGCCACCACCACCACCACCACCACCACCACCACCACCACCACCACCACCACCACCACCACCACTGCCTTCCTCCCATCAACCCTACACTCTCTCCAACTTTCCATTTTACCCTCTTTTCCCTTCCTCCCCTTCACCTCCCCCTCATTTTTTTTCCTTTTCCTTTCTCTCTCTCTCTCTCTCTCTCTCTCTCTCTCTCTCTCTCTCTCTCTCTCTCTCTCTCTCCCTCTCCCTCTCATCTCTTTAATAATTAAGGTCCAAGAGAATCACTTTGCCTCACGATAACCTGAAAATACGCAAAAAAGAAGATAATAATTGTACTGTCCTGTGTGGTGGTGGTGGTGGTGGTTAAGGTGGTGGTGGTGGTGGTAGTGGTGGTGAAGGTGGTGGTGAAGGAGGTGTCATATTGATTTTTTTAAATATTTTTTTGTATTTGTCTGTTTGTTTGCGTGTTTTTTTTTTATTTGACGTACTTCGTGGTGTTTGGTTTGTTTTAGCGTTGTTGTTGTTGTTGGTGGTGGTGGTGGTGGTGGTGGTGGTGGTGGTGGTAGTGGTGGTGGTGAAAGCAGTTATGGTTCTGGTAATGGTGATATCAACTGTGCTGTTAGTGGTGGTCGTGATGTTGCGTATTAGTGATAGTATGGTGGTGGTGTTGGGGGCATACTGGATGTCATTTATGGGGGGGAAGTGGTGATGGTGGTGGTGGAGGTGATGTTACAGGGGAAATGGTGGTGGAGGGGACAGCTTTCACCAATACATAAAAAAAAAAGTGAAATGGAATGACATACAAAATAAATGGAGAAGTGAGGAAAGGATAATAGAGGAGAGGAAAGGAGAGGAAAGGAAGTGGAAAGAGATGAAAACAAGAAGGATAAAAGGTAAGAGAAAAAGAAGGAAAAATAAGAGTGACGGGAAAAATAAAGGATGGAAATGAAAATCCCCCCCTCCCCCCATAAGGACAGTAACAGTTGGACAAAGCTGCTGCACACTTATTTCCATCATTTTTCTTTCCTTCTCTCTTTTCGCTTCCTTATTCCCTATCCTTGTTTTTTTCTCTCTCACCTTTATTTTCTCCCGCTTTTTCCCTCGCTTTCCACTTCCATCCTTTATTTTTCCCGTCACTCTTATTTTTCCTTTTTTTTCTCTTACCTTTCATCCCTCGTCTTCTTCTCTTTTCACTTCCTTTCCTCTCCTTTCCTCTCCTCTGTTCTCCTCTTCTCACTTCTCCATTTATTTTGTATATCATTCCATTTCACATATTTCTTCTCAGCCTTCCTCGTTCCAAATTGTACTATTTTCTACCTCACCTCCACACCTAATCTCTTTCCTTCCCTTTTACACTCCACTCCTCTTGACCCTTTTCCCTCTCCTCACCCCTCTTCCTCCCATCTCCCACCCTCCTTTCTTATCCATATCCATCTTTTTCTCTTACTTCCTCCCTGACAAACAACCTTATGAGAACCAACAGATCTGCAGCTGTTTGTTCTTCCTTCACCTTCTATTGTAGTTCTTCCCTCTACTCTACCTCTCTCCTCTCCTAGTCAGCACAAACTAGCTATTAGCACAGCCCCGGCGACCAACACGCGGAGCCTCGCACACAAATTTATTAGCTCGAGTTTCTGCAATACTCTCGCTTTCCTTGCACACTTAGGGAAGGTGAAAGGAGGTATTGGGAGGGAGGGTGGAGTGGAAAGAGTGGGAAGGGGAGAGTAGGGGGGAGGGGGGAGAAATAAAAGGGAGTGGAAGCATAGAGAGTATTATTATTATTAGAAGTAGTAGTAATAATAGTAGTAGTAGTAGTAGTAGTAGTAGTAGTAGTAGTAGTAGTAGTAGTAGTAGTAGTAGTAGTAGTAGTAGTAGTAGTAGTAGTAGTAGTAGTAGTAGTAGTAGTAGTAGTAGTAGTAGTAGTAGTAGTAGTGATAGTAGGAGCAGGAGGAATAGGTGTACGAGAAGAGAGAGAGAGAGAGAGAGAGAGAGAGAGAGAGAGAGAGAGGAGTAGAGGAAGGATGGTAGGGAGTCTTTTAGATGCTAGATTGTGAAAAGGAAAAGGAAAAGAGGAAGAGAGAGAGAGAGAGAGAGAGAGAGAGAGAGAGAGAGAGAGAGAGAGAGAGAGAGAGAGATTAGAAACAAATAAAAGAATGAAGTAAGAAGGATATGAAATAGAAGTAAGAGAAAAATTGAAATAAAGTAGTAAATAGAAGTGACGGAAAAAAAAAAGAAATGAGGAGAGTCAGTAATGAATCGATAAGATAAGAGGAAGGGAAAAATATAAAGGGAAAATGGGAGGAGGAGGAAGAGGAGGAGGAGGAGGAGGAGGAGGAGGAAGAAGGAGGAGGAGGAGCAGGAGAGGGAAGTTAGAGGTGCAAAGTTGTGGCGACAGTTCAGGAAAGGAGCGTGGAGAGGGAGAGATAAGTGAACTGAGAGGAGCTGGAGTGAAGAGAGAGGGAAAAAAAATGTCTTGGAAGGAAAAAAGATGTCATTGTTACAAGTAAGAAAAGGAAAAAATATACAAGTAGGAAAAGAGGAAAAAAAATGTAGAATTCTTTGCGGAAATGTAAGACGTAAGATAAAGAAATAAGAAGTGGAGGAGATAGGACAAAATGTAAGGCCAGAGAGAGAGAGAGAGAGAGAGAGAGAGAGAGAGAGACCTCTAGGGAAATGTAGAAAGAAGGTAAAAGGAAAATGAAGATGAAGGAGTAATTTTGGCGAAACGAAGAAAATGGAGAGGGAGAAATTATCACAAGAAGGAGAAGTAGAAGAAAATAAAGAAGAAAGGAAAATTGTTGTACCAAGAAAACTCAGGAAAAGAAGAAAATATAGAAAAAAACATTATAGTAACAAGAAAAATAATCATCGTAAGGAGAAAAGAAAAAGAAACGCAAGATCAAAATGTAAAAAAAGTAGAAACACCAAATTAAAGGAAAAAAAAAATATAATACATAATCAAATAATAAAAATATTCACATGAAAAGAAAAGGAAAAGAAAAGAAAACGAATAAGGAAAAGACATCACACCACACCACACTAACCAACACTCGGAAATAAAAACAAAAGGAATGGCAAGGGAAACTCAGTGTGGAGAGAGAGAGAGAGAGAGAGAGAGAGAGAGAGAGAGAGAGAGAGAGAGAGAGAGACCACAAAGAGGGCATATTGGTGTAGTTTGCTAGAGTGGGTGGTCTGCTATGGATGTGTGTGTGTGTGTGTGTGTGTGTGTGTGTGTGTGTGTGTGTGTGTGTGTGTTTAAGGTTGCTGTTTTGG
>NC_059295.1:29028227-29030727 GCF_017591435.1 Portunus trituberculatus | reverse complement strand
TCCTATCTCCCTTCCTTCCTTCGTTTCCTCAAGCTTTCCTTTCCTCCAAAATCTTCGTCTCCTAAATCCATTCTTGCCTTATCCTCTGACGTAAAGGAGAGAGGAAGGAGTGAAAGGGAGGGAAGGAAGGAGGGAAGGAAAGAGTGAAAGAGAGAGAGAGAGAGAGAGAGAGAGAGAGAGAGAGAGAGAGAGAGAGAGAGAGAGAGAGAGAGAGAGAAGGAAGGAAAAGAAGGAGGAGGAGGAGGAGCAAGAGGAGAAGGATTCTGGAATGTTGAGAATGTATTATTCAATCTGCGAGGAAATAGCGGTGGAAGTCCGGTCTCTCTCTCTCTCTCTCTCTCTCTCTCTCTCTCTCTCTCTCTCTCTCTCTCTCAAACTCACGCTTAAAATACATCTCTACGAAAAATAGACTTCATTATTTTCGACTCATCATTATCTCTCTCTCTCTCTCTCTCTCTCTCTCTCTCTCTCTCTCTCTCTCTCTCTCTCTCTCTCTCTCTCTCTCTCTCTCTCTCTCTCTCTCTCTCTCTCTCTCTCTCTCTCTCTCTCTCTCTCTCTCTCTCTCTCTCTCTCTCTCTCTCTCTCTCTCTCTCTCTCTCTCTCTCTCTCTCTCTCTCTCTCTCTCTCTCTCTCTCTCTCTCTCTCTCTCTCTCTCGCCGTCGTAAGGTTATTATCTCCTGCCAAATCGTGTTGGATAAGCGACTTGGTTGGTATTGAAATGGAGGACGGAGAGAGAGAGAGAGAGAGAGAGAGAGAGAGAGAGAGAGAGAAGAAGAAACACACACACACACACACACACACACACACACACACACACACACACACACACACACACACACACACACACACACACACACACACACACACACACACACACACACACACACACACACACACACACACACACACAGACAGACCGACACTTACAGACAGACCGCGGACAGACACTCGGACACACGCACACACAATACCCTCATCAGGTTCATTAATTATATATAATGAAGCCAACTAACTGATCCCTCATTAAGTCGAAATATTTTTACACCCGGGAGAGCAGCGGTCGCATGTGCATGGAGGGGAGAGAGAGAGAGAGAGAGAGAGAGAGAGAGAGAGGAAGGATAGAAACAAGGGAGGGAAAGTGTAAGAATGAAGGAAAGAATCACTAATATTTCTTTTACCAGCGTCCCTCACACACACACACACACACACTCGCCGCCACACACACTCTCACTAAACGCATCCCTTCACAACGCAGACCCTCACCACACAACCATCAGCTCATTAATTCTCACGCCTCATAATTACCAGCATCCCTCTCACACAACTTTAATCAGTGCACTTCCCTGCCACTATGCAATTTAGTTTTTTCATTTAAACCTTTACCTTAAATCTATTCTAACCAAGTAAAACCTTTGTTGTTAAGGTTGATTTGTGTTTGGTTAGGTTAGAGTAGCCAAGACAACCTAATTTAGCTTGATCTCACCCATATCAGAACATACCTACAGTGATTATCCTTTATTTAACCCACACAAAACGCATTGGAAGTATTAAGCTTGATTTATATTGAATTATATTAAAATAAAGATAATTTCAATAATTTTCCTTACCTTCAGTACTGGAACACGTTTTTACTTTGAGATTTATGTACTATTAGACCATTCTTTTTACATTAGGAACGGTTTATGTTGGTCGGAAGAGTTTTCTCTATCTTAATCCCCCAAATAAGTTTCTGATGCTGTATAAAATCACCAAATAGTAAGCAGAATGAATATGGAAACGCGTCATGGCGCTGAAGGGGTTAAGGAAAATCTAGAATGTCTTTCCTTCATACACAGTAAAAGTGATCTATTAAGGTTAATCTGTACTTCATTATATCAGAGAACATTTCTTAAATTACCCTTTTTCAATTTCAAATATACCTAAAATACACCCAAAGTGACTGATCTTCATAATAATTCACGGAAGATAGCAGAAGTTATTTGAATTCTTTGACTGCTACTTGGCACACCTTTACCACTCACTCTGAGACATCTTTATATTTTTACAGTCTTATCCGGTCTTTGGAATGGGAAGAAATTGCAAAATATGTTCTTTCTCTTTCCTAAATCACACATTGCTTCTGATGCTGTTGATTGTTTCGTCTCGGAGTGAAAGAGATAAGGTCGACTCACATTAGATCAAAATACAATAAACAAGACAACCTAATATAATATAACCTCACCTCCCATTAACTTTCTTGTAACACTTATATAGGCTTCACACATTACTTCTGGTGCTGCTAATTGTCTCGTCTCAGAGTGAAAGGGTTAAGGTCGATTCACATTAAAGTACAATAAACAAAACCTAATATAACATAACCTCACCTCTAACCAACGAAAAAAAAAACTAGAACACCCAACCACTCACTACATGACTCACACAAAACAGAAGCAGAAGTGAACACAGATGGATACTTAACTCGACTCCTCACGCCACTCCCCCGTTCTCGCCTTCCTTGACA
>NC_059295.1:29015727-29020727 GCF_017591435.1 Portunus trituberculatus | reverse complement strand
TTTCCATCCTTTGACCTCAATACGTGGCTGCATCTCTCTCTCTCTCTCTCTCTCTCTCTCTCTCTCTCTCTCTCTCTCTCTCTCTCTCTCTCTCTCTCTCTCTCTCTCTCTCTCTCTCGCTAATCTGACGTTGCTGCCAGACATCTTTTGACGCCATACTGACCCTGCCGACCCAATTTTCAAGGATCTTTTCTGTCAAGTTCCTCTATTTCCATCGAATCTTGTTGCTGCGGTCTCCTCGTGGTCTTATTCCCTTTGCCAGTCTGAATCCCTGCCCTTCTCGTTCATCTCTGTTAGATATTCTGGTCGTCTACTCCCCTTACCAAAACCTATTATGTTTTCGTTATATATATGTAAGTTCTGTCTGTCTGTTTGTTTGTCGGTCTGGTGATTTTTATATATTTGTTTGTCCGTCTGTCTTTCTGTGCAGTTGTTTGTCTGTCTTTCTCTGTTTGTCTGTCTTTCTTTTTTTTTATTTTTTTTTTATTTAAACATAATTTATACAGAAGAACATGTACCCAATGGCGCACTGTCGTGTGCTACCTATTCTAAGGGTACTACAATCTATTTCTCTACAATATTTACAAGACTTAAAAATAGATAATATACAAGATGGTCAGCATGTAAATGGAGCACTATTCTTTTCACTTCACTAGCACTATTCACGCACTGCACTACACTGAGTGTCACGTCACAAAGAGTGTCAGAGGAGTTGGCAGTGTCTGTCTCCACTTATGTGCTATCAGTTTGACACTGTGTGTGTTCATCTCCTGGACGTGAGCCACCGCGGCCGTGAACAAGTTCCACATTCTGTCTGTTTGTCTGTCTTTTTGTCTGTCTGTCTGTCTGTCTGTCTGTCTGTCTGTCTGTCTGTCTGTCTGTCTGTCTGTCTGTCTGTCTGTCTGTCTGTCTGTCTGTCTGTCTGTCTGTCTCTCTCTCTCTCTCTCTCTCTCTCTCTCTCTCTCTCTCTCTCTCTCTCTCTCTCTCTCTCTCTCTCTCTCTCTCTCTCTCTCTCTCTCTCTCTCTCTCTCCCGTGTATTTTTTTATGTTATTCGTTTGTTGCCACTTTGTTACTCAATTATTTATTAATAAAATAATCATACACTCAGTGTATTGTTTTCCTATTTAGTATTATTCTTACCTATTTTTTTTCACCGGAGCAAACACTGAACATGCTTCCCACTTTTTTTGCAATTATTTCTGGATTTTTTTTTTATTTTTCACTTTCGGATACTACTGCTCGGCAACAGATCAGCTTTCTACAATGCTCTCATTATTCTGCACCTTCCTCAGTCACACTGATCAGAAAGAAGTCTTTGTCCTCGCATCCATACACCTTATGCCTCACTATCTTCCTCCTGATGGATAGATGCTCTAGGAAACTGAGAGTAATAACGAAAATGATAATAAAATCAAAACGAAAGGGAGCCAAGCACATGACGCTAACTGAATATTGGACGCATCGATATTACGTAAAACATTGATTGTCTGAGCAGCCCTAATTAAAGAAAACATCACCTAGTCCCTGGAAGCACAGGGTGAAGTGAAGCAAAGAGAAGAGAAGAGAGGAGAGAAAAGGAGAGAAGCGGAGGGGAACGCTAGCGGAGAGTGAAACACGAGCACAAAGGAGGAAGCGCTGCAGAATGACACAGAATGGAATGTATAAAAATTAATTACTCAGGTGGAAGGAGCCGGTTGTTATCTGTGAAAGAGTCACCTGGCGGAGTAATTAGCGACGGAGATGAGGTAATCGATGCAGGGCGCCAGCGTTGTGTCGCCGCGATAACAGGCCCGAGACAGAGAGAGAGAGAGAGAGAGAGAGAGAGAGAATCGGAGGAACAAGAACAAAAACAAGAACAAGAAAAAAGTCGAAGAAAGAAGGGAAAAAAAAGTAGCCCAGAGAGAGAGAGAGAGAGAGAGAGAGAATCGGAAGAACAATAACAAAAACAAGAACAAGAAAGAAGTCGAAGAAAGAATAGCCTAGAGAGAGAGAGAGAGAGAGAGAGAGAGAGAGAGAGAGAGAGAGAGAGAGAGAGAGAGAGAGGGGAAGAAAGGGTCACTGGCCCACACCGGATCATCTTACACGGGGCCTGAGCATCAACAAAGAGTTTGGCCTCTGCGTTAAAACCACGAACAGCAGCAGCTTGCAAAAATGTTGATGTCGCAAATACGTCACACACACACACACACACACACACACACACACACACACACACACACACACACACACACACACACACACACACACACACACACACACACACACACACACACACACACACACACACACACACACACGTCTACAGGAATAAATGTTACGTGCTGAAAAGTCTGCGGTTTGTATTCTCAAAAAAAAAAAAAATGATGTTGCTGCGTCTTTTCTTGATTACTTATGATATCTTTCGTCGACATTTATAGATTTCGTTTTACTATTTCTTTCTTTCTTTTTACTTTTTTAAAATGATTAAATGGATGGTGATTCGAAGAGGTAGACTCGATTCAGAATTCCTCTGTATTTTCATTCATGATTTTACAGTGGATAACACTTGTATGGCAATGGAAAAAAAAAATGGTGGTTATTTAAAACTTTGCTCCTCGCCTTTTCAAAATGGTGAAGAGTTTCATTCACGGTCGGCTTGTGTTTGCAGAGATGTAGGTGGCAATTCCAAACCAAACCCATCTTAATGAAATACTGTGAGACACTGAATTGTTTTCTCTCTACAATGACTCGCCTACAAGAGAAAAGAAAATTAATGAAAATAATAATAAAAGTAAAGCAAAATGGAATCTGATAAGCATTACAAATCCTCTGCAATACCCTCAAGAAATTTCACTGCACACCACATGAAATTACAAGTCACAAGGTCTGGTGTTGGAATTGGTAATTTTCCTCCAGCCTCCAATTACTTTTTTTCCTTGCACGTGGCCTTGTGTGTTGTCGTGACGAAGTGCGGCCAGGAGGGAGGGAGGGAGGGAGGAAGGAAGGAAGGAAGGGAGGCTGTGTGGCGTGGGAATCTCCGCTCTGGCTTTTGTTTTTCCCTTTGTAATGGAAACGGAGTCGTGAAACGGGATGCCTCGCCTGCCGAAAACCCGGAGAACCAAGACAGGAATGTGTGGCTGTGGGGAATGAGAGTTTGGAAGTTCAGAGAGAGAGAGAGAGAGAGAGAGAGAGAGAGAGAGAGAGAGAGAGAATGGATATATGGTTTCACTCGCTTAGTTTGCTTTACAGTGAAATGTGAGCCCGTTTGATAGAGAGAGAATAGGAGGCACTGATGAAGTTGATAGTGGTAATGTTGACAGTAATCATTAGTGAGGGTAATAAGGAGAGGGAGTAATGAGGCTAATATTGTGGAGAATGGGACTGATAAAGATGATAATAATGCTAATGACGACAGTTATGAGGGTAATGATGACGATGATGGGAATGATAATGAGGAAGAGAGAGGGAGTGAAGGGGTAAATTATAAATAGCTGAACTATACAAGAGGTGGATTTAAGATTTATACTAAAGATATGCAATTAAGATACGCTTCATTATTTTATTCTTATTTTTTCTACGTGTTTGTTTATGTCATATTGAAGCTAAAGAATTCCAGTAAAAAACACGATTATCAAGAGAGAGAGAGAGAGAGAGAGAGTTAGCGGAGAGATGAAGTAGGCTGGCAGGCGAAATGTAGCAGTTAATCCATTCACTAGTGCAGAAGCTTTAATACTTGAGAAATTTATGACTAGGGATGATAAGTCGGAATAAGGAAAATACGTTTTATGCAAGGACTAACAATGTAGGCCTTGTGGCGTTTTGCAGCTTCCTTTATTTTCTTACCTTTTTATCACAGTACAGGAAAATAAAGGTTCTGTAAAGTGAATGAATAACTAGAGGTTGTTTTTAATTCATTCACCGTGAAAAAAAGAAACACACAATCGTATCTTCAGTTGAATCCCCTGATAATACGTGGAATACACTTTAATCTCTTCAGTACCATGACGCGTTTCTCTATTCATTCTGGTTACTATTTTGGCGATTTTAAACAGCTTCAGAAACTTATGTTGGGATTAGAATAGTGGAAACTGAGGCCATTATTCTTTTTTGACCTCCGTAGACCCTTTCTAATGCAAGTAAAATCGTCTAATCATACACAACAATCAGGATAAAAATGCGTCTCAGTATAGAAGAGAGTTAACTGATGCGTGTAAGGGAAGCGGTCAACAGTGACACAGCTGCTGGCCAGGAGGAGTCATGGCCTGGTTTTTTTTGCATCACTAAAAAACGTCAAATAGAAAGATGAAATAAGTGCCGTGGCATTAACGTTGTCCACTTACATACTGGTTGGTTGAAATGGTCAGCGAAAGGACAAAGTAGAAAATAACTAGCCACTTATAACAAGAAGAAAAAAAATGAAAGTGGGCCGCAAAAAGAAAACGAAAGACAAACCTCGAAAAAAAACACAGGTCCTTCACATTAGAAAAAGGGAAGAATACTGAAGCGGTGAGTGATAGAAATGAAAGAAACGTCCACCATTTACAAAAAGATACAAAAAAAAAATATCATAGTGAGTAGCAAAAAGAGAAAGACAAAAAAAAAGTAACGTAAGGCCACCACACTTACATATGGAAACGGTCTACAAAAAAAAAAAAAACAAAGGAAAAAAAAATGATATAAGACCTTTACGTAAGACTGGAGAAAAAAAATATTGAAGTAGTCACCAAAAGGAAAAAATAAAAAACTAGACGGGTGAAAGGAACGGAGACCACTTACATAAGAGGGAAACAAATTGAAGTGGCCAGAAAGGTGTTGAGTGATTGTTTCGTCTGTGTGTGGGGAAAAGTAAATATGAAGACCTCCTCACAACACAAGGGAAGCGAGGAATCTTACTACCTCACGTAATAGACATGAAAGATATTGAAATAGAAGACAAAAGATGAAAAACAAACACAGTAACATTGAGAGGAGGAAAACAGTGATGAAGTGAAATTTGGATGAGAGAGAGAGAGAGAGAGAG
>NC_059295.1:28970727-29013227 GCF_017591435.1 Portunus trituberculatus | reverse complement strand
TTTTTGGGGAGATCATGTTTTTGTGTGTTTTCCTCATTATATCAAACTTTTAAACTCTCAGTGACAAACAGATTCACTTACTCACTCACTCACTCACTCATTCATTCATTTTCTCTCTTAGTTTCCTTGCAGTTTCATTTTTCCCTAACTGATTTTTTGGGGGGAGATCATATTTTGTGTGTTCTCCTCATTATATCAAATTTTTAAACTCCCACTGACAAACAGATTCACTTACTCACTCACTCACTCATTCTTTTCTTATATGATTTTTTTTCATTTTACCATCATCTTTTATTAACTTTCCTTCCCTCACCTTCCTTTTTTTTCCACTTTCTCTTCCCCATGAACATTTTTTTTTCTTTTTCTTTCCTTATGCACACTCTTTGCTCACTAAATCATTCTCTCTTCATTCTCTTCATCTTGCCGTCATTATTCCTTTCTTCTTTGAGCGTCTCCTTACTTTGCATACTTCATCTTTCTTCCCTTGCCCTTGCCTCCCCTCCTTTCCATATAATCAATTTCTCTCAACCCTTATTCACTTCTAATTCTGTCCTCCTCTGCATTCTCTCTCTCTTTCTTTCTTCCCTTCTCTTCTGTTCATTTCTATCTCTTCTCTTTTCCTTTCCCATACATTTTTCTTCTCTTATTTTATTCATTATCTCCTCTTCTTTTCCTTTTTTTTATTCGTTTTGCCTTCTCCCATTTTTCTTTCATCTCTCTTTCTCCTTTCACTTTCTTACCCTGCTATTTCATCATATTTCTCTTCCTCTTCATCTTTTTTTTTTTCCTTCCTCTTTCGTCCCTCTACCTTGCTTCTCTTTCCTATCTATTCTTTCTCCTTTCTTTTTTTTCTGTTTTCCCTCCCATATCCTTCATCTTCTTTTCCCGTCAATTTCCACTTCTTTCCTTCCCTTTTATCTTCTTTTTACTTTCGCCTCCATCTTCTTTCCATTCTCCCTTTCACTCCTTCGCTTCCTTCCAAACACACTTTCTCCTCCTCTCAGCACCTTTTCCTGCCCCCAAACTGTGCCTGACTGACTCCCGCCCTCCCATCTTTCTTCCTCACTCCTCTCCCTCACTGGCTTGACACTGCCTCCTCTCCCTCTTTTCCTCTTCCTCTCCCTCTCTACCACCTTGGACTTGCATGTCTTTCAAACAGTGGAAGAGAACTTATCCATGTCAGTTTTCATTTTCGTTTTGTGTTTTCTGTCCTTCCCTTTCCTGTTTTTTTCCTCCTCCTCCTCCTCCTCCTCCTCCTCCTCCTCCTCCTCCTCCTCCTCCTCCTCCTCCTCCTCCTCCTCCTCCTTCTCTTCCTCCTCCTTTTCCTGCATTGAATTATTCTTTTCTAATTTTTCTTAATTTATTTTTATTCCTCCTGTACCTTTTTTGTAGCCTTTAAAATTCTCTCTCTCTCTCTCTCTCTCTCTCTCTCTCTCTCTCTCTCTCTCTCTCTCTCTCTCTCTCTCTCTCTCTCTCTCTCTCAGGTATGTTTGTTTACCTTCTGTCTCACTTGTGTTCGCTAATTAGTCTCAGGAAGAAAGGAAGTTAAAAGGGAGAGAAGGAATTATGGAAGGAAGAACGGGAGGAAGGAGGGATGGAAAGAAGGAATTAAAGAGGAAAAGAGGGAAGGAAGGAAGGAAGGAGGGAAACAAGGAAGGAGAGAAACAAGGAGCGAAGGTTAAAAAAAAAGGCGGGGAAAGGAAAGAGTGACGAAGGAAACAGAAATGATGGAAAAATATTGTTGTAAATCAATCGAGGAAAGAAAAAGCAAGAATGAAAAGAAATGGATAAGAAACACAAAAAGAGAGAGGAGAGAATAATAATGTGAAGAATGTATGTAGGAGATAAAAGGCGAAGGTGAAGAAATGAATAGACAGAAAAGAAAAGAAAGTCGAAAGGAAAGGAAAGAAAGAGGAGGAGGAGGAGGAATACAAAGGAATACAAAGGAAAGCCAAACAGCAACAGACCTGTTGGTCCTTTCGAGGCTGTTTGGTAACTACTTCTAACTGGCTACAGATAAGAGAGACAGGACAGTACAGGAGAAGGCTCCTCCCCACCCACCACTCCCTCCAGCTTTCGCTGGCATGGAAAATAGCTTGGAAAAGTACCATGCAGTATGGAAAAACTGACATGGAATTTTCACAGGAAAGGATGAAAGGAGATTCTATTATTCACCCTACGGTGAACTCTACATATCTATCTATAAGAAAGTTAATATAGTATCATGTTTAATTATTCAGACAAGAAGAGAGCTTGTTGGGGTTATTCTTTAAATATTTATCAATTTTGTTTTTGAATGATGCAATGGAAGTACTGTTTACTATTTCAGAAGGAAGCTTATTCCAAATGTTAACTATTCTATTAAAGAAAAAGTGCTTTGCCTCGTGGGTTTTAAAGCGTTTTGGTGTAATTTTAAATCCATTATTCCTTGTTATGGTGGAATGATCAATAGTAAAATATTTATTGACATCAAGGTTGTTGTATCCCTGAAAAATTTTGAAAACTTCGATTAGGTCTCCTCTTATCCTGCGCTTTGTTAAGCTGAATAAATTTAATGCTTCCAGTCGTTCCTCATACGGCTTGTTTCTCAATCTCGGAATCATCTTGGTCACTCTACGCTGGATCCTTTCCAGTTTTTCAATGTCTTTTCTGTAATATGGTGACCAGAACTGCACACAGTATTCAAGCTGAGGACGCACCAATGAGTTATATAAAGTAAGGATAACTTTTTCTGATTTAAATTCAAAGGTTCTTCCAATGAACCCAACTAATTTATTTGCATTCTTTACTGCTTCTGTGCAGTGTTTGCTCGGCTTGAGATCTTTAGACACCACAACACCAAGATCTTTTTCATTCTCAGCACTTTCCAGAGGTACATTACTCATTACGTATTTTGCTTGTACATTGTTACTTCCAATGTGTAAGACTTTACACTTTTCTATATTGAATTTCATTTGCCATTTTTCTGCCCAGCGTGTCAGTTTATTTAAGTCACACTGTAGTTCTTGCCATTGTGACGTTGATGTAACTTTGCTCATTATTTTGGTGTCGTCCGCGAATTTGCTTATTTTACAAGTGATTCCTTCATCAATATCATTAATATAAACAATGAAAAGAACTGGTCCTAATACAGAGCCTTGAGGAACACCACTTTTCACATTGTGCCACTCTGATTCTTTTCCATTTATAACAACTCGTTGCTTTCTGTCAGAGAGCCAGTCTTCCAACCATTTCAGGGTATTTCCAGCTATGCCGTGAGCTTTTACTTTGCTGATTAGCCTCTTGTGAGGGACAGTGTCGAAAGCTTTCTGGAAATCAAGATAAATAACATCCACTGCTTTTGTCTCGTCATACGAGTTAAAAACTTCATAAAAGAAGTCTAGTAGGTTTGTTAAGCAGGATCTCTTGTTTCTGAAACCATGTTGTGAATCCTTCATGATCTTATTTTCTTCTAAAAATTTGACAATCTTATCTCTGATTATCGTTTCCATCAGCTTGCACACTACTGAAGTAAGGCTGATTGGTCTGTAATTAGCTGGGAGTGATTTATTTCCTTTCTTGAAAATGGGCGTGACATTTGCTAGCTTCCACTCCTGGGGGGACTTTCCCTGCTTGTAAAGTTTTATTGAATATAATCGTGAGTGGTTTCACGAGCTCATTTTTCGCTTCTTTGAGAAGCCTGGGTGATATCTTGTCTGGTCCAGGCGTTTTGTTTACGTTCATGCTGTTCATGACTGTGAGGATTTCATTTTCTGTAACTATGAAGTCAGGCAGTGTTTTGCCTTGTGCCTGAGGCTCTGGCATGGGCAGACTATTTTGGACATCTTCAGTCGTGAAGACTGTTGAGAAGAATCTATTTAGGACGTTTGCCATTTCAGCTTCGTTATCTATTTGGTTTCCGTTTTCTGTTATGAGTGGACCAATTGTTGAGGCTAAGACTCTTTTGGATTTTACATAACTGTGAAATTCCTTTGGGTTGGTTTTACAGGAGTTTGCGATCTGAGCTTCTACAGATTTTTTGCTGCTTTTTATCAACTTTTTTTGCTTTTCTACGCAATCTGTCATGCTCTAATTTATCATTATTATGCTGTGTTAATTTGTATTTGTTGTATGCTTCTTTCTTTGCTAGAAGACAGCTTTTAATTTCATTATTCCACCATTTCGGTTTGGTGTTTAGTAGTTTCCTTCTGTTTCTTAGTGGTATACACATCTTAGCTGTATCATTTATCTTTTCAGCAAACACCTCCCATGTCTTATCTACATCTGGTGTTTCCAGCAGTATATTCCAGTCAATGGATGCAAGCTGCATACGGAGTCTTGTGTAGTTTGCACGCCGATAGTCTGGCACTTTTTCTTTACTTTCATTCACTTTTCCTTTGTCAAAATTTATGGTGAATTTTAAGGTGCGATGATCGCTGGAACTGAATTCTGGTCCAATTTCCACATTTTCAATAGTATTCTCATCATTTGTTAGAACGATATCAAGGATATTGTTTCCTCTTGTCGGATGCTTGATGTGTTGGTGGAGGGAGCTTTCAAGCATGCTATTATACAGCTGCTGGCCAGCGTGAGCTGTCAGTGGTTCGCCCCACCTTGTGACTGGAAGGTTAAAATCTCCCATAATTATGCAATTGTTTACGCAGCAAATGTCCGCGATTTGTTCATACAATTGTTCGTCTGTGGCGGGTGACTGGGCTGGAGGACGATAGACGAGACCTAATGATATTCTTCGGGATTTATTTTCTATATGAATGAAATTGACATCTATGTTTGCAATGGTTGAAGTTGGCATCACACGAGCACGAAGATTACTTTTAACGTAAAACATTACACCGCCCCCTGTACGGTGAGATCTTTCGCTACTAAAAATGTTATAGCCATCAAGTGAGTATTCTGCGAGGTAATCTCTGTGTGTTGTATTAATCCAAGTTTCTGTGATGCCGATGATGTCATAGTTTTCTTGATGTATAAGAGCTTGGAGCTCATTAAATTTATTTCGTAAACTACGGGCATTGAAATAGCAAGCTCTGATCTTGCCTGAATCTGAAGATGAACTTACGACGCTGAAGTTCCTTCTGCCACCTGCACGTTTTTGATCTGTGGAGACAAACTTTATCATGAATTAATCTCCCCATCCTGGCTGCTCCCACTGCATTTAGGTGGAGACCGTCTCTGTGAAATAATTTGTGTTCATTATAGAAGTCATTCCACATGTTAAGAAACTCGACGTTTTCCTGTTGGCAAAGAGTCTTCAATCTGTTATTAGTACTGAAAGCAAGGTTATAGAAACGTGCGTCCGCGTTGATCCTCGGGAGAATACCTGAAATTACAATATTTCTTGATTTAGTCTTGTATTTCTTGATCATCTCCTTGTACTTCTCCATCAGTTCTTCTGAGCGGGAGCGGTGGACGTCATTTGTACCTGCGTGGATGACATAAAGTGTATCATTAGTGGCGTCCTTTGTCACGTCCTCAACACAGTCCGTGATGTCACGGAGTGTGGCTCCTGGAAGGCAGTAGCGTCGTCTACGAGATGGCACACGTCCACAGAATTCTTCTAGTTGGCCTCGGATGATGGAATCCCCCACAAGTCTGGTCTCCTGTGTTTCTTCCACCTGTTCACTGAGAATAGAGAAGCGATTGTAAGTCGTTAGGGGGAGGTGAGTGCGTCGCGTGTCTCGCCTCGCTCCATTTCTGACTGGTATGAAGGCAGGATCCTGGGGGAGGGACGGGCGTGAGCGAGAGTCAGGTGTGGCTGGGGCTACGGAAGTGTGTGGCAGACTGGCAGTCGTGGCGCTCCGTCCAATGTTCGCTGTGACAAATTCCTGTAGGGTATCAAATCTATTTTTTAGTTCAGTGTACCTGTTGTTACCTTCTGCTACTGCTTCTGCTAGACTTGTTTGGGTATCCTGCAATGAATCAAAGTTACTTTTTAGTTCGGCATACTTCCTGTTTCCCTCCTCCACAGCTTCCTCGAGACGAGAACGGGTGTCACACAGTCTGCAGACAGGTCTGGAAAAGAAGTCTTCATAGTACTGCTTGGCAAAACGGCCATGGCAGTCTCTGCAAGCTTTCAAATCAGAAGGCATTATTAATAGAAGGTTTAAATCAAAACGAAAACGACAGTTGGAGAGGCTGGAATGAAGGAAATTATGGGATTAGTGGCCGAGTGCCGCCGCGGGTTTTAATCCGGTCCCCTGAGAGGCAGTCCGCACAGGTGTGAGTAGGTGTGTTTATTCCCTTGGGAATAGTAGCCGTATACTCACAGGGAAGCCTGTTGCTGAAATGGCACGGAACGAAGCACAATAAAAGCACAGAATCAAAGTAATAATAAGTCACACTTGCCCTGCAAGAAGACAATAAAAAATACAACTAACAGTACCCAAGCTACAAGTACAAAAATACTACCAGAAACAAGTAAACAGGTGAAAAGGCGAAAATCTATATACTGACAAAACAAGACGTGTTACACTGTGTTCGCGTCAAGGTGTTTTGTGTAATATGTATGAACTCTACGCTGTTACAGGAAAGATTACAGGTTAAAACAAAGTAACTGAAAAAACTTAGCGCGCGGCTGCTGGTACTGCTAGGTAGGGCAGGCCCGGGAGGTCAGGTCACACGTCTGCGCAGGTCAAGAGCGTGGGCAAGAATGAAGGAGGAGGAGGAGGAGGAGGAGGAGGAGGAGGAGGAGGAGGAGAGATACGGAAGAGACATACTTTCCTCCTCCTCCTCCTCCTCCTCCTCCTCCTCCTCCTCCTCCTCCTCCTCCTCCTCCTCCTCCTCCTCCTCCTCCTCCTCCTCCTCCTCCTCCTCCTCCTCCTCCTCCTCCTCCTCCTCCTCCTCCTCCTCCTCCTCTTCCTCCTCCGTTGACATACTGATAGATTGAACGTCACGCCCCAACAAGTTTCCCTATTTAACAGTTGAACACCTGTCGAAATATCACAGGTGAACCGGAAGTGTGTATGCGAGGGAGGGAAGGTGGGAAAGGCACTCTCACTCACTCACTCACTAACTCACTCACTCACTCACTCACTCACTCAGTTTTATTTTAGTTACATTTTTAGTTTCACTCCCATTTCAGGTTGACTCATGAATTTTACTCTCCCATACTCACTCTACGCAACTCACTCGCTTTTACAATTATTCTTTCTCTTTTAATTTACTTGGATCTTATTTGTTCGTGATGATTTACCGAACTGAATACTCGCTCACCACTCAGTCAAACGTTTACTTTACACACACACACACACACACACACACACACACACACACACACACACACACACACACACTCAGTCAGTCACTCATTCCCTCGCACACTCCGTAACTCACTCACTGCCTTCTTCAATCATTCACCACACACTTTCCAATTTCCTCACTCTTCTTTCCTCCTTCTCTGTCCTCCTTCCTTCCTAAAACACATTCGCCTTCCTCCCTTCCCTCCCTGCCCTCCTTCCCACTCCCTTGCGTATTGAAGGAATAACTCATAATGGAAGAAAGTAGGAATTATGAAGCCTTAAGATAGGAAAGAAGTAAAAAGGAAGAAAGAAAATACCAGAATGAAACAAACAGTTATGATATCAAGGCAATTCATAGATTCTTGCAAAAAAATGGCTAAGATAAGAAATTAAGTAACAGGAGAAATGTGACAGGAGAGATGGAAAAGAAGGAGAAAGAGAAAAATGGAGGAGAAAAGCAAAAGACTGACGTGATAAAGGAGGTAATGGAGATGGGAAGGAAAAGGAAGGAGAGTGGGGAGAGAAAAAAATAATTCAGAAGAAAGAAAGAAGCAAAGAAGTAAAGGTAAATATGCCTGTGAGTCTTCAGCCTTGTCCAAGAGGAGGAGGAGGAGAGGGAGGAAGAGGAGGATAACAATGGCGAAAACAACAAAGACTGAAAACAAGGTTTCGAAAAAGAAGAGGGAAAAATATCATTGATAACAGCAGCAACAAAAATTATAACAACAACATGAGAAAAAAAAATTGTTTGAGATGAAGGAAAAAGAGAAAAAGAAGGAAAATGAAAACATGAAAAAAAACATGGGAGAGGGAAGAACAGAAACCAGAATAACAACAACAAAAGAAGAGGAAGAGAAGAAACAGGAGATAAAAAAAAGAAGCTGAGAATGAATAACCAAGGGGTGAAGTAAAAGAAATAGGAGAAAGACAGGAATCAGAAGGTATTTCTTTTTAAAACTAGAAAGTAATGAAACGATATGTTACCTGACCAAAACTTTACCAATTACCAAAGTGTGCCTTCCTTACTTCTTCCACGTCCTCGCCCTTCCCTCCACCTCTCCTTATCATTTCCCTCCTTCCATCCTTCCCTCTGCACCTGAAAGAAGAAGGAGAGAGAAAAAGACGAGAAGAAAGTAAAAATCAAAGCCCTTATGAAGAAGAAGACGAAAACGAAGAAGACGAAGACGAAGAAGAAAAAAAAAATAACTCAATCCAGCTTCCCTAACAACTCAACCGAGACTCCGTAACTCTCAAACCTGTATCTCAAAACCCAAATGCAGCTTTTTTTTCTTTTCCAACCCCGAACCGAGTTACTCTAACAGCAATGCATTTCTCCCCAACCGCAAGCTAACCAAACCCTGCCTTCCAGCTTCCCCAGCCCCTCAATACCACCTCCTCAACTCTCTAACACTCCTCCTACCTGTTCCTCCTCCAACTTTGGCCATCAGCGTTATCTTGCGTCTCTCCTCGCCAGGGAAGAGGAAGGAAAGTGTACCAGGGAAGATAGAAAGGGGTACATAGTCTCTCTCTCTCTCTCTCTCTCTCTCTCTCTCTCTCTCTCTCTCTCTCTCTCTCTCTCTCTCTCTCTCTCTCTCTCTCTCGTTCGCTCTCGAATATAATTAGATTTGGAATATGGAACAAAATTATGGAAAATGTGAGAGAGAGGGAAAGGATGGAGAGAGGGAGGGCAGTAGCAATGGAAGGGAGGGAGGGAGGAGGTAAGGGAGGGAAGGAAGGAGGAAGGAGGCGCAGGAATGAAGGGAAGAATCTTCGTAATATAGATTTTTATGGAGCTAGGATTTTTTATGCATCTTCTTCCCACCCTCCTCCTCCTCCTCCTCCTCCTCCTCCTCCTCCTCCTCCTCCTCCTCCTCCTCCTCCTCCATTCTTCTTTGTTTGAGGAAGTGAGACTTACTCCTCTAATATCGGGTATGTGTGTGTGGTGTGTGTGTGTGTGTGTGTGTGTGTGTGTGTGTGTGTGTGTGTGTGTGTGTGTGTGTTCCCTTCCACTTTTTCTTTTATTATTTTTTCTTTTTATTATTTTCTTCTTCATGAAAGACTAGCAGTGGACTTATCAATGTGGTGGTGGTGGTGGTATTGATGGTGATATGGAGTGATATAATGATAATAATGTGACGAGGGTTTTATGGGCTTTTTTGTTGAAGATGTATTTAGTGGTGGTGGTGGTGGGGGTGGTGGTGATGATGGTGGTGGTGGTGGTAGTGGTGGTAGATTCTTATTCAGAAATTCCGATAAAATTGGTAAAATGTATAGCAGATTGTTGAGTTTGTATTTGAAGAAGAGGGGGAATCAGAGGCGACGGATTGTAGGACTGAAATGGAAATATGTGGCAGGCATGGAAGGCTTAGAAAAGGAGTTACTCTTCACTATATTGAGAGAAGAGATGAAGAACTGGTAATGTGTATGTATGGTCGATATTCGAGTAACAACACTCACTTTGATAGCACAGAGTGAGAAGACCAAGCGATGTACAGTCAGTCATTAGTCAAGTAACACTCATCTCACTTGCTTTGAATGTCTTCACGTCTTTTCACGCTTTACCAAGTTCCCTTATCACTTAAGAATATGTCAGCTGTCAGACTTAACAAGAAGACTGTTGGTTGATCAGAGAATTTCTAATTAAAATGGAAAGCAGAGGATGAAATGGAAAAGATTGCATAATGTTACCAAGTGTCTACGGAGAGAGAGAGAGAGAGAGAGAGAGAGAGAGAGAGAGAGAGAGAGAGAGAGAGAGAGAGAGATGACGACGACAACAACGATGACGGCAAAGGATTAAGCAACATTTGAACGTTGGCGTGATATCATGACGTAGTACTTTATGCAAGGCAGCGAAGAGACAAGGACTCTCTCTCTATGTGTGTGTGTGTGTGTGTGTGTGTGTGTGTGTGTGTGTGTGTGTGTGTGTGTCCTTGGTTTGTGAATGGCGAGGCTGGCTGAGTGGCGGCAGTGTCCCACGAGTGGCGGCACGCGGAATACCTTTAACAAGATCATTGATTCGATTGATTGCTTTGTCTTTCCTCTCGCGGCGCCGCACCTACAACCTTCATTCCGCCCACACCATGAGGACAGCGAGCGAATGTGTACCTTTTGATTGGTAATTTATATAAACCGCACAGAAACACAAATGAATTTTTTTCAGTGACAAAAGTAAGAGCAAAACACAAATTGTATGGTCAAAGTAAACAATTATCCCAGTAGCATATTTTCAAATGTTGCGGCATCTTATCGTTCTACTCGAACATAATAAAATTTAGTGATACATTTTTTTTAATAATAAAACAACAAATAAGTAAACTACTCCATTGCAAAGACAACCGTAAGAAATACTTGATCAGCAAATACACCAAACATCCTGACACTGTATTTTTTAAATAAATTATGACATTACAGTGACAAAATAAAGAATAATAAACGTCATCATAGTGCTATTTTACTTTGTCTCCTCTGAACAGCGTCTACTGGAACACCAGACATCCTGATAAAAGAGGTGACATAAAGAGGAAGATTTAATGAAAGGCGATATAATTGTGCAAATACATAAAGAGGCCCTATATGTAAGTGCCCTTGAAAACAAAAGCAATGAGCAACTTTGCTTACATCTACCTTTCTAGGATTTCAAGGAACAGCGCCATGAACACATTCATAAACGAATACTCTGTCTCATCTCCCGTGCCATGTCTTTAACTTGCATCCCTAAGGACTCTCGAGAAGGCAAGAAATCAAGAAAATTTCGTTGATTCGTAACGAGATAGCTGAGAAAAACAATATGATACAGCAAGTTTGTCTTCGTTAGGAGGATATTTATTCTTTGATGAAATTAACTGCTGATGTATTGTTGAGATGCATGATTAGGAAATTTTATACGTTTCCTCTTCTCGATAGCTTTATTTCTTTGGATAAGGTTATTTTGTTGTAGGATGATATTAACTAATTATATAAGGGATTAGGTGTTAAAACGATGTTGTGAGATTCTACATTATGAGATTCATTCTTTCATTATCATTGCGTAGTTTCTTAGGAGCGGATTGGATTGCGTTTTTTTTTTTTTGTGTGTGTGTGTGCGCGTGGATGATGTTTGACTAGCTGATTGACATTCGGTGGCATAATGACGAAAGTGTCTTATAGCGGTGCGTGTTCTTTTTTATGTAAATGTCTGTTTTCTCCCTTCTTGTCGTCTACTTTTGTTCATGTTTCCAGTAACAAAATTATCGTTCTTACAACTTCCTTTTTTGTTCTTATATTCTTAAGTTCGTATCGGTAATTACTTTGATTTGTTTGTTTCTTGTCTTCTTTTCTTGTTCTCCTTGTTAGCAGTTTTAACAGATTTTCTTTCGGGACAAATTTATTCTTGATGCAGCTTCTCTCATCCTCTTATGCTCCGAAGTTCTTATTAGATATAACTGTTCAGCATTTGAGCCGTGTTACCAGGTTCGGTCTGCGGGAATTTTTCAAGAAAAAAAAAATGGTTGGAACTCTGTGTGTTTTTATGTTTTTCTATTTATTTTTCTTCCTTTTCTTTCTTTATATTGTTGATCACTCGCCCCGGAGCAAGATTTAACGAACCGAACAGCTTCCCGCTGCTGTTTTCACACACACACACACACACACACACACACACACACACACACACACACACACACACACACACACACACACACACACACACACACACACACACACACACACACACACACACACACACACACACACACACACACACACACACACACACACACACACACACACACACACACACACACACACACACACACACACACACACACACACACACACACACACACACACACACACACACACACACATTTTGCGGCAATTTTTTTCTTTAACTTTCTATTTCTTTTTTTTTCTGTTCTTTTCTTTTCTTTTTCGTCGAATTCATTAGCACCATCATATACTTTCCTATATTATTTAATTGTCGTCGTTACTACGTGTTTTACTATCAACATTATTACATATTGTGATTATATGCATTACATACTTTACCATCAGCATCATTACGGACACTACTATCAATATCATTACAGTAACTCAGTTCCGTTCATTACTATAACAAGTAGATTTAATGGAACACTTTTCATCATTACTGACAATATATTTCCCCACTCGATTTGTTTCTTGCCTTTTTTTGCGTTTTCTTCATTTGCATCATCATACATATACTTTGCTTACAGAGTTATTAATGTAGCTGCAATCTTTAATATATTACACAAATTTTATAGTAGACATTCCATTATAACTGACGATACAACATTTCCCATCTGAATTATATCCTCTCTTTTTTTTCTTTTACGCTTTACTTCATCATCACATGCATTTTTCTTTTTTATCTGTTCATTGTTACCGTGACGTACTGTTAAGCTTTCCTTTACGGTATAAGTCGCGCTGATCCAAGCTGCAGTGTTGTGGTTTATCACACAGTTACTGCTTCGTTGTTCAGTTCACCTGCGTTCAAGGCAAACGTGTTTCCTTTCGTATCAAGATAATCTACTAATGACTTGAACTCTTTCAAAAAGGTAGGTTTCAAAAAACTTCTCCAATATGGATCACTCTCTTGGCTCTATTCTTTCGGGGCTGACACCAGTGAGTTTTTTTATTTCTTAGTTAAAAAAAAAAAAAACGTTTTGCGTCGTTGTGTTGTTGCAGTGGTGACGGTTAAATAGCGTGGTGCTTGAATACTGCAGTGTAGTGACCTATTATTTTCCTTCCCAGGAACGCACACCTCTGCGGGGCCCCGCTAGGATGACCTCTCTTCGGGGACTGCTGCTGGCTACCCTCTTCTCCCTGGCGTTGCTGGAGACTCACTTAACTGCTGCCGCTCCAACGCGTAAGTTAAAAGGCACTTTTGATGTATGTATATAAACAAGAAAGCTCTGCTCTCATCAGTTGTTCTTTGTTATTGCAGAGCCATCTTGGTACAATCATTGTCAAGATTCAAGTAATTATCTTTACCCACTTCCGCCATATATGTGTTCTCTGTTTAACGTAAAATCCCCTGATCATTGGATAAACTTGTAACAATAATCCTAAGATTCTTAACTAATCAAAGGACTTCAGATTGAAGGAAACTGGTAAACACAGTGAAAGGGAATGTGGTGTGTTATATTCTACTAAACCATTGACTATATATGATATGAATAATTTTGCATATTAGATGCATGTAACGCGTTATTTATCTGCTTGTCATGCAATACATCACATACATTTTATACATAAGATCTAAAGAAACCGTGGGAAAGGTACACTTTTCAATATCTTTAGAAATCTATCGAGGAGTCTGTCTTTGATTTAAAAACATAGAAAAGTAATTTCCTTATGCCGGTCCCCCCAAAAAAAAATCAGTCATAAAATTAGACTTCAGGTAAGTCTGCCTAAAGATTACAGCTGCTTGATTCACTCTTAATGTTTGGCATCATGCACACCACCTGACAGATGAAGTCATAGAGGTAAAAAAAAAAAAAAAAAAAAAAGAGACGTGGGCATAAGGATAACTTTTTTTTTTTTTTTTTTGTTTCAACATAAAGTATAACAAGAAATTCTTAGCAGTCAAGAGCCACTCCTGTCTATTTATTATTTTGCTATTTTTTTTTTTAGTACCAATAATGAATATTCAATATCTGCACACATAATCATTCTAACAACCCTATTTGCTGCACAGACACCACCCCGGACCACAGCGGGTCATTAGCGTCATCTGGAGCACACACCACCACCTTCAGTTCCATTACTACTCACCGTTCAACTTCCCATCCCATCTGGCATCTCCTCCTGGCTCTGTGGCGCCCCAAGGATACCACCACTGCCTCCTCAGCATCCGCCACTGAGACGTATGGCCACGAGTACGCTTTCACAAGGGACGGACATCATGCTGTACCTCTCCCTTCAGCGGCGCGGCAGATACAATTACCGCAGAAGAATGAAACCAACAGTGACCCTAGGAACTAACAGTGACTCTTACAGGCACACTGATCCTTCCACCATCGTCACAAGCACACCACAACAGTCAAGCCCAGACACACAGCCACCTGAAACCGAGCAACCCCCAGATCCCGACACTCCTCATCACCCAACTCTGAAAAACAAGCAGGAGATGCAACACACTGATGCTAACACACAACAACAACCAGATCCAGACACTCCACAACACCCAACACTCAACACCAACCAAAAAACAGGTCCGAAAACTACTCAACACCCTGATGTCGACACCCCAAAACACACAGATCCTAATACCCAGCAACACTTAACTGAAAACACCGAGGTACTTCATGGAGAACGTGATATCTTGCAACACTTAGATTTCGAAACACAACAGCACCCGGATAACGACACTCCTCAACATCCTACCAGGAAAAACCAGCAACACCAAGCATCCAACACTTCGCAACCCACTGATTCTGACTCTCCTCTGCAACACTCGAACCGCAACACCCATCAACTCTTGGATTCTGAGCAGCAGCAATCCGAGCAAGCCACACTGCAACACCAGGCTCAAGACACCCAGCAACACCCAGATCCTGACACACCACAACACCCAATGCACAACACACAGCAAAAGCCGAACCTTCGCACTCCTCAGCACTCGAATCCCGATACCCAGCAACACTCAGTCTCCAATACTCAGGAACACTTAGATCCTGATACTCCCGAACACCCAACTCGCAAAAATCAGCAACTCTCAGTTGACACACATCAACACTCCGATTCCGATGCACCTCAACATCCACCTGTACAGAAATACACAATACCCGAGAGCCAACAACACACAACACCTGTCACACAGCAACACTCAGCACCAGATATACCTCATCATCCAAAATTCAACACCCAGGAAAAGCCAAGTCAACAAAACCAAGCCTCAGATGCACACACGCAACGCACAACACAAGATGCCCAGGAAAACCCAACCATCGTTGAAGGTCAACAGCCGGAGTCCACCGTCCCTCACCACCCAACGCGTAACACGGAACAAAAGCAACACACAGCACAAGACACTCAAGACAATGCCGCTCACCCTTACTCTTCTATCTCCCTCCTCCACCCGCCACACGCCCAGTACCACCCAACTCCACACACAGAGCAAACTCCGACCACACACACCGAGCACCGCCCAACTGCACATCCAGAGCACCGCCCAACCGCACATCCAGAGCATCGCCCAGTCCTGCACATCCAGCCACACCCAACGTCACAGACACAGCATCATCCAACCCTGACGCCGCAGCTCCTGCTCGGCACTCCTTGGCGGCTGCCCCACTCAGACGTGAGCCTCACTCCACAGGAAGAGGGAGCGGACTCTTCTTCTCACGATTTTTCATACAAGAAGAGTACAGCAACCTCTCAAAACTTTCCTATCGATGCTGTCCACGGAGAGACTCTGGGCGGCAAAGAGCACAACGAGTCGTCACACCCCGCCATGATGGGAAGTCACGGGGCATACCCAGCGGCGGAGAGAAGGCCGGATGAAGAGGACAGCCCACCTGTTGAGCCGAAGCTGGATGACCACTTTTTTATGCACCCTATGCCGCACTACCGTGATGTCTCGTTCACCAGCCCCCCCACTGGGCATGATGCCACGGACACTAGCACGAGCAGCAGTCCATTCAGTGTCGAAATGGGACAGGACCTCTCCACTCCAAACAGTAATTCCTCCCATGCTACAACAGAGGCGCAGGAGATGGAGGAGGATCAGGTCAGAGAGGAGCTTTCTCTTCACATTGAGGAACATCCAAACCAAGATTCATCGGCTTTTCACAGCGAGCGTGGGAAGAAAGTTCTGCAGCTTCAGGGACCAGTAGTAATGGAATCCATCGATTATTCTTCTCTTGTTCCACTCGTGGGACAGTCAAGGGAAATGCTAACCTTAAAAGACAATGAGACCACTGTCCTAGCAATGCTGAAAGTCGCACAGACCTCGGGAGGCTCCGGGGACACACTCCAGACTAATGCAATGATACAACCTGAAGATATGAGTAGTGTAGGGGACGGCCGCTACACTGAGGTGTCTCACCGAGACAGCCTTCCCAGCCTCGAGGTGGGTGTTACAGGAACCACCACAGCCAAGCTGGTCCACACGGAGAATGGGGGTCGTGACATGAAGGCAGTCTTGATCAAAAAGGACTCCAAGTCGCTGGACAACAGGAAGACAGTGAACGCTATTGACACCACCGCGGAAAAAAATCAAGTTGACGTCACTCGTGAACAAGACGAGACCAACATTCTCTCCACGACTAAGCCAATATACGAGGAAATCTCAGGCGCGTTGAAGGTGGACACGAGTATTGACGACGTGGAGGACTTTGACGTGCAGATGAAACACACCGAGCATTCCAATGACTTTCTCCCGCAGGCCAACACGTCGCACATCAACCTCATCGACGTGTCCCTTCACTCACAGAACCCCAGCGACCTTCTTGATAGCAACGAATCCTCTCTCCCCTCCACCCTTAACCCCTCCTCCTCGACCGACCCTCAGACTTCCCAGACCCCTACTCCGCAGACCTTCTCTAATTATCCCAGCCACTACCCACCCAAGTTCACCATCAGTCAGGAGACAGACGCCACCATGACCACAGTGGCAGGCGAGGGGAGCGACAGCTGGTCCCCGTTCGTAGCCAACTTCTCCAGCCTGGACAACACAACGCTGAGCCTGAACGCGTCTCTCATCCAGAGGAGCCACGTGCTGAGCCTCGAGGAGCACTACAAGATGGTGCTGCGCGAAAGAGGTGCGTCTAAATGTCTATGTGTGTGTGTGTGTGTGTGTGTGTGTGTGTGTGTGTGTGTGTGTGTGTGTGTGTGTGTGTGTGTATGTATGTATGAGAGAGAGAGAGAGAGAGAGAGAGAGAGAGAGAGAGAGAGATGTGTACGAATCTATGTCTTGGCAGGGAGTCTGATGCTGCAACTGATGGACCCGTCTGCTGACCCTTGCGAGGACTTCTACCAGTTCGCCTGCGGAAGGTGGAATGGAAAGTTCCCAATCAGACAAGACAAGGTGGGAGAGTGTGAGAAGCTGAGGGACTCTGAAAGATGCTTGAGTGAGGTTGAGAAATGTCTGAGAGAGGCTGGAAGATGGCAGGGAGACGCCAAGAGAGGCTGAAAAATTAAATGGAAAGTTCCCAGTTAGATAAGACAAAATGAAAGGCTGAGAAGGTAAAGTGAATAGGAGTGAGAGAATTTGGAAAAGATGGAAGAAGAAAGAGGATATAAGTGAATGCAAGAGATACAGAGAGTAAGTGTAAGCTGAATGAATGAAAGGAGAGATTATATAGCAAACTACATGGCAGTTTACTGTAACTCTGCCACCTACCATCCATGTTCGGTATCTATAGGAAAACTCGTTGATTGGGGTTAAGTGTACAACTGGCTGCTTATTGCATAAAAAAGTACAAAATATGAGTTGGTTAGAAAAGTTTGTTAGATTAACGAGTCCTGAAAATAAGAAAGTAAGAAAAGTAAATTCTTGTAGTACATAATCAGAAAGAGAGAGAGAGAGAGAGAGAGAGAGAGAGAGAGAGAGAGAGAGAGAGAGAGAGAGAGTGCACGGGGAGTTGTACATGGACTAAGAGGCAGCATTTGACGATGGTGATGGCGGTGGTGGTGATATGAGGGTGTTTCAGGCCGTGGACAATACCTTCGAGCGCTTGAAGGAGGACCTAGACGACGTACTGCGCTCTCTGCTGGAGGAGGAGCCTTTAACTTCCGACAATAACATCACCATCACCGTCAAGACTTTGTACGCCGGCTGCATGAACACTGGTGAGGCGTGACGTTAGTGTGGCGTGAGGAAGAAGGATGTGGTATGGTCTGGAGTGTGTTTTGCAGAAGTGTTGGGTGGAGCCGATGTGTGGTATTGGGGGAAGTATTGTATATGACTGAAGTGTGGTGTGGATAAGTGTTGGGTGTGATATATCTGTAATGCGCAATAGAACTGTAGCGTGGGGATGCAGTACTCTGTAATGTGCGATAGGAGTAAAAGTTTGGTGTGTAGATGTGGTGGAACATTAGTGTGGCAGAAGTCGATGAGTGTGGTATGGGACATCAGCGTGACGTGGCGTACACCAGAAAGATTCCCTGTCCACTCTCAACCCTCTGTTCTCATCAGTTTCACTCGCGGCTCCTCCATCAGGCGGTTCCCCTCGCCTCGCCCTTCAAACCTCATTCCTCTTCCCTCACCCTTCCCCTCTTCTCCTTCATTATCGCTCTTCCCTCCTGCCTTTCCATCATCATCCCCTCCCTTTCCTCCTCCACACCGGCCTTTCTTGCAATAATCCTCCTTGTCATTTCCTTGTGGTTCTTTCCCTGCCTAAATACGTTCCCCCATCACACTTCTTCCAATCAGTCAGTAAATTATTTCCCACTCTTGACTCCTTTAAACCACTTCGTTACTCCCTCTGTCTCCTGACACAGAAGCCATCGAGGTCATGGGAGCTGAGCCGCTGCTGGCATTGCTGCGGGAGCTGGGTGGCTGGCCCGTACTGGAAGGGGACGCCTGGAATAACACCGATTATGACTGGGTGCGGCAGATGGCTCGCCTCAGGAACTACAACAATGATATCCTTATCTCGGAGTGGGTGGCGGCTGACATCACCAACTCATCCAATCACATCATTCAGGTGTGTTCGCTTCATCCAGCCCCTCCTCCTTTTCTCTTTCTTCTTCTTTCTCCTTGTCCTCCTCTATATTTTATTCTTTTCTCCCGCATGCAATTATTTGAAGTAACATTGTACGAATACGAATATATAAGCCTATATTTTCTATTGCTATACACCAGCTCTCTCATAATACCTTTTTTTTTTACTGTCTTCCTCCCTCCTTCCCTCCCACATTCCATGCTTCCTTTCCTTCCTCCCTCCTTCCTTCCCTTCCTGCAGTTGGACCAGCCTGAATTAGGTCTGCCAGGGCGGGAGTATTTCATCAACCCCGGAGACTACCAGTACCGCGAAGCCTACCTGGATCTCATGCTCAATGTGGCGCAGATGCTGGGCGCGCCTCTTCCAGTGGCTCTCAAAGACATGACGGAGGTTCTGCACTTCGAGACGCATCTGTCAAGGGTATGTCATCTCCTCGGCAGGTACTCCGTGTTGTCAAGGGGCCACATCATGTTATTAGAATATTGTGTCATGTACCTACTATAGCTACCATTCCACGATGGGTTTCTCTTTTTATTTCTAGGGATGTGATTTTGCTATTTTTGTGTTCGGGGAGGTTCTTATTTCATCATCCTCATCTTCATAATCATCGTTTTCTTTTTTTTTCCTTCTTCTTCTTCTTTTTATTATTATTATTATTATTATTATTATTATTATTATTATTAATATTATTATTATTATTATTTCTTTATTATTATTATTATCGTTATTATTGTTATTATTTTTATTATTGTTATTGTTATTATTATTATTGTTATTATTATTATTATTATTATTGTTGTTGTTGTTGTTATTATTATATTATTATTATCATTATCTATTTTCTGTGTTTTACTGTGTTATTGGATCTTATTTTGTGTAGTCTAATTCCCTTATTGTCTGAGCGGTTCTTCTTCACTGTTTTATATTTGTCTTACCGGTTCTTTTTCAGTGTTGTCTTAGAGTTTTAGTGGTTCGTTTTTAATTCAAGGGAAACTAAACAAGAAATATAACGATAGAGAAAAAGCTAAGAAAAAATGTTTCCTTCGTAAGAGAAAACAATAAATTAGAATAGTACTGTTGTAAAATAAAGACGCATAATGAGTGACTGAGTGAATGAGTGAGTAATTCGTAACTCTAATCAAAGTGTATTGCAGGGGAGGGAGCACAGTGCCAATAGCAAGGAATGAGTGAACAGTGAATGAGTAGAGGAGCAGTGAAGGTGACTTATGTGTATAGGATTAATAGCAGAGAGAGAGAGAGAGAGAGAGAGAGAGAATTACTATGATTTTCCGCAGATTCTGACGCCAGCCGAGGAGAGGAGGAATCTGTCAGCCGTTCATCGCCGCCTCACCGTGGACCAGCTCGGCGAGGAGGTGCCTGAGGTGAGGAGCTGGAGGGACGGAAAGAGGAAGTGAGGGAAGAAAGAAAGGGGGACGCTGGCATACGTGCTGAGCTGATGGGAAAGTGACGGAGAAACGATAGTAATGATGGACTTAGTTGCATCAGGAAGACTTGTAGTTTGTCCATTTACTGTTTCTAGATCAAGGTTTTCGAGATGATTTTGTAGGTTTAGCTATAGTTTTCTGTCGTCACAATGGATCAGCATTTGCCAACGTGCTCGGTCTTCTGCGCCTCCCTCAGTCACATCTTCCATCAGCATGTCTTCTTTCATTACGTCCATAAACTTTCTCTTAGGTCTTCCTCTCTTCCTCCTGCCAAGTAGTTACAATTCTCTCTTCCTCACTCATCCCGTCTCTCCTCTGACGTTACCAAATCACATTAGTCTCGCCTCTCGAGCTTTGTCCCTAAACCGACGTACTACATGGCTTATGTATTAACTATTCTCTCTCTCTCTCTCTCTCTCTCTCTCTCTCTCTCTCTCTCTCTCTCTCTCTCTCTCTGAGCAGATTGACTGGACCCAATACCTAGACATCATCACGTGGTACAACAACCACTCTGACGAGGTAGTGGTGTTCGGCCTCGACTACTTCAAGAAGCTCGTCTCCCTGCTCGAGTACACGGACGACAGGTGGGTACGAGGCGTCTTGTTAAGGGACTCTTAGGCTTAGGGAGACAGTGCAGAGTCTCTTAGGAAAGAGCTGAAGGAACCGTGTAGGGATTTCAGCTTCTGAGAGGTTATGGTGGACATGATCGTGAATGGTTTTGTGAGGTAAGTGTGAGAGATCGAAGGCCTGGTGAGTAAATAAGTAGATCTACTAAAGCATTGTATTTATTATCCACTTTTGTTAATTACCACAGTGACTAAAGTTGTTAATGTCTGAAATAAACTCTATTATAGTATGATTGCAATGCATCTGTTTGATAGACGAAACAGACGTAACACGACCTCTAAACAAACAGTAGGCGTCCATCATCTCACAGGACCACAAACGAAGAAAAACAACAAAAGACCTGATTTTCCCCCCCACGAGATTATTTGTTGCATATCTATCATAAAGTGACACGGGGGATAGCAAAGGTGAAAGCGCCTCTTCTCACCACCTACTCCATCTCCACCCTTCTCACCGCCATCATCCTCCACAGGACCGTGAGTAACTACCTGCTGTGGCGCTTCGTCAAAAACAGGATCAGTAACCTCGGGGAGCGGTACACGAAGGTGAAGCAGGACTACATCAAGGTGCTCTTTGGCAGACAGAGCCAGCCCGAACGGTGAGTCCTGGCCCCGCGCACTACGCCGCTTTGCCTCGGCGTTTGTACACTCAAGGTCAGAAATTAGTCAGAAATAGAGGAATAGTTTTCCACTTAGTTTTAGCGCGTTTTATACATTCCTTCAATCTTAACTCCTCTGCTTACAAAACCTGGCAATTTGTGGGGTTTTATTTGATCAAAAGACTAAAGACTGAGGGAAACTTTGAATATAAGGGAATGCAACTGATTTTCATTCAATAGTATTTAGTTATTTGGTTTTTCACATTTTAGAATATCATCTACATACACACACACACACACACACACACACACACACACACACACACACACACACACACACACACACACACACCTATTCCTATTTCCCCTGATCTTCCCAACACACCTGCTCCACCCCCTCACATGCATCTGTCTCGTGGTGTGGTGCAGATGGCGGTCGTGCGTGACATACGTGAGCGGCAACCTGGGCTACGTGGTGGGCGCAATGTTCGTCAAGAGATACTTCCCAGAGGCCAGCAAGAATGACGTGAGGTTCCCTTCCTTCTTCTCGTCTTCAATATTCAACCCTATGCTTGAGTCTCGTCCTGACTTATTGCTTGTTTTTATGTCTTATTTGCTCGTTTTCTATCCCATTCTTTGAAACTAGCAAGAATGACGTGAGCTTTTCTTTATCTTTCTTATCACTATAATTTCTAATCCTATGCTAGACTCACCTTAACTCCATTCTTATTTTTTCCTATACCGTTCTTTTCTATTTTTTTTTTTTTTTTTTTTTTTTTTGTGTGTGTATGTGAGAATCTTGTATTTTAATCTCCTGTTTTCTTCCTGCCTCCATTCAGTTTTTTTTCTTTGATTAATTTTACTGTAATTTTAGAAACAATTTGTTATTTATCATTCTGAAGTGTCACACCATCGAGGTACGTACAAAGGTGATGCCTTCTTTGTCCTGCCGCCCTTTGAGACTTTTCTGCTCCACTACTCTGTGCTTCTTGTGGCGTGTTCTTCAGTCTTCTTTATCACTCAGCTGTCCGTGCCCTGCCCCGTGTCTCAATAGAAGTTCCTGTCTTTCTTTCTCACTAGGTGTCTTTCCTTGTCTTCCTCAACTTCTGATACTTTTTTATTTTTCTTTCTTTCTATCAGTTTTACTTTTAACTATTCTTCTGACTGCTTTGTTCATATCCTTCTTTACGTATTCTCTTTTATTTCTTTGCTATTATTTTCCTTTGTCATCCCTTCCTTATCATTTCTATTCTTTTTTCTTTCTCCTGTCTTATTCTTTATTTTCTAAGTTTATCACCATCCTATTTCCTTTTTATCAACTCCCTCGTTCATCATACACTCACTTATGCCCCCTCGATTTACAATACTATTTCTATCCACTTTACTCACCTCTCTTCACCTTTTTTCTGATTCCATCTCGCTCTCCTTCCTATCTCATTTATCCTTCTAACTTTTCTATTCTTACCCATCTCATCTTTCCTCCCTTCTCCGTTCTTTCCTGATCCCACCTTTCTTCCCTTCCCAGCTAGCGCCACCATACCACCTCCTCTCCACCCCTTGCTTCATTTACCGCGTCTCACCTTCCTGTCCATAGCGCTATCTCAGTTTCCTTTCCTCACCAGACCGACGAGATGATTGGACTCATACGGGAGTCGTTTGGTTCGGCGCTACAGGCTGCCCACTGGATGAACGAGGAGACGAGGCAGGTGGCGCAGGAGAAGGTGAACACGATAGTCAAGAACGTGGGCTATCCGGAATACCTGCTCAACGACACCTATATGGATCAGGTGTACAATGAGGTGAGTGTTAAAGGGAGTGTTGGGAGGAAGAATGGATGGATGTGAATGAGTTAGGGTTTGTGAGAGGAGTCAAGTATATATATATATGTGTGTGTGTGTGTGTGTGTGTGTGTGTGTGTGTGTGTGTGTGTTGTCGGAGGTTAACAAGATTATAATGATGACATAGAAAAGGAAGAAGAGGACAGGAAAGGCGAGGAGAGGAGAGAGAGGTAGAGAAGAAAAAGGATGGGTATGGGAAATGAAAGATGAGAAAGAAAAAAAGAAAATGAAGGAAAGAAGAAAGATACGGTAAGGTGTGGAGGAAGATATGGAAGTATGAAGAAATGGAGTTATGAAATAGACATGATATTCACGTGTATCTTTTTCATAATGATGGGGATCAAGAGGAAGAATGAGGACAAAGAAGGTGAAAAGGATGAGAAATACAAGGAAATCGATAATTTTAATGATGTGAAGCGAAACAAGCTCAAGTGAAAGGACAAGAAAAGCCACACACACACACACACACACACACACACACACACACACACACACACACACACACACACACACACACTCACGGCTTCTTCCCACACTTGTAACACTTTCCCTTCAAAACACGTACTCAGCTCAGAACTTTCCAGGAGTTAAATGGAGTGTTGTTGCGGCAAAGTTCCCCGCCGCGCAGTAAATTCTCCTTTTATTGACGCGGCCTTGAGAGCTTTGCGCCATAAAATACTAATCATTCTCACTCATCATTTGGAACTTGACAAGAACAAGTCAGTGAATCAGTATGAGTGGACCAGTACTCACTACCGGAAACCTTGATTGTTCATTTTATACCTTTTTACTTATTATGTATATATATTTTTTTTTAATTTCGTGGACCTCACATATGATTTGTTATTACTTTTTTAGCTCTTTGATTTGCTTTCTGTGGGATATGAACGAATATTTATACGGGAAGCTTTTATTTGGTCATCTTTTTCATTATAACTATATTTTTCGTTGTAAAGGTTTTCTTTTTTTACTCTGCATGTATTTCCTTGCCAGATAACTCATTATTTGTGAGGTACGAACCATCGGATACAGGAAACAACTTTTTCTCATTTATTTTTCTCTAGTTTTTTTTCATTTATCTTTTTATTTATATCTTCATTTATCATTTTTTTTATTATATTTGTATTTTTTATTGTATATTTCTTTTATTTCACATTCTTTATCATTTAACTCGTTTTCTCTGTGGCGCCGAATAACCTCATTGTCATTAAAATAAGTCGGTGCATCATTCAGTCATTCAATCACAGCAAACTACTTTTCTTAACCAGAACACGTAGCGCTGCGAGGTAAGTGCTTTGAAGAACTTTCCTAAGTGATTCCTTTCCGTCTTTACGTGATGTGAATCAGTAACAAGTTGTGCTCTTAGTGTGATTTCCTCCCCTTTTCTCCATTAGAGCCTTTATTCTATTTATCTTTTACTTATTTTGTTTTTCTTTTGCCTCGTGTCACAAAGAACAGAGAGCGGCGTGCTACCCAGAACAGACCCGATGTAGACAGGGCATAGAACCACAGAGATGTTTTGTGGAACCATGCGTGTTTTGGGGATCCGAGGGGTCTCCAAGCGCACTGGTTCGAATCCTGTCCACGGTCCGAGTTTAGGTTGGGCTTCCTCACTCGGGGCAAAGGTTTCGTAGCGGGTGGGCTTTGAGATAGGAGGTACCCCAAAGAGGATCCCCTTTAGCCCATAAATTCCCGTGAAAACCCCACATGGTATAAATAGAAAAAATAAGGCTGTTCTATGATTACTTTGATGGACGATGCGAAAGATGAGAAACAAGAGGAGGACAATCTGTCTTTCTTTAGTTTATTTGCAGTTTCTTCATATCCCTTACTCAGGATCGCAGGGACAAAGATCATAATTGTTTTCTCGGATTTTTGTGTCCTTTTAAAGTCTTTTTCAGTAGCATTACAGCCCTATAAAGTGTACTACTAAAGTCATCGTTATATACGTAAATTTCATTCGTTTCATCTCACCATCAGTACAACTTCATCAACAGCTACGTCGATGAATCACAACACGTTACTTTCCCTTGCACACTGCTCTGTATTCTCAAATGCATCAACGTCTTGTCTGTACAACTGTTAATAATCTCCAAGTAAAAATTATAGTTTTGCAAGACACCTTCACGATTCTGGAATAGTTGGACAATACTCCTACACCTATAAGGAAAAAAAAACACTCATGAGAACCCGACTAATCATAATTTATGGTTTATAAAAAATAGCCGTGATGAGAAAATATAGCGTCATCAAAACACGATCTTGTGTTAAAACATTTCTCTATTCTTCTCGCTCAGATTCACTGGAGTCTGGCAGAACACTGAAGCATAACACAACTGTCTGCTCCTCTCCCTTCACTTCCACAGGGCAGACCGACACTTGCTTCCTGCTCAGACCCCGAGTTTTGGCACGCGCTCTGGAATGGATGGTCGCGTCTTGCCTTTTCTTTTCACCCGCCGCCTTCATCCCCTTTCATTTATCATTCTTATCTTCCGTCTCTGTTTAGGTTCCGCTCCCTCGTATCCATCACGTCTTATGCATTGGTTGTGTGCGTGCAATAAAGGGGAATTGTGTGTAGAAGTTGTTTGGAGTAATGATTGTGAGGTTGGGAGAGGACGAGATTTTGGGAAAGTCGTGAGTTTGAGAACCATAAGTTTGAGGTTGGAAACGAAACTGTGGTTGTCTTGGTTAGTTTATTTCGTGTACGTAGGAGTGTGTGTGTGGCAGTGGTGGTGATGGTGGTGATGGGTGGAAGGTGTGCATGCATGTATGGTAAAATGCTGAGGTTTGCATGATAACGTAACAACAACACCCACAACAATTGTAAAGAAAAAGAAAAAAGAAATTAGTAACATAGAAAGAAAAATACATACGAAGATATCTTTCTTCATACAAAATGAAAGGAACACACACTAGAAGCAAGTCACTACCACCACCACCACCACCACCACCACGCCTACTGTTACTCAACCCTCAGCGCCACGCCCCTGCCTTGCCACACCCACGCAACCCTGACCACCCTCTACCTCGTCCATCAAGGAACCGTAGACGCCTCATCTGTGACCTTGTTAATGATACCTCGGCAGCTCAGTGTCGGCAAATTAAACTCACACGTTAATGCAAACATGTAAAATTATGTTAGCATACAATATTACGCCAGGGAATTTAATCAGTTCATTAGTTAATTAATCAGTCAGTAGTCAATGTCTGTTATCATCTAAAGTACAAGTGTATAGATCTTATCCATATCCAGGAGCTGTCTTTCGAATGTTAAATATCCTCGTTTTCTTGTGTTATGCCTCTTTTCACCCAGTGGTACAAGTTCAATGACTGCTACTAAACTCCACGCAATGTTTGTTGTTGTCTGGAATTCTCGTGCAATAGGTCTTGTCTAGATTACCTTTGTAAGTCTTTGCTGCTTTCGTATCTTAATGTGTCTTATAATTCTCTCCACAAGTGCACGTTTCCATGTTTTGATTCTTAGCTTCACACTTAATGGTAGTTGTTTCTGTTGGAGATTCTCGTGTATAGTAAGTCTTGTTTAGGTAGCTTTTGTATATCTAACTTTTCTGCAGTCTCATTATTGCCGTGTGTTGTTGTCTTGGTATTTAGTCCTTAGTGCACGTCTGTTTCAGCTCCACATCTGATATGTTCGTACTTGTTGACCACGGATTCTATTCAAACATATCGGTTAGGTTTCTTCCAGGCACTCTGTTCTCTGTGACATCAATTACTTTACCAGTTATATTTTTCATTTCATTATTATATTTTTTAGTAATTTTTGTAGTACCAGAAGTCTACGAACTTATTGTCTCGATAGCGCTCAAGTCTCTGTTGACAATATCGTTATCTCTGCCATAACAACTATCTGTTTCTGAATCACATGTCCTCAAAACCAAAGAAAATATCTCAATACTACCAGTCACTCTGCTAGTGTAGCTTGAATAATATCATCGTTCACAATTCTAATGCAACAATATATTCAAAATACCTCGATACCACTCAAGTTATCGCCAGTCGCTTTCTTCTTCGCTGATCTGAGTGTGGTGAGCAGCAGACGAGCAGGGACACGAACACCCAGGAGTCACGTGTCTTGTAAACAGGAGGGACGAGGCTCATCCAACACTCGCGATTCCTTGCTGGCCCTGAGCGAATATCAACAGCAACGCCACCACCACCACCATTTCTAGCCGGGCCGGTCTTTCCCCAAGGTCGCGGGAACCGGGTTATGTTGAGTCGAGAGAAGCAACCCGTCTGGTTTGCCTTTCCTGTCTCTCTCCTGGGTTCGTCTCATTCTGCCTATATATCGTCCCTACTCGATCCCAAGGTTACTGAGGCTTCCCCGTTATTTTTTGTCGCCTATACCCACGCTGCACCGTAAACACTTTCCTTTGTCATTTGTTAATATTCAGAACACCTTAACATTTGCTTATACACACAAAATAAGAAAATTGAATTGTTAGTTATCTTTCCTAAGCTAAGGATGCTGGTTATGAGAAATTGCTGCAAAATTTGATAAGAAAATTAATGGAGCGATTAAGAAAAAAAAAAAAAGATGGTTTAGCTGTATAGGTATGAGAGTAACTTGTGTTAGCACTTGTTGGTATTATGTTTTTGTTGGTCTGAGTAATTCATCCTAATCGAGACAACATTGTTGTTTGTATTGGGTTCATTGAGTATGCTTCGTTGTTTAATTGATAAATGCATAGAGGTGAAGTAGAGTTAGTGTAAAATTAAAGTAATCTGGTTACCGTACACAGATCATGAAGATTTCCTATTGATATATTCAAAGCAGCGTTTCCCAACCTGGAGTGTTAGCACTCCCCCCGGGTGCTGAAATCAGTTATAGGGAATGCTGGAAAGTGATGCACACACTTCACTTTCTTTTATCCTTCTAATAACAAGATATTAGTTAGAGGTGCAGGACTACTTAGACATGACAACAGGGTGTGCTATGGTCGGATATGGTTGGAGCGCTGATTTAAAGACACCTACAGCGTATACTACTACTTTGGACTTCACACCTTCCTTTGACAGTCTGTTCTATTTTTGTCTCTTTCCCACTTTCTCTTTAATATTTTTTTCTTTTCGTTATTGTTTTATTTTGTCTCCTTGTTTTCTCTTCCATAATATATTTGTTTTTAGCCCTTAATTATATTGTATCTCTCCATCACTTTCCTCTTTCCTCTTCTCATCCTACTTTCTCCTTGACAACGTTTTTTTTTTTTTTGCTCTCCATTTATATAAAACACAATGTAGCACACTCAGCCTCACACTTCTGTCACACCAAAACTCGCAGAGTAAAACACTTGAACAAAGACCCACAGTTCCCAACTTTTCTCCTCACCATTAGGGACGCCAAATCGTTGAAGGGAGACGTCGTCATCGTCGCTACGCACACCATAAACTCTTCCTCACTCCATGCTACTCTTCGCTCGGAGGCAAAAGAGAGACAACTCTGGCATTTATCGCTAATTTGGTCTTGAGTGAAGTTACAGTAACGAGCGGAGCGGAGTAAGAGGTGGTGTTCTTGGGGATTTCAGTACTTCATGGTTAGAGAAGTAAATGTGTAGTAGGAGGGAGAAAGGACCGAGTTATCAAATGATTTTTTTTATACTTTCACACAGTGTTAAGAATGTTCAACCCTACGAGTTATGGGAAAGGACTACTGCGTTTCTATCTCAAAATGTTCATTAGGGAGTGAATTCTTTAATTGCGTTGAACGGATTAGAAAAGCTAGGATACCGAACTGAGATAGCTAACAAAGGGAAAGAAGTAGAAGCATCGTAGGCACTAACCATGCAGGATACTCAATTCCAGTGATAGTTTGAACATTAAAAAAAAAAAACATTAAAACACTCATTCTGTACAACTAATACAATTAACCACACTACTTATTAGATCCATACCATCACTTTTACTGCATCCTCCTCTCCACCGCCACCACCACCACTTTGCTACGGCACCACCACCACCACTACCACCACCTCACTACGCCACAACCACCACCACCACCTCGCTACGCCACAATCACTACAATCCCATGCACATCTTTCACCGCGTAGTCATAGATTCTGAAGGGAGGGAAAAAGACTATCATCAACTAATCAAATCTTTCAATCTACTTTTTTTTTCAGGAGGTATCCAAGCCGGGGTTCATTAGCTCCAGTCTCTCTCTCTCTCTCTCTCTCTCTCTGCAGAAGCTAAACATTCCGCATCCTGTTTCGAACTCCATTCTGGTACTGACTCACATGAGCTTCGAATAGAGAAACGGCCAGAGCATGTGTCCATATCCAGTAACAGATAGCGAGGTGGCGTGAGTTTGCTGCCGTGAGGTCATTGTGCAGCGCCATCTATTGCTGGAAAAAGCTGAAAAGTTCCCTCTGTCCTCCCTCCTCCTCCTCCTCCTCCTCCTCCTTCTCCTCTGTCAGTAGCTTCATTTGTCTGAATTCGAATCTGTGGTGAAGCAGTGCTGTGATTTGGTTCGAAGCAGGGTACAAGTTTCTCTTTTTTTCTTTTCCTTTTTCTTTTTTTTCTTTATGTATGTCAGTGTTGCTCTCCTTCTGTCTCTCTCTATCGCGCTCCATCGTACTGTGTGCCTTCCTCCTCCTCCTCCCCCTTCCACAAAGCCTCACTACCGCCCTAATATCCGCTTTCTCCTTTGCTATTTCTTCCATCTTCCCTAACCATTTGTCACTCGCTTCCTTCATTCACACCAGCCCCTTCATCCACCACCTCCAGCACCTCAGCATCCACAACCTCACGCTGTTATCTTCCGCCCCTGCCTTCCTTTCTTGCACACTTCTTCTCCCCCCCATATCTCTCTCTCTCTCTCTCTCTCTCTCTCTCTCTCTCTCTCTCTTTCTATATTATCTCTCATGCCCTAATCTCCGTTTCTCGTTTCCTCAGAAGTACAGTACATGCCGTTCTTATCTTTCCCTCGTCTGGGTTTACGTTCTGCTTTTCTTGTCTTTAGCATGTCTCCGTTTAAAGCTCTCTCTCTCTCTCTCTCTCTCTCTCTCTCTCTCTCTCTCTCTCTCTCTCTCTCTCTCTCTCTCTCTCTCTCTCTCTCTCTCTCTCTCTCTCTCTCTCTCTCTCATTCACTTTTCTTTCTCTTTTGCTTGCTTCCTCGTCTCATCTTTTCCATTTTTTTCACTCCTTATCCTTATCTCGTCTTTTTTTACTTTTCACGCAACATTTAAGTCTCACCTGCCCTTAACTTGCTTCACTTTCCTCCACATTTCTTCCTCACACTCTCTTAGTTTGCCTTCTGCCTTTTTTTTCCCTCCAGTGCTCTTAACTATAGTCCTCCCTTCCTGTTCTCCTGTATTTGCTATGTTCGGCGCCTTTCCTTCCTTTCTCTCAGATTGTCACCTTTTCCAATCCTTTCGTCTCTCTCCTTTTTCTCTTCCACCCTGACCTTAAGTTTTCGTGCCTTACCTTGCCTCTGTCTTTTCCAATTCTTCTTTTCTACCCATAATTCTTTTTTTTTTCTACTATTTTCTCCCGGACGCCAACACTCCGCCTTTCAATCACGTAAATAACATCTTTCTCTCTCTTTTTTCTTTTCTCCCTCGCCCTCAGCTTACGCCCATTGCTTTCTACCCTCCTTCCAACTCTATTAAATTGACTTTCTTCACTCCTGCCTATCACTTCCTTAACCCTTTCACTGCGACACGAAACAGTTAGGAACACCAAAGGCAATGTGTGAAGTTTTTATAAACATCTATAAGTGGTTGTTTCTTAGGGAAACGTGCACCAAATGGCAGTCATAGTGTTGAATAACATTTTTCTCTCGCCATTCCTCCTTTATCTTGCACCTTTCTGCTTGTACGAGTACCTTCCCTCCCACACTCTTGAGTCGATCATCTTCCCTTCCAGCTGAGCTTCAACCGGGAGACGCATTTCGAGAACGTGCTCAAGATGTTGCAGTTCCACGCTCGCACCAACCATGACCTACTGTCCGTGCCCGTGAACCGCACAGCCTGGGTCACCTCCCCCGCAGTCGTCAACGCCTACTACAGCAGATCCAAGAACATGATTGGTGAGTCTCTGGTGAAAGTAATGCTAGCTAAAACGCGGAAGCTAAATTTAGATACGAAGATGTAGAGACAACATTCGTTTGTTCTTGATAACTTTCGTGAATTACATGAATTACGTGTTTGTTCTTCATAATGTTTCCGGAATTGCAGGAATGATGAGTTTAGTCATAACAAACTTTACTAGAATCCCGTCTTCGTAGCAACGCTAAAAACAAACAAATAGGTGAATTAGATAAGAGGCTAATGAATACTTGCCTTTAAAAGTTTTGCTCCCTATTTACAATATAATAATCTCTGCCCTGATGTCAAGACTAACAATTCATTCCTTTCTAATTTTCCACCATTCCCATTTCACTAACACGTCTTCACCTCCTCTCAGTGTTTCCAGCGGGCATCTTGCAGCCACCATTCTACCACCCAGCCTTCCCGCGCTCCCTCAACTATGGCGGCATCGGGGTGGTCATCGGGCACGAGATAACACACGGTTTCGATGACCGCGGCCGCCAGTTTGACAAGAACGGCAACCTTCAACAGTGGTGGACCCCGAGTGACGTGTCTCAGTTCTACCAGCGCGCCTCCTGCATGCTAGGTAACGGAAACTCTGTCTATTTGCTGCACCGTTGCTTATTCATTACCCTGGAACATTTTCTCTTGTTATGCAGCATCTCCAGACGATATACTTGCGAAGAAAATTGTACAACCTATTCTAGAAGTTCTTTCTTTTGTATCACTGTTCCTTAATCACCACCACGAGACATTCTATCTTGTTCTGCAATATTTTCCTTCATTATATTGGTTTAAAAAGTGTTTGATCTATTGTCAGTCCCTCGAAACAGTATGAGCTTTTTTTTTCTTTTTCCTGCAGGTTTTTTTTTTTTTTGCCGTCTTCTGTGCCTTTCTTCTTTTCTTTTTCCTCCCAAAACCACTAAACCTTCTTCAACGTCGCTCTTGTACGACTTTCTAACTGAAAATCGAATTTGTCAACAAGCATCAACATTATTATATACCTTGCTTCCCTTCAAACATCATCTTTCCTCTTATTTATACAATTTACCTTTTTATTATTTCTCCTGTATTGCCAGCATTCCCGGTCTTCTACTTCCATCCATTCCCTCCCTGTCTCCGGGACGTCCCTTCAGACTCTTTCAAAGTTCACTGTTGTTAGTATTATTTCATTCCCTTCAACGTTCTCACTTCCTCTATTTCTTTTCAACACACTTGATCACCCCCACCTGTCACCCTTGTTTTTCTTTGTCTTTCTTCTTTTATCTTTCCAATGATGCTGTAATGACTTATAAGACGTCTAATACATTCAAATTGTTGTTTTCGCCACTCACCAATTCCTTTACTTTTCTCATGAAACTTTCTAACGTTGCTACATAAGAGAGTCTGTGCAAGTTGTGTAATGCAGGATGCTGTTCTAGTAAATGTATCTCAGCGTGTATTTCACCACTCTACTCCACCACTAACACTTCTGAACGATCTTAATTTATCGCTACTAGGCATCATCACTGTTCACCACTGCCACTGATCACTTGAAATACAAAGACGTTCCTCCGTCTGTAATCGAAATCGTCTTCGTCTGTTTCATTCACTTTTTTTTTTTTTTTTTTGCTTCTGCGTCTGTTCCACTCACTCTTTCCCTTGCCTGTTCACTACCCACAGACCAATACGGGGAGTACGAGGTGGACGAGGTAGGGCTCAAGATCAACCCTGTGAACACCTTGGGAGAGAACATCGCTGATAACGCTGGCATCAAGATCTCCTATCAGGTACAGAGAGAGAGAGAGAGAGAGAGAGAGAGAGAGAGAGAGAGAGAGAGAGAGAGAGAGAGAGAGATTAAAGCCAATTCCATCCAATAACTTCTGTACTCAAAATTGCTTCATATCGCAACTGTAACTTCGTGTTTTTTTTTTTTTTTTTTTTTAATCTTTAACTACTGTGCGTATTTAATCATCCCAATATGTAACGTTGGTATATGGTCAGTAGAGTTTGATACCTTCATCACACTATCAAGAAACTGTTATATCATTTCCAAGGAAGGGTAACGCTGCTTTACCTCATTCATCACTACACAGTACTGCCACTACTGCCACTACCACCACTCACCATTCACCACTCACCACCATCACAATTCATCACTAGAAAAGAATCGTCACCATTCACTTCACTATTACCTTTAATCATCCCATAATTCATCACCATAGCGTATCACCACCACCCTTTACACGATCACCACCACCACCACCACCACCACCACCACCACCACCACCTCACTCTTCCTCTGCTCCACAGGCATATCAGAACTGGAGGAAGAACAACGAGGAGACGGTAACTCTGCCCTTCGTCAACCTCACCCACGACCAGCTCTTCTTCCTTAACTTCGGGCAGATCTGGTGTGAGATCAACAGCCCCGAGGCGATGCTGACCAAGATTCGCAGCGGCCAACACTCCCCCAATAGATTCAGGTCCGTCACTCCTCGACGTCAGTGGCCATATTCTGAAACACCCTCATGCAGTTTACCATCCCCACTTCCTTTAAAAGCCTCCGTATAGTTAAAATTACACTCCAGTTTTTAAGAATTTTTTTATGGTTTTAGTGATAGAATAATTAGTTTTGTCTATTATTAATAGGAGAAACAGTCTTGCGAATCCGGCTTAGCACCTCTGTGGCTTTTGAAAATAGCTGCGGTGAGAGAGTGAAGCCTTTTTGGATATGATTAGATTGTACTGATGCACGTTCTTGTGGTGGCGGTGTTGGTGGTGGTGGGGGTATATACTACTGCAGCTGATGCTGCTGCTGTTGCTGCTGCTGCTACTTTTGCAGCTGCTGCTGCTGCTGCTGCTGCTGCTGCTGCTGCTGCTGCTGCTGCTGCTGCTGCTGCTACTACTACTACTACTACTACTACTACTACTACTACTACCACCACCTACTACCACCTACTACTACCACCACCACCACCACTACTACCACCACCACTACTACTACCAACACCACCATTGCTACTTTTAGTACCCTCACTACCACTACCATTACTACTACTACTACCACTTTTACTACTACTACTACCACTTTTACTACTACTACTACTAATACTAATACTACTAATACTAATGCTAATACTAATACTAATACTATTTTCACCTTATCTCTATTTTGTTGCTATTATTGAGAAATTAGTGTAGTAATAATAGCAGTAGTAACATTAGTGGTGGCAGCAGCAGCAGCAGCTACTTTCCGCTACCGCGACCATTAACAATGATATTGTTGAATTACTACCAATTACAACCACCACAACTCAGTCATTAGTCCCAGGGCTTACTGCAAAATTAAGGCAGCGATGCTTTGTAACGCAGTTTATTAATCATATTACACAGCACAGATGAAAGCCATAAGGTGTAGTGAAGATATAAGAAAGCTTTAATGTTCATGCCAAATGGAAAAAAAGTATGTGAATGTCGCATTGTGTATGTAGTACGTGTACCTGAAGCTAAAATGTATTGCCACTCATAGACACCTTTCTCCTTAGGGTGATTGGAACGTTGTCAAATTCCGAAGAGTTCAGTGAAGCCTACAGCTGTCCGTTGGGGAGCGCCATGAACCCTGAGAGGAAATGTCGCGTATGGTGAGGCGTTCACAGAGGAGCCGCCACCACGCCGCCCGGACTACAGGCGCTCCCCATGCCACGTGAGGGAACCTGGGAGGGGCAGCGCCTTCCCCCACGTCCCTTCACACCCTAATGGCAGCCGAGCGGGAAGGGCGCGAGGGAGGGGCAAGAGAAGAAGAATAGAGAGAGAGATATCCAACTACAAGAATAAAAACAACGCAGACAATACTAGCCAATGTAGTTGCTCGATCCGCATAGTTCTCTCACTGCCACACTGATGAAGACCAAAAAAAAAAAGTGTGTGTGTGTGTGTGTGTGTGTGTGTGTGTGTGTGTGTGTGTGTGTGTGTATGTATGTATGTATGTGTCGTGCTCCAATTGCGACAGTGATGTGTTGCCGGGAAGAGCACAGGACTAGTGGACTCGGTAAGAAACGGCAAACAAGATCATTCCGCCGGGTGGATACAATATTCAGAGAGAGATGCGGTACTCATCAGCTCCCGCCCTCGCCACCGCCGGCTTGGCCACCACGCGGGCGGAGACGCAGAGACGGGACTTGAGAGGCTGAAGAGGAAGAGTCCGTAGCAATCAGGCAGTAAAGGGCGTGAGTATGCCTGACAAGGCGTGACAGGGAAACCGGTGCTGAAAGTGGTGGTATCTGCAGTGGCGATGGTAGTATATAGGGGTGGTATTGGTAGTCGCTATGGTGGAGGCAGTTATGGTAATTGTGGTTGTGGTGATAACGGCAGTTTAGCCAGCCTCCATTTCTCTCCCTCCTGCCCCACCTCGCCCTACCCAGTCAGTCCTCTCTCCCAGCCCTTTTCCAAACTACGTAACTACAATACGAGTATTTAACCACGTGAATTGTCGTTTGTAAAGTGGTGACGACTAACTACTCTAATACATTCCACCTCCTTTCCCTCTCCCCCAAACACCTTAACCCTCGCCTCCACCTCCTCCCTCCTCCTCCAGTCCTCAGCTGCCCCTCTCACCCACCTGCCCGGTATTAATAATATCAATAATAATAACAATAATAATAGTAATAATAATAATAACAATAATGTACATTCATCCTGTTGGTGTTAAATAGTGAAGATTTATAAAACTATCAGAGCATTTAAAGTATATAGTTAAATGTTATAGTAGACGTAGGTGTGTATGTGTGTGTGTGCCTGTGTGTGTGTGAGGAAGAACGTGCGTGCTGTGATAGAAAGTTGCGAAGTCTTTGTTCTGCTCAAGATTTACATATAAAAATAAAAATAAACTAAATAATGATGATACCAATAACAGTAATGATAAAAGTAATGAAATAAATAATAATTGTCAGTCCATGTACATCGTAAGTCAATCAATCACGTGGAGCTTCGAACCCAACAGAGTTTACCTCCCTGCCTTTCCCCGGCCCTATATTCGTATCCGTCTGTGCGTGGGTGTGTACATATTATCTCCCCGTGTATGTGTAAATATACGTCTGGGCTATATGATATTTATTTGTATATGTGTGGGTGAGAGCAATGGGCGCCGCAGCCTGTGGTGGGGTCAGGTTTAATAGGACAGGACAAGAAGAAATAAATTCCAGTTTGATAATGTTAGATCTGAAAGAGGGCTGGGAAAAAAAATACTAGAATATGATAAGAAATGAGTGTGTTAATGTTGATAAAGTGATACATAAGCACGAGTTAGGAAGAAACAGTAGGATAAATGCGAAAGAAATAGCTTCAGTTGTGAGATAAAAAAATAAAGAAACAGCAGGACTGAAACTGGATTTTAGAATAGAATAATGGATGGCTGGAATAGACTCAGTAGTCAGGCTGGTAGTGCTGAATCTACAGGGAGCTTTCAAAGATTAGACAAATTTATGGATGAGGAAGATAGATGGAAATAGGGATTGTTTTATACAGGGACTTCAAAACCAACTTGCCACATATTCCTGTGTCCTTGTAGTACACTAACACTCCACGCTCACTCTTATTATATCGTTTTCTCCATTCTTAATCCTCTGAGCTGATACCAAACTTCTTACAAAACCTTTCAATTTATATTTCTTTGCAGTTCGAAGATTTTATCCTATTAGTAACACATCGTTAGTTATATTCTGGATATCTTTACAGAGTTTAAGATAAGATTGATATTTTCTTAATTTTTTGGTAAAAATCATAATCACTCATCCATCACATCTGCATATCATTGACTGTCATGACTAAATAATTGGCAGCTACATGACGTCAAAGTTATGTGTAGTACTTATTTGACTAGCCAGAAAACATTAGGCGCAGTGGAGTGATTTAAGTTACTAGGCAGAGCAGACCGTGTCGAAAGCTAGCAATTTAGGACTTCAAGTGTTTCTTCCTTGCTACGGAACTGTTACCTGATTATTAGTTCGATATGAAGTGCAGGAAACTAAACTAACTCATCGTCTTCGAGTAACGGACAGCAGTACAACGCTATTTATTGAATGGCCCCACTACCACAGGCTTCAGCGCCATATTTTCTCTTTCCACACACTATATGCGGACTAGAGATCTCGAATGCTCGTCCATGCGTTCCCCGCTGTTTTGCCCCATCCCGCCTCGCCTTTTCACGTTATGCTCTTGTGTCCCTGTGTACTCTCTCTCCCTCCCCCAGAACACAGCCCTGCCCTCTCCTCCACCAACGCAATACTTTCCACGGCGACGATCCTCAAGTGTAGATATTTCTTATATCAGTGTTTTTGGAATGCGGGAGGAGAGTGTGTCGTAGAAGTGTTTCCCTCGGAGTGTGTGTAGAGAACGTGTTTCCTAGAATGGTTTAAGGCAAGTGTTCCCTAGAAGGATTTAGGGGGATGTGCTCCCTAGAAGGGTTTTAGGGGATGTATATTCCCCATAATAAACTAACTCTTAATGATATCTTTCAATACCCCATAGAACAGCCCACTTCCTTCAGCCATGCGCGCCATTCCTCTGCTCTCCTCAACAATGTTTCATCCTCCAGTCTGTCACACCCTTCCCATGTTATCCTCCTCAATGAATGAAGCCTGTCTTTATAATGGTGATCATGCAACTGGCCTCACACAGTAAAAAGAACAATGGGGTGGGTAACCAACAGGAGAGTGGGTATCAAGCAGTGTAGTCATTCAGTAGTGGAGATGTGGTGTTGCCATTCAGATTCAGTTGTATTTCAACCATCCGGTAGGGTAACTGTAGTGTGGCCATCCAGGAGGAGCTGTATTTTCACCATCAGTAGAAGGACCATTGGTTCCATCCAAGGGGACAGTAATGGTGTAACTATCCGCCGTGGTAGTGGAACCATGCGTGCTTTGTGGTCCGAGGAATCTCCAAGCGCACGGGTTCAAATCCTGTTCACGGTCCGAGTGTAGGTTGGGCTTCCTTACTCGGGGCAACGGTTTCCTAGCGGGTGGGCTTTGAGATAGGAGATACCCCAAAAAGGATCCCCTTTAGCCCATAAATTACCGTGAAAAGCCAACACGGTATAAATAAAAAAAAAAATCCATTAGCACCAGTGTTTTCAGGAAGAAAATTGTAGTATGACCATTAAGTGGGGTATCTCCAGTGTGGCTATGTAGAGGCAACAGAAGGTTGAACGCTAAGCAGCATGTCGCTAAGCTGCAGTAGAGTGGCCGGTCAGTCACCAGTACCAGAAGTAGTAGAATGGCCAGTCAGTCACCAGCAGCAGCAGTAGAGTGGCCAATTAGTCACCAGCAGCAGCAGTAGAATGGCCAGTCAGTCACCAGCAGCAACAGTAGAGTGGCCAGTTAGTCACCAGCAGCAACAGTAGAGTGGCCAGTCAGTCACCAGCAGCAACAGTAGTTTAGAGGCCAATCAGTCACCAGCAGCAGCAGCAGTAGAATGACCAGTAAGCAGTAGCAACAGCAGTAGAGTGGCCAATCAGTCACAAACAGCATCAGTAGATTGGTCAGTCAGTCACCAGCAGCATCAGTAGAGTGACCAGTCAGTCACCAGCAGCAGCAGTAGAGTGGCCAATCAGCCAGCAGCAGCAGCAGCAGTAGTAGTAGTAGTATTCAACGCCACTTCGTCTGCCTGGCTGGAGGGACATTTAATTTCTTCTCTTCGCCTTTAAGAAGCAGAGGCGCCACGCACGCAGTAGTTTCGAGGATTTATCTTGTGACATGTGAACTACAATATAGTGGCGAGATTTCTGATGAGACATATTTCATACAACGCTTTTCATCATTATATATATATATATATATATATATATATATATATATATATATATATATATATATATATATATATATATATATATATATATATATAAAAGTGTCTCTTGTGTTTGTCCTTGCTCGAAATATCATAATGCGTGGGTTGCTCAAATTGTAAACTGGCGATCCTGAACCATTTCGTATGGGTTGAAGTAAAAGAGCTTGTCAAGGCCATTGTTGGTTCTCTCGCAGGTCTGGCGAGGCACTGTGATGGGGTCGTCCTTCTGCAGCGTCTTGGTCATGTAGGTGGAGACGCGTCGCACCAATGTGTCGATCTCGTTCTGGTAAGCGTACTCAGCAAACACGTGGCAGATCGCCTGAATGAGAAGCGAGCCTTTCTCTGGATGGCGGTGCGACAGTTCTCCTGGGGATGTAGAGAAGATGGAGTACATATCCGAGTACCGCTGGAAGCCTACCTGAGGCATGGTGAGGATTCGGTTAGTATCGGTCTCGTAGTGACCGGGAAGAGTGCTGCCGCTTATTTGTCTTCCTTCTTCTGTCTGCTCCTGATCTACCTTGCCCGAAGACAGGGAAGCCAGCGACGCTTGTCTGCTTTTTTCCTCAATTTGGACAAACAGTTGGTTTTTGTCTACGCCTTGTGCGACAAAAGTACTGAAAGAAAGTTTTCTAATATACTTTCGCATGAACTCGCTGACTTGTTCTTTAACTATTCTTTCCATTTGCTCATTGTTAAGTTGCATCTGTTCAGGAAGTGTTTTTTCCCTTCCTGAAGTAATTTCTCGGCTACGGCAGAATTGTAGAATGAATATCTTTGGCTTGCCCTGCAGGAAGGGGCAGTTAATGTTGTCGAATATCTTGTAAACATCAAGCAGATCCACTTCCTGATTGTCGGAAGTGACGAAAGTCTTGGGGCCTGTGCCGTGACTCATCAGAATCACCACACATGAACACAACACTTTATGTTTTAGTTCCCTCGCGAAGAGGCCCAGTTTCTCCATGAACGTCTTTTTAGTGATGTAACCTGACACGCAGTAACGGCGGCGACGATGGAAGGGATCGTAACCCAACTGCTGAAAGAGGTTAATCATGTTGTCAAAGTCTTTCTCTGATCCCACTCTGTCACTGTAAAAATCATTCTTAAATTTTGAAAAGTTGCACACAAAGACCAGGCCCCGAGGAGTGGAGTCGTTTCTGTAGGCGCCATCAGACTCTCCATAGACCTTGGTGTATTTGACAGTGAATGTCGTCTTCTTGGGGCGCCGAAAGTAGTTCCATCCCCTCCCGCCACTTGTGTCCTTGGCTGTCTCATCGAAGGTGATTTCTGGACCTCGTTCATGAGAGGTGAACAAGTCATTAGTAGACGAACGAGTCTGGCTCGTCAAAACATGAGACTCGCTCCTGTGCCTGCTCCCAACTGGGCCTCGACTTGGGTTGAAGCGTAGTTCATCTTCTACAACAATAGAAGGAAGAGTCTTAGAGTGCCTTCGGGATACGTGGAAACAACCCGATAGCCCGTCATCATCGCCATCGTTGCGCTTGTCATCTGAGTCTGCGTGTGACTCGCCACCTTGGAGTGAGTATGTATCATCGTCCCCTGAAAATACTGAATCATCTGCGTCATTGTGAGAGCTGTTGGATTCGTCTGATATTTCCAGGGATAAATTTACATCAATCTCTTCTTCATTATTTTTGTTATGTTGTTTTTGTTGCTGCTGCTGCTGCTGCTGCTGCTGCTGCTGTAAATGCTGCTGGTCATACTGTTGTTCCTGCTGCTGTTCTTGTTGTTGTTGTTGTCCCTGCTGCTGCCGTTGCTGTTGTTGAAGCAGCAGCTGCTGCTGAAGCTGTTGCTTTCTCTTCCTCTTGTTTCTCCCCAAAGAATCGTGGATGTTCTTTTCTCCAATTTTTTTGCTTCTTCTCAGATTGAAAAAGTCTGCGAAATCCCTCATTATCCGCCTGAAGCTGAAGCTCATGGGTTCTCGCCGATGACCCCACCTGTCAGGGGAAAAATACAATCAGATTCATGTCTCGTACCTTAAGGAAAATCCTTCATCTACTGTACACCTATAGCACTGTCCTACACTGAGGCCGCATTGTGTTGGTGGCTCGCTCGGTTCATTAATTCAGGCGTACTTAACCCCGTCAATACTGAGACACATTTTTACCTTGAGATTTGAGTATGATCATACCATCCTATTGACATTAGGAAGGATTTATAGGGGTCAGGAGATTAATGGTCACAGTCTTCATTATTTTAATCACTCACATAAGTTTCTGAAGTTTTTAAAAATCAGAATGAATATGGAAATGCGTCAAGGTACTCAAGGGGTTAATGAAAAATTCCGAATCAAGGAAAACTGGCCAGAGGAAAGAATTATTATAACACCCAGTCAATCTGTTAAACAAAAAACTAACCCCCCTGTACGTAGACAGCGGTCGTATTTGTGGCACAGTCTGTGCGTGGGGTGCAAAGAGCCGCAGCCGATGTGCATCAACAATGGTATCTGGATTATGAGAATGAATCATCGAGTGGGGCAGTTGCGGAGACTCGTTAGGGAGTGATGGGGCACCGGAGTAGGAACAGAGGTCTGAAGGGGGAGGGAGGGTGAGATAGTGAACTTTGGAGGGTTACGTCACACAACCACGCACACGATTCTCACACCCACAACTCCCCTCCACCCACACATCTTAGATAAGTAAGCATGCAAGGCTGACACAGCGACTCGAATTCTCATATCGTCTCGTCCACGACCACGCTCAGCTTAATTTTTTGCATTTTACCAACCCCGACTATGTCCCTACACTACAAACCTGAATATCCTGTTCTGTGAGAAACCTCGTCCTGCATCACAGGCCCCACTATCTCATAGTCCTCCCCTCAAACCTCCTGATATTACCACCATAAAATCTGAGGATGCTAACCCTCACTCTGACACTGTTCATATCAAATTTTCTGTATTAAGGCGCACGTCATCACTTGAAACGAGCCATAGCCAGCTGAAAATCAGATGCTTATATATATATATATATATATATATATATATATATATATATATATATATATATATATATATATATATATATATATATATATATATATATATATATATATATATATATATATATATATATATATATATATATATATATATATATATATATATATATATATATATATATATATATATATATATATATATATATATATATATATATATATATATATATATATATATATATATATATATATATATAT
>NC_059295.1:28958227-28968227 GCF_017591435.1 Portunus trituberculatus | reverse complement strand
TCTGTATAGTGGACGACAGAACGGAGTGTGATAACGCTTCCCTTGGTGTCGAATAGACAGAAGTGCGACTCGTACATCATCTGTCTGGCAACAGTCTGACGCTTGACTGTTGAAATACCAATAACAAATCAGTGTGTTGGTATGTGGGCACTAATGATTAACCCTTTCATTACAATTATTTTTCATTCACAGCAATATAAAAAATTGTTTGTAGAGGGACTTAGGAGAGAGAGAGAGAGAGAGAGAGAGAGAGAGAGAGAGAGAGAGAGAGAGAGAGAGAGAGAGAGAGAGAGAGAGAGATTTTCCTCCTAAGAAAAAAATAATAAATAGAAATAATTTGTAAGCCTGGATCGAGCTCTTCACATTTATGCCACCGGCTGAGATTTTCAACTAGAAAGGAGATCCGGTGCAGCCATTTCCTGGAACATCATTAAGAAAACAGAGGAAGAGTAATCAATATCAAAGCAGTGATACGTGACAGATGGCAAGGAATACACGTCTTTGTTTTGTTTGCCGATAAAAATGACGGCAGGAGGAAAAATAGAAGAAAAAGAGAAGAAGGGTGGAGGAGAATTAAACGAATGACAACAGCAACTATAGATCCACTAGATAACAATACGACATACTGGAAGGTTTCTTTTCCTGAGTCAGATGATGAATTAAAACAAGATTAAGATAAGTTAGCGACAAAAAGATACACGAAAATGATAATGATTATATGGTTGACTGATTGACTGATTCACTGATTGACTGATTGCCCAATTATTGAACGTGTTGATGGTTTTCACTGACACATGATGGTTTATGAATGATAGGCATGATTAACCCTTTTTAAGTAACAGTAGGTTGAGAATGCACTATAAAGTATCGCTCAAATCTGCTGTACTTCTTCAGTATTCACAGGAGTTTCTTTTAGTATTTCTTTACCTAAACATTGCGATATAATGAAGACGAAAATGAATGATCGCCTAAGGCAGTGGAAAATCAACACACACACGATACACACACGATAAAACGGAGAAAAATAGCACTGACCACTTTCATCCAGTTGATCAGTATTCTAGTTTAATATGCTCTCTCTCTCTCTCTCTCTCTCTCTCTCTCTCTCTCTCTCTCTCTCTCTCTCTCTCTCTCTCTCTCTCTCCCTTCTTTTCCCTTCTTCTCCTCTCCCTCCCATTCCTTTCCCTCCCCTCAATACTCTCCTGTCCTCTACTCTACCTACCCTTCCCCCATCTCTCTCTCTCTCTCTCTCTCTCTCTCTCTCTCTCTCTCTCTCTCTCTCTCTCTCTCTCTCTCTCTCTCTTCAGTGTCTACAAGTAAATCCTCATACGTAACAAAGCAGAAAATGCACCAAAGGAGAGTTGAATGAGGACGAAACCGAGTGGCGAGGAATGTTCCCGTGAGTTGGTTACACACTGGTTTGGTGGGTGTGCGTCGGCGGGTCCGGGTAGCGACAGAAGTGACAGGAATCAGGTGCAAAGTAAATGCTAAGACACGTACGCTAAGTTTCAGATAGCCTCACGTTTGGAAGGATAAGATGATGGAGGAGAACGAGGAGGATGAAGGATGGAAGAAATAGTAAAGTTCAAGAGACAAAGTTCGAGGTTAAACTGCTAAAGGAGAAAAGAAGAGTAGGATTCAGTAGTAATGCACGAGAAAGGATTGAATGCAACTATAGAAAAGATAACGAGGATCTGAATTATCTTTTGCTGTTATCGCTGTTGTTATTGTTCTTGTTGTTATTGGGCATTATTATCATTATTCCACCTTGTTCGTTCTGCTATGTTGAAAAAGGTTTCTGCTTCTTTAAATAGAAGTCTTTTTCAACATAGCAGAACGAACAAGATGGAATAATGATAATAATGGAAATAACATTCACATTCCTTGAAATAGTGTGATGGACGAGACAAGAAGAATAAAGTTTAATAGGCATGAAATATGCAAAAGAGTGAGTACAGCTGGAGAAAAAGATAGCAAACGATCTGACTTTTTCTTTTCCTTTTTCTATGGGGTTATTCATTCATTCCATCTCTTTCCGTTAAAGTAAGGCTTTTATTACGGACTTCATACATGTCTCAGTATAGCTTTATAAAGCTTTAAGTTATATTCTGCACACACGTGCCGCTGATATATAAGCTTTGTTAAAAGTTATCTTCATTTTTTTTTTTTTTTTTTGTGTGTGTGTGTGTGTGTGTGTGTGTGTGTGTGTGTGTGTGTTATTCACCACGGTCGTCTGCTGGTCACCCAGCCATTCTTTCCCCTACGGAAGGAGCTCAAAGCTCGTAGTGACCGATCATCAGGTAGGACTGAGACCACACCACACTCCACACACCGGGAAAGCGAGGCCACAACCCCTCGAGTTACATTCCGTACCTATTTACTGCTAGTGAACAGGGGCTACACATTAAGAGGCTCGCCCATTTGCCTCGCCGCTTTCCGGGACTCTAACCCGGACCATCTCGATTGTGAGTCGAGCGTGCTAACCATTACACTAAGCGGTGTGTGTGTGTGTGTGTGTGTGTGTGTGTGTGTGTGTGTGTGTGTGTGTGTGTGTGTGTGTGTGTGTGTGTGTGCTAAACTTAACTTAACCCAGCCTAATCGAAGACAGCCACATCACAAACGCGAACAAGACGCAGCGCAACGCACACCCAATCAACAGCGATGCAGTAAAATCATGAAACACATTAAACACATCATAACCGTTTTGTGTTCAGAATAAATAAAAGACAAGAAGACTTACAAGTGTTTGTCGTTGCACAGTAGAGTGACCTTGGCGAGAGAACTACCAGGGAGGACGAGGGAGTCTAGCAGAGACCGGGAAAGGTGTGTACTCCACCTGAGGAAAGTGAGAGTTAAGCGGATCACACAAACATCAATTCACCTCAATTACATTTGCCGTGTGTCAGGATAAGTTAGGTTAGAATAGGTTAGGATAGGTTAGAACATCAGTAGATTTAGAGACCTGTACACTCGACAGCTTCTGGGCACTTCTGAGTCAAGGATAAGGATTCACAACAGATGCAGATATTGAGTCATCAAAAACAGAATTATACGCACATTAATAAATAAGAAAGCAAGGAGGCAGATGACTGGTGTGGTTTTAAGCGGGGCCCAGTTACTGACTGACTGACTGACTGATTGTCTGACCTATCCAAAGACTACCACGGTGGGTCATGACGCTAAAGGATCTGCTGTGCCCATTTTCCCCTACGCACTGGTAACTTTTATTCCTGACATGCTCGCCACTATATAGTTGTTGTTTGGCAAAGTTTCGACAAAGGAAGAAAATTCATTGGTGTTTGGTGGCACAAATAATTCGGTAAGGGGGATAAATTGAGACATTTAAAAAGAAACAATAAAGGATTTGATAAGAAGAAAAGAGACATTACAGAAGAAACATAAAGGAATTCAACAACGGAGCAGAGCAAGATACTGCAGAAAAAATTTAAAACTTGCGGTAAGGCGAACAAGCTGCATGAGACACTATAGTAGTAACAAAGAATAAATCAGCAATGGAAACACACTATGACACTACAATAGCGACAACAAAGTACTGTAAGTAAAGCAAACAAATTGAGATCTGAAAGGACACTGACATCATACAAGTGCATACGTGTAAATATGGAAGAAAGTACACCATTAGACTATCACCTTAACTTTAATTGAAAGCAGCAACAAGGAGCTTAGGAAGGGGTTTCAAGACAAGACGCTAAAACACCAACAACAGAGAAATGAGTAATGGAACAGAACAGGGATCGCAGAAGACACTGAGACTGAATAAGGTGCGTGTATGGAAGGCTGCATGAAAAGACACTGCTATTCCTGAAGTGAAATGTTTTGCTCATCTGTTGATATCCTCATAGCTCTGATACAAAACACTAACGCACTCGTAAACACTCACAGACACTCCATCAATATAACCAGTCACCGATCTTAAGATATAATATTTTCAATCACGTTACTCACTCACGTTTGTCATATCCTTAAGCTCCCACAACACAACCATTTGCTTGCACTTCATCGCTAACTTTATCCACAGTAACATAAAAAAGAATCAACCTCGCAGATAATTAATCTTATCATACTAGAAGGGTATTTCGTTTGTAATTTCCACTCTCTCTTTTCACAACAAAGCACAACTCAAACCACTCTTTGCATCCAAAGTCAACAATCTTCAACGTAGCAATACGAAGAGCTTACGTTGCAGATATAACCTTATAGTAATCTAAAATATACACTTTATTTGGAATTATCACTCTCCCTTCATTCCACAACACAAACCACTCCTTCTAACTTGAACACTAATAATATTCAACATAGCATTAGGAAGAACTAACTTAGCGGAAAACCAAAAAAATATTGATACGAGAAAGTACATTTAGTCTGGAAATATCACCTTCAACTGAACAAAAACTACTGACTTACATTCCATCTCTAGCTATGTTTTAACGTAGCTTCACGGAGAGCCAGTCTATCGGAGTTACCAACCTTGTATTGCTCAAGTAAGAAGTTGTACATGTGGCTAAGCGACAGAGGCGACCTGTGCGAGTGGCCTCTTAGGGAGCCCGTGTGACAGTACCTCTGTTACATGGTCACTATGAAATGCTTATCTGTTTAGCTTATCACCAGTATCTGTCAGCTGTGTGCAGGAAGGCGCATATGTACATATGTTGGCGCGCGCGCGCGCGCGTGTGTGTGTGTGTGTGTGTGTGTGTGTGTGTGTGTGTGTGTGTGTGTGTGTTGAACAGAGAAATGACTCTAACTTTTTTATTTCTTTGTTACTATTTTGATTTGTTAGTAATTATAATCAATTAACTCTCTCTCTCTCTCTCTCTCTCTCTCTCATGTCTTTATATATATATATATATATATATATATATATATATATATATATATATATATATATATATATATATATATATATATATATATATATATATATATATATACTATAATGATAACATTGCGATAGGCACCAGATTTTGCTTGCATCACTACCACCACCATCATCACCACCACCACCACCACCACCACCACCACTTGAGGCCGTAGAGACTCACCTTTCCTGGCAAACCGGTAGTTTCACACACCTGGCGAAGTGCAGCTGTGTGGAAGAGCTTTCCCCTTTTCTTCCCTCCCTCCCACTCTCCCTCGTTTACTCTCTTCTTCCTTCCCTTCCCCATTGCTTTCTCCTTTCTTACACTTCCTTCCTTGTTCCTCTCCCTACCCTTCTCTACCTACTCACTACTACTTCCCCTCACTCGCTGGTTTTCTCTTCCTTATCCAGTAGTATTTTTTTCATTATCACATGAATTTTAATTGGCTGAATTAATCAAGACAATAGATACTGAAAGAGAGAGAGAGAGAGAGAGAGAGAGAGAGAGAGAGAGAGAGAGAGAGAGAGAGAGAGAGAGAGAGAGAGAGAGAGAGAGAGAGAGAGAGAGAGAGAGAGAGAGAACTGGAAAAGCACATGCTAAATTAATCAAAGTAAAAGAAAATATATAAATAGGAATGAATGTAGAGGAAGAATTGAAGGAATCCGTTTTATTTGTTCTGTTCAAAAGGGAAGAAGGATTAGAAAAAGGTGAATTCAAGGAGAAAGAAGAGGAGGACGGGGACGAGGACATGCAAGTATACAGAGGACTAGGAGAAAGACGAGGGGAACGAGAACATGAACCTATTTAGTAATAATATCACATCCCAAACAGATTGATAGGAACAGGTTATGAATGGAACATCAGTTCACTGTTTCCACGAAGTGAGGCAGGATGTGGTAAGTTGCTAGGACAATAGACAAGGAAGTGAGGGTGGGGAGGATGGGGATAAGGGAAAAATATCAGTGGGAACGGAAGGGGGTGAAGGGGGTAATGGAAGAGGCGGAAAGGGGGAAGGACAAATAACTGATTAAGGAGAACTCTGGTAGGGATGATATCAGCTATGAGTTCATTGATAAACGAAACAGTCTGATAGAATCATGATGAAATAACCACAAGGCCACTTTCAGATTTGGGATGACGACATTTCCTGCGTCACTGTTTGCGTGCGTGCCGACAGTTAGACTTCGCAGAGTATTGAATGGGTTACGGTGAGAATAACTCTCGTATTTTGAATTGCTGTGCTCTCTCTCACCACGACTATTTTCAAAAGCTATAGAGATGACTACTAAACTTCTCAAGATCGTTTTCCTTATTGATAATGTAGGAAATATTGTTGATTTTTCACTTGAACCATAAAAAGAGACATTCTTAAAAACCTGTATAGTTCATCCATAACTTTTGAAAGTAGTGGAGATGGGGGGAAAAGGTGGTTCAGAATGTAAGTCCATATTCAGAAACGCTTTGCCCTCTCACCATCACTGCTTTCCAAACGCTCTAGTAATCAAGTTGATCATTACTCGTGTTTTTAAGGGTATTTTTTTGGGGGGGCGGTTCTGGTGATAGATTGGCAAGATTTCTAGTTTGTTAAAAGAATAAACTGTCCTAAAAACCCTGCTAGTTCTCTCTGTGACCTTGGAATCTTTGTCGTAGTGAGAGGGGAAGGCGTTTCTGAATACTCGTACGGGCGATAGTCCCGAAATGTGGTGGTGCATGGTAATAATAATGGTGATGGTTGCTTACATTGTGGTTCTGCAATGGTAGTTATAATGGGATATGCAATAGTGGTGGCTGCTAACCCGAAATCCTTGCAATGAGGCTTGTAATAGCTGTGGAGGTTATAGTGCTGGTGATTGTGATGTGGACGAGTTGGGTACCTGTACTATATCGACTTACCCACCCATCCACCACTACCGCCGCTACCACCATCAAGGACACGCGCTTGTGGTGATGGTGAACGAGAAGGCAAAACAAGTCTCGTCCTCTCTGTAAACTGGATCACCCACCTAGCTTCTTCCTTCACTTCCTCCTCCTCCTCCTTCTCCTTTTCTTCTTCTTCTTCTTTTCTTTCTTTTCCTCTTCCTTTCATCATCAACATCTTCTTCTTCTTCTTCTTCTTCTTCTTCTTCTTCTTCTTCTTCTTCTTCTTCTGCTTCTTCTTCTCTTCTTTTTCTTCTTCTTCTTTTCTTCTTCTTCTTCTTCTTTTCTTCTTCTTCTTCTCTTTTTTCTTCTTTTTCTTCTTCTTCTTCTTCTTCTTCTTCTTTTCATGCTCCTCTTTTTTTACGCTCCTTCGCCTTATATATTACTCTCCCAACATATACCAAACAAACTTTCCCTAAATAAGGATAACACAAGTAAGAAGTCTTTCCTTGTCACATTGGAATAAAGATACAGCCTATGAAGTTCTGAGTCCTCATTTTTCCTCGTCTTTAGTACTATTAACAACCTTATTCGAATCATTCTTTATTATCTTTTATCAGTAGTTCGTGAGGATGAAATGCACTTCTTTCCTGAGGTCCAGTGAGGAAGGAAGGAAGACAGCGAGTGAGGGAATGAGCAGGGATGGGAGCCGCAGGTTGCAGTGTGTGGCCGTCAGTGCCAAGGTCGGTATCAGGTGTAGACGGGCTGACAGGAGGTGCTACTTAAGGCGGAGAGGCGGGCGGGGCCATCATTCTCAGCCACGCGTCTCGGCATGAAGGTGAGTAACAGGTGTAGTGGAGGTGTGCGTGGGTGTGTGTGGGACTCGTGAGTGTGACTCTGCTTTCGGCACTTGTTTTAATTCTATCCTCAGTTCTGCTAAGTCTTCGGGTGAAATTCAGAGATTTATAAGGATGACGGCGCTGCAAAATAGTGAGCAGAGAATTTTTTTTGTTTTTTTTTTGTTTAAGTGAGGTCCCTTGCTTTATATCCTCTTTCTTCCTTTCTCCTTTTTCAGTTCGGTAATATATGTTTTCTAATTCCTCCATACACGACTTTTAGTCAAAGAAATAGTTGAAACTTGTACTTTGCTTTCTATCTTTCTTCATTACTGTTGTCCAGTTCTAATATATACGCCTTATTTATTTCTACTTCTAATTTTCACAAAATATCTATTCTAATGCTCGAATACCCCATTAATTATTTCTTGACTCGAGGAAGAAGCGACTGAAGCAGGTGAAGAGGGGCTGCGCTGTGTTTCCGTCGTCTTTTTGAGAGATCTTTGTGCAGTGTGTTGTGATAATGGTGCCATTTATATCCCCAGACTTCTGATTCTAAACTTTCAAATAACCCCAATGTTGTTTATGAGTAATTTACAATGTTTCTTAAGATACTGACTGAAAAGTTGAAACTAATCCTACATTTGACAGCGCGGGAGGCAAACGGATATCATAGTGTATAACAAGGCAAAGAGGACCTTTCTCTTTACTTTGGTGGATAAGACCTACTTCTGTTTATACGTATTACGTTGGCTATAATCTGCTTCCCTCAGGTTGTGACGCAGGTGGTAGTGTGCTTAGCAGTGTGGGTGGCGGCAGCGGCGGCTGCGGCAGACCCAGATGGCTCCTACCACCTAGATTCACGTGGGGTGCAGGTGCAGTTAGGACTCACGCCACCCCACCAACTGCTCGAAACCCACCGCGCTGCCACTCAGACTTTCAGGCGTGACGGTGATGCCGTGGGAATGGCATATGGGGCAGCCCGGATGGAGCCGCGCGATTCTGTAAGTATTTATTCACACTTTTTCACCATTCTGCTCTTTAGGATGGTAGTGTGAGAGAGAGAGAGAGAGAGAGAGAGAGAGAGAGAGAGAGAGAGAGAGAGAGAGAGAGAGAGATTTCACATAGCTTTGTTGGTAAATCAAGACATACCAGTCTTATGTTTTAGTAGAAACACAATTTAAGGATATTATTATTTAGTTTAGGCTTGCACACATTCACCATTCATGAGCTGAGCATCATTCTTAACATCCTGGCAAAGAAATTGAAAAAAAATTGCATGTGACTCAGCCTTCACTTTCCTGGTGGCCCCTACTTACGTCAGCTTCATCTATATTTCAGAGTCCCCAGTACGCGTGGGCATACGAAGTTGCTGCACCATCTAGCGGAGATAGGAAGTCAGCGCGGGAGGAGCGTCGCGGGGACGTGGTGGTGGGCCAGTACAGCCTGGTGGAGCCTGATGGTTCTTACCGTGTAGTGGACTATTTTGTAAGACCTGACACTGGCTTCCACGCAACTATCAACAAGGACGACACCCCTGAGGCTTTGGCTCAGCAGTATGCAGTGCAGTACTCTGCTCAGAGCCGGAGGCAGCCACTCGCACCCACTCAGATCCACGACCACGGTGCCCAACAGGCAATCAGGGATCACTTCAAGACCCCACAACTCAGGGATCAGTTCCACAGCCGACAGCCTGAAGACCACTTCCAAAGCGCACAACTCAGGGCTCAGTTACAAAGTCCACACGTTAAAGCTCCTATCGAGACCACACAATTCAAAGATCAGATGCAAACCTCACAGGTGAGAGATCAAAGTCATAGTCTACAAGCTAAGGAGCATTTCCAGATTCCACAGTTTCAGCATCGGTTCCAGAAGCCAGACGTTAAAGATTTCTTCCAGGGCCAACAGTTCATGCATTTCAAAGATCAGCTACAAAGCCCACAGCTCAAAGAGCAGTTCCAAAGCCCACAACTAAGAAAGCAAACCCCAACCCCCCAGACTGAAGACCATTTCCAAACTCCACAAATGAATGAGCACTTCCAAACTCCACAAATAAAAGAGCCGTTCCAAACTCCACAAATGAAGGAGCAATTCCAAACTCCACAAATGAAGATGAAGGAGCAATTCCAAACTCCGCATATGAAGGAGCAATTCCAAACTCCACAAGTGAAGGCGCAGGTTCAAACTCCCCAAATACAGGAGCAATTTCAAGCTCCACAAATGAAGGAACAGGTTCAAACTCCACGAATGAAGGAACAATTCCAAACTCCACAAATAAAGGAGCAGGTTCAAACTCCACGAATGAAGGAGCAAATACAAACGCCACAAATGAAGGAGCAGCTGCAAAGCTCACAATTCAAGCAACATTTCCAAAGTCAACAGTTTAAGAATGAATTCAAGAGACCACAATTTCAGCTGCAGTTTCAGAAC
>NC_059295.1:28848227-28953227 GCF_017591435.1 Portunus trituberculatus | reverse complement strand
CGCGTGGGTGTGGAATCGTCACGAGACAGGCGTGTTCTGTGTGATGGGAAGCCTGCTGCATTGAGGTAGGGGGAAAGGTTTTCTTATGTTGGCCCTTGTGACTTCACTTTTGTTAGTTAAAAAAGAATACTGTACTGACAGCCTAGTGATGCTAGTGATGATATGTGTGCATAAGTGATGTAAGGTATGTCCACCACGACAAGAAACTGAGGGAGTCGTTATGTCCATTTATGTACTATACTTCACGGAGAAGTGTCCATGCAGCGTGTGGCATGTTATAAGTAACTAAGGATGGTGAAGCACAGTAAGTTGGCAATATGAATTACATAGACACATGCAAATAGACTTATATAGTAGATATTGTTTTGTTGGCTGGCGTAAGTACAAACTTAGTGAGAAGTGAGGCGCATCATCGCGCATGCATACAAATGTGTACGGAATAATGCGCACGTGTAGTGTTGGGAACAAGGCAGTTGAAGATACAGCATGCTCCTCTTGTTCATTCGTGGAGTTGTGTCTACGAGTGTCACTCCTAGCTAACAAGGACACTTACCAGAAGTTTAATAGGCCTGTGACCTGTTCTGGAATGGTAAGATGGATAATATATGGGCTTAGATTAATTGTTGATCTTAGATTTTGCGAAAATTTTCTCTGATTGTTTTAAACTGGTAGATGCATTCTTCCTTGGAAGCTGTTCCAATGATTATTACTCTGCTGGTAAAGCTGTTCTTCCTATTAAGTCCTTTTGTTGATATGTCTCCGGGTGAATGAGTCTACTGGTAGTTTGGCAGCAGAAGCCGTCATCATAGATTCCTTCTAAAATTTTGGTCTTTATCATATCGCTACAGGATCTTTTGAATGCCAGTGATAGGAGGTGTAAGTTTTATGCCATTGTTCAGAAAAGCTCAGTTACCTGCTCCCAGTTCTTTACTTTCATTCTTTTTTGTATGTAATGTTTGCCTAGTAAATATTAAGACAAGACATGCCACTCAATTTACTTATGTTTTTGGTTGTTAATTCCAAACATTATCTAACCTAACCTAGGTTAGGTAGGCATTGCCAAGTTAGATATTAGTGGCTTTAACCCCTTCAGTACTAAGAAGTATTTTGACCATGATTTTTTGGATATGATTAGACAATTTTATTTATATTATAAAGGGTCTATGGAGGTCAGAAGATTAATAGCTGGATTCCTTACTATCTTCACCACCACATAAGTTTCAAAAGTTTTATAAAATCACCAAACAGTATTCAGAAAGAATATGAAAATGCAGCTTGGTACTGAAAGGATTAAGGATACGGTAGATAGACAACTGATTTCAGGAAATTTAATATGGTACCTAAATAGAGTGGTGTGCCTTGTCTTGACATTTACCATTTACTCTATTTAACCATTATATTGTCATATTTACCATTAATTTTGAAATAGCTTTAGTAAAGTTTTTTAAAGTCCTCCATAAATAAAAGATATTTTGTTTTCCAAATGCATTTTTTTTTCCTTTGTATAAATCAAATCTTCAATTTCTTGTTTGGTTTTGCATGGAAGTGATTTTGTAGCATTTTCACAGCCATGAAAAGTAAATAAGCAAACTACACTAATATTGTTTTTAAATACATCAATACATTTTCATATAATAAACTAATATATACCTAACCTAACTTATATAGATAGCATTGCTAAGTGATAGCATTTAAAAATCATCATAGCTAGCTACATTTAATCCTAGGACAAATTCCTAGAGCAGGTGTGGTAGTAAAATGGTTAAGAACTGCTGTGTTTCAGTGTTTATTAGTAATGTGTCAAAGTCTGAATGTAGGTAATAGTAAAGCCATTTTTAAAATGCTTTATGATTAAACAAGAGGGCATAAGGTTACTAAAAGTAATGTTTTGCAATAATTAAATAAGCAAAAAAATAAATAAATAGAGACAATTGACTTTTTGGTTAGAATTTGATTATGCCAAATGTCTAACTTATTGGGAAATTAGATTGTTCTGAAATAAAAAAAAATACTTTGTATGATCTGCAAGCTATTATTGAGTCTCTGAATTATTTTTGGTGTAATGTTAAAGGCTTGATGCTACATTTAACATATTTACAGGCATTTGTGATGTCGAACAATAAACATTTGAACTTGGACCAGCTGGTGATTGCTGTCATCTTGTCCTCCTCCAAGACTAAACAGGACATAGACCAGCTGATCAAGGAGGTGAGAGAGATCTGTCTAAGAGGAATGGTTGACAATTTGAGAGTGTAAAGAAGGGTTTCCAAGCATAGACTAGTTCTGCTTGTAAGGTTCATAGCTGCCCAACTCTAAGGGAAAATAGGGAAATTTACTGCATGGATAATGATGATGACAATTTTGAGATATAGAGCAATGTGCTAAAGTAAAACCTGATGAATGGCAAATAGTACAATATTTTGTAGCTAGAGATGGGCAATGCAACACACACACACACACACACACACACACACACACACACACACACACACACACACACACACACACACACACACACAAAAGCCATGCCATGGAAATGGGAAAGAATGAAAGATGACCAGTGAGAATCTATAAGATGGGAGATGGAGTAGAACTAGAGAATGTAAAAAAGGAAAAGGACTTGAGAGTGACGATGGAAGAAAACTATCATCCGGTAAGCCATATTGATAGAATTTTCAGAGACATATAAATTGCTAAGGAATATTGGATTAGCATTTCACTACATGGACAAAGAAATGGTGAAGAAATTGATAAGTACTATAATAAAACCCAGATTGGAATATGCAGTTGTGGGGACCCCCCCAGAAAAAGAAACATAAGTTGGAGAGACTACAAAAAATGGCTACAAGAATGGTTCCAGAATTTGAAGGGATGACATATGAGGAGAGACTAAAGGCTATGGATCTACCAACCCTGGAACAGAGAAGGGAGAGAAGGGATCCGATACAAGTTTATAAATTGATTAGCGGAATGGATCAAGTGGATAATGAGAAACTGATCCTGAGAGAAGAATATGACATTTGAAGCACAAGATTAACATAACATAACATAAATAATAGGATAACAAAGGGCCACCAGGGCCCATCTAGGTTATCCTGTATCAGTCGCACAGCGACCTCGTCATCAGTACTTAAAGATACACTTACAAGTGCACAATACATTATATACTAATTCTAAATATTTGGCCCATTAACAGGGCTAAGTCCTGCAGTGAATTCATCTACAATCTGTGATCCCCATACATGGGGATCATGTCTTGTTTAACTATAGTAAATTTCTTATAAAAACTATCATGCAGCGCTATACATAATTATAAATCTAATAAATTTAAGTGCTTATCTAATCTGTTTTTAAACATTGTCAAACTAGTGCTATTTACAACCCTCTCTGGCAATGCATTCCAGAAGTCTACCACCCTATGACTAAAGAAATATTTTCTTATATCTAACCTGCAGCCTTGCTTTCTAATCTTCCTGCCATGATTTCTAGTCCTACTTCCCTCCTCTAAGGTAAAGAAAGATCTCACATCTATGTAGTTTGTATCTGAGAACATTTTAAATAACTCTATCATATCCCCTCTTATACATCTCTCAAATGAAAACATGTTTAATTCCTTTAATCTATCTCTATACTCCAGGCACTTTAATGCTGGTATCATCCTAGTTGCTCTTCTCTGAACTGCTTCTAACATGTTGATATCCTGCCTATAATGGGGTGACCAGTAGGGTGGATCGTTTTTACACTTTTTTTTCAATTCAAATTCCAATAGTGATTAAAAGTTGTGTACCCATGAGAAAATAATTACTGTGAAATTTCACATTTCTAAAACAATATCTTCTGCCTCCCCAATGAGTTGAAATATCATAAAATAGGTAAAAAATAGGGTATTTTAATGATTTTTTTAACTAGGTTAAGACAGGCATATATCACATTGCAATAGTGTTTAATATATTCTAAATAGTTGCCTTAATACTGAGAAAAAAAATGGTTTCTCCTAGATATTATCTTCTGCCTCCCCAATGAGTTGGAAAATCGTTAAAAGAGCGAAAAATATGGCATTTTCGGGATTTTTTTTTAGTGTGAGCCAGGTATATAATCATGTAGCAATAGTTACAAATATTGTCTAAATTACTGCCAGAACACACACACACACACACACACACACAGAATGATTCTCTTTTATAATATTTATGATATCTAAATTTTTAATAAAATATAAAATGAATGATATTTCTTAAGAACAATTTTATTTACAAAAGTAATGAAGTTGCTCGTTATTGATTACATTACAATATATGGTATAATCATCAAGCCACAACATAGCCATGATAACATTAAAAGAATCCTTTATATATTCCAGTTAATTTCATACAGCTCTTCGCCTATTTTGCTAGAAAATTACTGGCAAAATATCCCAGAACTCACCACGTGGAGGTGGCTGTACTCGAGTTCCACCCTATCCCAACCCATCCACCCTACCTTATTGGGATTTCTCTAATTTTCTGAATGGGACTTAAACTGTGACTTCGTGTCAAATTTTGGCATTATCTTTCGAGACCTAAGAGTGGTTCTAATGAAACCATCTCTGTTCTGTGCCCCAACTACCACTGCTGAGGCTTCCGTCACCAGCTTGATGTGACGTTCCACAGCCTGGGTGTGACAAGGAATTTCTGCTTCAGGAATTATGACATCAGGAAATATGCCACTTTTCACCATGCTGTTGATGTCATCGGTTGGAAAATCTTTAGTGAGAGGTGGCTCTGTTACTTGCACATTGCTGTCAAACCAGTTTATCATGTGATGGTAAACTTCAGCATCGAAGTTCAATCGAGGAATTTCGAAGGAGCTTCTGTCTTGTGAGCGTGTTCTTGCATTCAGTATCCTCCGCCAGCCCAACTCCCCTGATGTGTTTCTGGTCATCAAAGATCATGCTTATCAAAATGTTCTCAGGGTGAGCACAATATGCATTTCTTTGAAGCACTGGTTTGACAATCTCAAATACATCTCGGGGGAAGAGACTTGGCACAAGATATGGTCTCATACAGATGTTTTGCGGCGAATTTGAGAGAAGATTGGTTCTTGATCTTAAACCACATTGGTGCGTAGACTCTCATAATGAAATGTGTGATCTTTTCTAGAGTGTCTGATGGTTGTTCTGTTGCAACATATAGTCTGAGGATTCTGTTTGCTGTTGTTAACCACCTTGAATGAGCTAATTTTCCTGGACTTCGTTGGGCCAATGAGTCACTGCAGTAGCCTCTAGACACAGCACTGTAAATATCCAACAAGTATCTCTGGTCTGTACTCAGAGCAGCAGAATCAGTCTGTAAGCTTACTGCCTCAACAGTTTTGAATTTTACGACAGGATACGTTTCACAGTCTAAAAGCAGCTTTCCAATTGGTCCTGTGAATCCTCTAGGCCCAGTTGTTGGTCCATCTAATTCAATAATCAAGTGCCGTAAAGGTAGTTCATTCATATGAAGCATGCAAATGACCCACTGCAGTGGCCGTTTCAGTTCTCTCTCCATCAAGGCTACCACTCCACCCTTTTTTCCTGTATTGACTGCAGTTCCATCGCATCCTATTGCCTTAATCTTTGAGGTGTCAACAAAGTTTGAATTCAGAAAGACCAATATTTCTCTGCAGATACTTTCGGCGGTTCCTGAAGAGGGGCACACATGCCCTAGGTAGCTTGAAGACGGCTCTTGCAAAATAGTGATGTGTTCTTCATTTATCGTCCTTTTACGTTGAGTTCTTCCTTTTCCTTCTGTAGTCAGTGTTTTATCCTTGCGGCCATCGAAGTAGATGCTGATTGGTGGTTCAGTCACTTTGTCTTGAGTCTGCATTTTACTTCTTGCTGCTGTACGTGCTCTTCTAATTTTGTTTCTGTCAATTACTCCTGTTTCTGCTATCATGCCAAGATCATCAAGAACAGCACTTGCTACTGAAGCCGCAGCTCTGTCAGATAAGACACCACGATCACATGCAATAGCGAGTGATTCCAGACTGCTTTTCTTGCTTATTCCTTCTCGTTCCTGTTTTGCTCTAGCAGGAGGTTGTGGAGTAAAGTCCTCTTCACTGTCTTCACTTGTAGAACTTGTACTGTAATCCAATTCATTTTCACAGTAATCATTTCTAATACTTGGGCCAGGTACAGGTACGGTTTGTTTTCTACTCAACCGTTTAACATTCTTCTTAGTTGTGGTAGCATCCAAAGATCCAATAGCCATTTTTCTCTTAGTTCTTTGATCCAATAGAAACTCTTGCTCCATTGGATGCACTCTCCTTTCCTTGCTGCACTTACAATTCTTGAATTCCTTGCACTTGCATGCAGCAATGTCAAAGAGTCTGGCCTGAGCATCAGTTTGAAAAGCTTGTACTTTCTTTTGGTAACTCTTGACTTTCTTCCGTTCCTTTTCTGGCTTTTGTAATGTTTTGTATTTAGTGTGATAGGTTTTCAACATTTGCGTAATACGCTCATCAGACACATATGGAATAGAGGCTCTCTGCCATACAGATTTCAGTTTTGAAATAACACAGGCACTTATCTCAGAAAATGTTGGCTCCTTCTTAGAAATCTTCAGATTTTGCCGTTCATATTGGTAGCATCTCATAACGTCACAATATGTTGGAAGACAGTTCACATTTAAATCCTGTGGTGTCCCAAATATGGGACATATACTTGCAAGTCTGGTTTCGTGAGAGGCCATCCTTTCTTGAGTATCCCCCCAGTCTAGAAGTAGGGAGCAAGCTTCTGTGGTGCAACCTCAACGACTGATGAATGAAGACTAGCTGAAAGGGAGACCAGAGCATAAAGTGCAGTTGCCTAATGGGAGATTTAGGGCTACACAAGTAGGCTACATCACTGCAATATTGCATAGGCTACAGTCATTTTGATACTTTTGCAAATAAAGTTTTTTTTAATAGCATTTATTTTATGAATAGGATTTTTGATAAAGTAATGGGTATTTTAGGGAAGCAGAAGAAATTAATTAAGAGAACCAATTATTATTTTGTGCGTGTGTGTGTGTCTTTAGGCAGTAATTTAGACAATATTTGAAACTATTGCTACATGATTATATACCTGGCTCACACTAAAATAAATCCCGAAAATGCCATATTTTTCGCTCTTATAACGATTTTTCAACTCATTGGGGAGGCAGAAGATAATATCTAGGAGAAACCATTTTTTCTCAGTATTAAGGCAACTATTTAGAATATATTAAACACTATTGCAATGTGATATATGCCTGTCTTATACTAATTAAAACGATCCAAAAATGCAATACTCTAAATGGGGCCTAACATAGGAATTATATAAGCTACGCACCACTTCCTTACTTTTATAACTAACATTTCTATTGCACAGTAAAAAACTGAAGAAGGAAGATGTCTGAGAGATTAAAATACCCTATGAGTTTTACCTATTTTACGATATTTTAACTCATTGTGGAGGCAGAAGATATTGTTTTAGAAATGTGAAATTTCACAGTAATTATTTTCTCATGGATACACAACGTTTTAATCACTATTGGAATTTGAATTGTCACATATATATTGAGCCAGGTATCTTTCCATATGAATGATCACAGTGTTTGTACAATGGCTACAAGAATAAAAAATCTGTCCACCATAGGTTTTTACAGCTTTTTCAATTTTCTCACTGTTTTTGAACACCATTCTCACAGTTGATTTTCCCACACCAAACTCTCTGGAAATATCACAGTTCCTTTTTCCATCTCTTTTCATCTTAATTATCTTCATCTTCTGCTCCAAAGTTAGCCTAATGTTTTTCTTGGTTGGTGGTGCCATGTCGCACAAAGTCGAGCACAAGGATTCCTCCAAATTTGCAGAGAGAACTCCGTGGAGGTGTACGTAAACAAATGGAAGGCGGGAGGGAGCGGGGCAGTGTTGTCAGATAAGCTTCGTTGAATTACCACCAGATTTTTATGAAAACTAGCCAAAAATCACCAAACTGCATATGATAAATATAATATAAATATGATAATAATATATTATAATATGATAAATATGAATAAATCAATAAAATATTGCCTATATGATACAGCAATATATAATTTGCGGGAACGCGCTCTCTCTCCCGCCACCACTTGCAATACCGGGAGAAAGGAGCAAAATGGGAAAATTTTTAAAATGGCAATTTTTGGTCCTTGGTCGCAAAATTGGCGTATCACAAAATATGAACTCGCAAAATTGGAGTAAGCACTGTACTACCAGGTTAAAAGATATTATTTTTGGCTTATAAAGACTCTCACATTGGTTTAATTTGTGTTGAAAATATATGTGTTGTGGAATGCATTGTGTATTTACCTAGTTGTATATTACAGGATTTGAGCGGGGCTCATAGTGACCTGGCTCCATATCTACTTATCCTTAAATTTCTGCACACTTTCTGCTACTACAGTCTCTTCACTCATTCCATTCCAGATGTCCACTGTCCAAAGTGGAAAACTGAATTCTCTTGTTTGTTTATCTCCATCCTCTGTTAGTGATATCAGGTCTTGTTTATCTATTTTTTTCCATACGGTTTACTAACTTGTTCATCGTTATTAGATCTCCTCTTTTCTGTCTATCATTCAAACTTGGTAGTTTTATTTCTTTCAGTCTTTCTTCATAGGGAAAACCCTTTATATCTGGCACCATTTTTGTAGCATTTTTTTGGATTCTTTTTAGTTTCCTGATGTCCTTATGTCTGTATGGTGGCCACACTTCTGCTGCATATTCAGGTCTAGGTTTGACCATAGTGGTTATGATATTTTTCATCATACTCTTATCGACGTGATTGAATGCCACCCTGATACCTGATATTTGTTAGTGTCTCATATGTTGAAGCAAATAACTGATTTATGTGTCTTTCTGGAGTCAGGGTGTTTTGTTTAATGACTCCCAGGTCTTTTTCTTCATTCCTTTTCATTATAATCTCTTCTCCCATTTTGTATTCCCACCTATAGGTCTTTAATTACTTTTACCCATTTCCATTACATGGCATTTCCTGATATTAAATTCTAATTGCCACTTTTGGCTACATTCCCAAATCTTGTCAATATCTTTCTGCAATTTCATACAATCTTCAATATTCCTTATTACTCTCAAAAGTTTTGCATCAGCTGCAGACAAAAGTATTTAGCTTCTCAAACCCTGTTGTATATGGTTAATGTATACTTGGAACATAATTGGTGCCAATATGGAACCCTGTGGTATGCCACTAGTAACTGTGCTCCAACTTGATGGGGTGTCTCTTTATCACTGTCCTCATTTAAGTATGTATCTGTTAAGTAGTCTGTCATCCATTTTTTAAGATATTTCCTGGTATTCCTCCGATTTGTTCTATTTTTCATGGAAGTCTTCTGTGTGGTACTCTATCGAAAGCCTTTTTTAATATCCAAATGCACCATGTCAACCCATCCATCTCTCCTTTGTGCTTTGTCTATTACTCTTGTAAAAAAGCTTAGTAAATTTGTTATGCATGATCTTCCTTTTCTAAAACTAAATAGAGAGTTATTTATTATTTGATTCTCCTCCAGATATTCTAACCATTTTTCTGTAATAACAATTTCATAGATCTTTCCCACTACACTAATCAGTGACACTGGTCTGTAATGTAGGGACTCAGTCTTTTCTCCTCCTTTGTATATTGGGACTATATTTGCTCTTTTCCATTCCCTTGGTACCTTTCCTTTCATCGGAGAGCTGTTCAATCATCACATCCCAGATTGGTTCCACCTGTTCTCTGCATTCTCTCAGTGTTCATCCTGACACTCCATCTGGCCCCATCACCTTTCTTACATCCACCTTTTCTAGTAGTTTACTAAGTTTCAGTTTATGCACCACAATGTGTCTTCCCCAATTCTTCCCAATTTATACATGTTTGCAGTTTAGATCTCCCACAAGTAGCACTCTCCAGTCCTTTACTAACTTATTGCAATTTAGCACTTTCATTTTCATTTCTTTATGTACATCAATCAATCATGTGGGTCATATGCCGGGGGGCACGTCACTTTGCCTACCCTACAGCGCCACTCCAGGTGGTCATGCCTCGCGAGTCTCCATGCAGACTCCCTTCCCATGTGAAGTAACTTCCAGCATGAGGCATCGACTTGCCACAGCCATGAGTTCTGTGGATGTCCCCTTGGCAGGATTGGCTTCTGGGTAGTGTACCATATGCCCATATAGTCACTGTTGGCGTTGACAGACTATGCTGGTAATCGGCCTCGAATCAGTCTCATGGAGCAATTGCTGATTTGACACAGTGTCCTGTGTAGGTATTTAGTACCAAAGACATCAATTTGCCTCGTCAGATCAGTGTTCAGCGTCCATGTCTCACAACCATAGAGTAAGACAGGGATCATCAGTGACTTGAGGATCTGAATCATCGTCTGTCTGCACAGGTACTGACAAAGCCAAATATGTATTCGTGTAGACCAAGTCCATAATGCCGTGAGCCAGGCCAATCTGCCATATGACTTCCTGGCTCAACCCACTGTCGTTACGCTACACTACCAAGGTATGTGAAATTTTCTGAGATCTCATTGTCCTCACTGCATGCATGGACGGACTGTACTGTTTCATCCAGTAAGCCTCCAAACATCTGAACCTTGGTCTTGGGCCAGGAAACCTGGAGTCCTAAGGGCTTTGCCTCCTCATGTAGTGCCTCTAGAACCATTACCAGAACCTCCATTGACTCAGCAAAGATTACTGCATCATTGGCAAAAACAAGATCCGTAATCTCAGTATTGCTGACAGATGCTCCACAATGACTTTGGTCTACAACTCTGCCTAGTACCCAGTCCATGCAAGTGTTGAAAAGTGATGGAGCAAGCATGCATTCCTGCCTCACTCCTGTATTCACAGGGAAGGAACTGGACACACCCCTTCCACACTTCGCAGCACTCACAGTCCCGGAGTATAGAGGCCAGTTCATAGACCAATAATCCTTGCAGGAATCCCATGGAGAAGCAGAAGATCCCAGAGTGTCTCTCAATGCACTGAATCAAACGTCTTCTTGAGATCGACATAGACTGCAAGCATCCTTTGTTGAAACTCATGTTGGCGTACATCAAGCCTCCATATATTATTCTTCAGTGGCACACAATATTATGATACTCATTTTTTCCGTCCCATTGGGTCTAATTGTTAATGCTTTAAACCTCTACCAGTCTATCTCCGTACTATACCTCCTCCACATATATATCCTCTCAACCCATTATCAATACTCCCCCTCCTGCTTTTCCCTTTCTGTCTCTCCTCCAAACATTATATCCCTGCTCTTTAAATTTACTTGGGCGTCCTTGCTTGACTTTGTTTCTGTTATACATACCACTTCTGGTCCTTTTTTCCAATATATATGATCTCATTTCCAAGCTTCCTGATATAAATTCATCTATGTATACATGACTCTTAATGCTTTCCTTCCCCTTCCCAAATATACCATTTCCTCAGCCTCATGTCCAGCACTCTCCAGTAGAATTTCTTCATCTCATTTTCTTTTCTTCTCTTGTTTTTGGTTTTCCTTAGTTTCACTTCTTTGTTATTTTTTTTCTCTTTCTTTGTGATTCAAGTCTTTCCTTATCCAAATATTGTTGTATTCTGTCTTACCAGCCATCTTTCCATTCCTCATTGATAATTCTTTTACCCCTATTTGTGATGTTATTTTAACTTTTAGAGCTCTTTAAGTTCCCTTACTATATTTACCAAGTCTGTATATTTCTTCTACTTCTTTTTCAAGGCACTTTTCTTCATCTTGGACCACTGAGATGATTTGCTTAACCATTTCTTTCTCTTTCTCACAAATTTTACAGGGCTCTTTTTCTCTTGTAGTCTATATATAACAATACACTTCTTTTTATCCACCATATCTCTCACTAACTCTTCCTTTTCTTTGATAACTTGTATGACTGTGTCCTTTGTTTACTCTTTTTTTTTTTTTTGTTGCTTAAGTGGTTTTTGCAAAATTAACTTTTTCTTGTTCTTTTTTCCAGACCTTACTCCATTCCTCTAGTTTTGCTTCACTTATTCCCTTTCCTGTTTCCACATTAGTGTGTAGCCTTTCCTCAAGTCCTTGTAGTACTACTTCATAGTTTGCACATTTGCCATTAAGGGCACTTTTTTCCCTCTGTATTTCCTTCAGAGTTTTCTTCATGTCATTGTTCATTCTAACAGTACTCGCTAACTTTTCATATCTCTCTCTCAGCTCTAGGTTTTCTGCGATCAGCTGATCCTGCTTTTAAAAAATTCCAGCAACCATCTCCCTCAAAACTTTAATATTTCTATCCATTGTGATCATCCTTCTCGTGTTGACTCTTTCCTCCTTAAATCTGGAAAATTCCCTCTCCTTTCTCCAATCTCCTGGCTGTCATAATCCCAGAGGTATTTCAATAATCTCGCTCTTGGGTCCTCTTGGTTTGGCTCCCGTGTGTGTGTGTGTGTGTGTGTGTGTGTGTGTGTGTGTGTGTGTTTCACTGTTTGATCTGTATTTATAACTCTTGCCGGGCATCACCGCTCTCAACCTCCTGTCACCGGCATAAAAGATGGAAGGGTCAACCAGCCACCTCTTCCTCTTTCTGTCACCAATGATGTTAATTGTGGCACATTTCTCATGGCCCAATTCCAGCCCCACCCTCCTGGCCTCGATGACCAGCCCATCAATCGAAGCCTGAAGGCCCCGGGGGGTGGATGCTGTGAGTACCACATCGTCAGCATAGGCGATATAACTCAGGGGTATGCTGGCTAGATGCGCCCCTACATCTGCCGGCAAAGAGGAGAGTGCCCAGTCCAAGGTGATGTTGAACAAATAGGGAGACAGTGGGTCTCCCTGGAGCACTCCCCTTGTAATATTGATGTTATTCCCGAGAATATTCGTGCTAGCCTTTTCATATAGGCTTGTGATTAACTCAGTGAGTACAGGTGGAAAACCCCATCTCCTGGTCGCGGCTACCAGGGATGGGTGACTCACGTGAGTCGAAGGCTTTCTTGAAATCAATGAAGGCTACAGACAGGTTCTTATAGCGGGCCTTGGCGTCACTGATCAGTCTTTGGACGAGGAGGATGTTGGCCGCCATACCCTCCTCGGGCGCGAACCCTTTCTGCTGTGCAGGCAAGGGCGACACCGCCATGAGACGTGCTGCAATGATCTTATTAACCCCTTTGCGCCGGATGTTTAAAAAGCCCGCCTGTATGATATACGGGTGGTAGTACCGCACGCCCGAGCGCGGGAAACTCTTGCAAGCTTGTCATACTTGTCGTCTTTGTGTATTATGCTGCTATTTTTTAGTCACTATATCGCCTTCGAAGAGGAAAGTGGACGCTTCTCTCTTCGAGAGAGAGAGAGAGAGAGAGAGAGAGAGAGAGAGAGAGAGAGAGAGAGAGAGAGAGAGAGAGAGTGAGTGAGTGACATTTGCTAATATTTTTGACACAAGCAGGACGCATGTAGCTAATCTTTCGAGAGGAAGAGAGGGGAGGGAGGGAAGGGAGAGGGGAGAGAGAGAGAGAGAGAGAGAGAGAGAGAGAGAGAGAGAGAGAGAGAGAGATTAGAAAATTTGTTGTGTTTTGTGTGTGTGTGTGTGTGTGTGTGTGTGTGTGTGTGTGTGTGTGTGTGTGTGTGTGTGTGTGTGTGTGTGTGTTTTCATGAATGTTACAAGGCGGACGCATGTAACTTATCTTCGAAAGGAGAGAGTGATGGAGGGAAGGGAGATGGAGAGGGAGGAAAGGGAGATGGGGGAGAGGAAAGGGAGATGGGGAGGAGGAGGGAGATGGGGAGAGAGAGAGAGAGAGAGAGAGAGAGAGAGAGAGAGAGAGAGAGAGAGAGAGAGAGATGGGAACAGTCTATGCCATTGGGTAATTTTAGACACAAGGCGGGACGCATGTAGCTTATCTTTAGTGATTGGTGGAGACAAGGATGGTGGGAGGAGCACTAGGATTTCAAAGACAGCATACGGCATGTGTAGTTGGTATCCAACACACTATACGGGACAACTGAACTGAAGAAAGCTCAGAAAAGAAATATGACGCCTACGTAGGCGTCACCGTATTTGCTACTGGGGCTTCATGACGCCTACATAGGCGTCACCGTATTGAAGGGGTTAAAGAGCCTAAGAAGGATTGATGTTATCGTGAGAGGGTGAAACTCACTTGGCTCCTTGGCCTCAGGCTTCTTTGGGATTAAAGTTGTTCGTCCCTTGGCCCATCTCCAAGGGACTTCTTTTAGGAGCAGGAGGGCATTAAAAGCCCATCCTTAACTCGAGTGCACGGATCCACTCAAGTCCTCTGCCATTCGGTCTGGGGGCAGTAGCAGCCTTAGTGGATCTAATGGCTTGCTTGATCTCTTCCTCTGTTATCGGGCCGGCGACATCAAGAGTAGGCCTAATAAAAGCAGGTGTTTTTGTCTCATTTGCAGACTGTCTCTAAAAGAGGCCAGCCCAGAAGGCCTTCATATTGGGCAGAATGGTAGGTGGACCGTCAGGAATACCTTCCAGTATTTCCTTAATGGCCCGGCCTCTCTCTTTACGCCACATTATCTGTTCTCTCCTAAATTGCCTTCTCCGAACAGCCTTCTTTTTTTGACTCATCGGGCCGCCCCTTCCCGGAGGTCTGTATCTATAAGCACTTGGTGGGCACCGCAGGTCTACTTGGTGCTCCACCTCGCCAATGCCGCTGGGAACGGAAAGTCCAAGGGCATTAGATAATTGCTGCACGCAAGCGTGGACACCTTCCTCGGACATTATGTGAGGAGGAGGTGGCTGGGGACTGCCAGGGACAGAGTTATGAGTTGAACGGCCAGTAGATGTTATAGGAGGCGAGGTTGCAGGACCCCGAGGGTCCAGCGCCGATGGCGGACTGCTCGGCCCAGCAGCCGATCTGACCCGGGCCTTGTAGGATTCAGACCGGCGTGCCCCCTTTATCCATTCAATTGTTCGATGGGGAGGACATCTTCCTGGATCTTCTGGTTGATGTTTGAGGCCCTAAGATTAGCCGCCTCATAGTCCGCCATCATTGCTATCTCCTCAGGGTCCCATCTTGCCCTCTGGCGCTCGGCCTTTAGAGCGACCACTTCCCCAGCGTGGAACTGGGAGGGGTGCCGGGCGCGCTCATGAACCCGTCTCCCTTGAAAATTCCGGAAGACTTGGGAACATGTGGGGCAGGTGGGGCTTTTGTCCACCTGGGCCTCTGCCATAGTGACACAGTGCACCAATACCTTTGTGTGTCACAAAATCACCTTCAGGAGGTATACAATAGGCAGAGTGTGCAGAAGCAGTCAAATATTGCAAAAAGCTGCTTCAGGAGGGAAAGTATTAGCCGCAAGTTAATTTTGGAATCGATTTGCAAAGTTAAATCGCGTTGCCTGGCAGGAGGCCACGAGGAGGCTCTTTCCCTTAAACTAGATCTGAGTGCAGTTCACAAATTACATATTTGCATCTAGTTACTCTGTGTGTGAGTGAGTGAGTGAGTGTGCTTGCATGAAATCCATGTTCTCAGTAGCTGTATTATGTGACAGGTGTGCAAGCTTGCAGTCAGCAAGAAATATCTACCAGTGGAAGAATTATGCCTTCAGTGTCCCCGGGCATGCTATGTACTGCAAGAAGTACTGCACTTGTTTAACTTTCTGCAGAATACTATCAATGATTGCTTGTTTAACTTGAAGAGATGTAAGTATACTTTTGCTTATTTTCAATTTCTCAATCACATTTTGATTCTTATATGATATATATAGGGAACAGATTTATGCATAGAGCAAATGATTGGGCAGTTGCTTCAAAATGTACCACTTTGATGTCTTAACCTTCATCTATCTTTATGTGAACACTAATACCCCCAGATATTATTAGAAATTCAGTATAAAGAAGTGGGTCTTCCTATTACATTATCATGATCATTATCATTACCTTTCTTGATGCATGGAACATCACATCAAGTTGCTGTAGCTAATCATATAGTACACATATGACCAAAGTGCCCATAACAAAAAGTATTTTTATTCTCTTAAAATACAAATAGGGCACAAGACCATGTGTTACATAACATAAGCTAAAAAAATAAGCAAGAAAAATTTGAAATCCCTCATTCAAAAGTTATCCCATTTGAAATGTTATATAACTTGAAGGATATATATTTTTATTTCTTCTAACACTTGCTTTTCTCATTATGATCTCATGTACTATATGACCTTGTAATTCAAAATATCTATTGTTTAATGTTTTCCTTGATAAAACGTATGTTATTTATTTGTCCACAGATTATGTTGATCAGTGGAGTACTGATGGATTCAAAGAGTTTCAAGACAATTATAGTAATCATGTCAGGAACACGGTACCTAGTGATTTCAGTAATGCTGTAGCAGTGTTAGCTCAGTGTTATACTGAAGTAATGGAGAACTTTCACTGTGAACATGACATTGGAATGAAAGATACAGAGAAAAATCAGAACAGTCATGATACAATTGCTCATGGCTTTGATGTAAAACTACAGCAAGAAATTGATGGTTTGGGAACTAATCTCTTTAAAGTCATAACATCTTTAGTGGAGGAAAACTGGGGTATGTTGAACAAAACATGTATGTATAGCCCTGATAAGACATGCACTTTAAAATTTAGAATGCCTACAGTTATATGGCCAATAGCTGTGCAGTATGACCTGGTTCTGCTTCGGAAGATACTAAGGTTAGTGCATTTTGATTGCATGTGATTTTTCAATATGCATTTCATTCTTATTTAGAAATTAATTTGGATCTCTTGTTAATTTTGAAACTTATTTTGATTGTGGTAATTGTCATTATCATCATTACTAGAAGTAGTCCCATTGTGAAGGGGAAGGAGGAAATGATAAACTGGTGTATGCTGCTCAGCCTTTACTGTGGTGGTACAATATCTGGTGAGCTGTGCAGCTGCTCATGGAATAGCATTGTGGTCCACAATTCTATCCCTTTACACCAGGGCTGATTGTGCTAAGAATGTGAATGATATGTGTATGAGTGTGTAATGCTTTGTTTGAAGTATCCAGTGTTGAATTGCCTGCATGATAAAGAGATAGATAGATGAATAGATCATTATCATGAATGTAAAAGTTGTAGAGCTCATTGGTTATGAGTTTGTCATATTAGCAGCTTTGCTTTGGTTTTAGTGAATTTTTATGGCTGTCAGTCTTTATAGGGTATTTTCAGAATTCTTATTCCTGTAACCTAAGTAAAAGTCATGTTCTTGTTAGACATGTATTTATATTGAAAATGTCTTTGCTGAATACTCTCTCTCTCTCTCTCTCTCTCTCTCTCTCTCTCTCTCTCTCTCTCTCTCTCTCTCTCTCTCTCTCTCTCTCTCTCTCTCTCTCTCTCTCTCTCTCTCTCTCTCTCTCTCTCTCTCTATTTAAGGGAACTGACAAGCCAGTGGGTCTTTTTTTAATACTGTTTGTTGCCCTTGGCCAGTTTCCTTTTGTGCATAAAAAAAGGACCAATATCCTTTCTGTGATATGAGGAACAGAATTTCACATAATTTTTTTTTTTTTTCATGCAGGAGGGACAACTGGCCAAGGGCAGCAAAACGTGGAATTTTTTTTTTCTATGCAGGAGGGACAAATAATCTTAATGGGATCTGACCAGTGCCAAATGTAATTTTAATATTTCTTTGGGATTTCAGTTTTTTAACTCTTATTGAAATTTGTTCTAATTCTGTATTTGCCCTATATCTGGGATCTATGCTAACTATAATTTCTAAGGCTTTTTCATACCTTGAACACATACATACCTGCACGATACGGGCCATTTTAACACTGCATCTGTCTGTGATGTCGGGCAGCTTTTAATTAATTAATTTTTTTTTGTATGACCTTAAAAAATTCCAAGTAATATAAAGATAATGAAAAAACATGCAAAAAAAGTGGTTTAACAAGTGAAAAATTTTTTTGAATATACAGTATATACCTTAAATGTTGGGTGGCTTTGATGTATATTAAATAATGTTGTCTTTATTAAATGTACATAGTCTTTTTCAGCTACTGAATCATCATCATACATGTCTAGTAACATTTTCTCATTACCAAACACAATAAACTAAAAGTAAATCTGTTTGTCATTCAAACTATGATGGTGTGCCATGATTTCCACTGACGATATGGCTCTGCAAGAACTAACATGATCGCTGCTTGTGCCCCTTACAAAAGGCGCACCAATAAATAAACACATCCACCGACTAAGGCGAAGGCTTGGAGTATGTGCAGTGTATTTTTTGTCAAGTTCATTTAACAAATACAGGCAAACCCCTCTTAACGAAGGTTCACACAATGAAATTTCGCTACAACGAAGGTTTCATTTTACTACCATCTGCTCGTTTAACGAACACCAAACTCACTTTACCGAAGTTTTATCCAGGTAATTTTTTCCAAGTTTGAAAGCACCGCCATATCACACAAGCCGACAGGCTTTTGAATACACCAGCACCTTTTGTGGACAAAACGCACAGCACTCACTCCCCTGGTTCAAAACAATAACAGCGTCAGCAGCAGCTTGTCTTCCCTCGCTCAACTTATCACTAAAACGCCCTGCAATGTTGCCTAGCATTGCTAAGTAGACCAAGAAGTCTCTTACTCGAGAAGTGAAGCTGGATATTATTCACAGACACGAGAGGCGAGAAAACTAATAGCATTGCTCGCCACCATCTTGACTCCATCTACTGTTTCTACTATTTTCAAGTCAGCAAACTATTTAGAAGGCTGGTGAGACTCTTCCTTGCAAGCTAAAATAACCACCTGAACTCGTGACTCTACAATGGATAAAATGGAAAGCCTTGTGGAAATGTGGTACATAAGTTTTGTATGTGATACAATGATGCGCCCTTTGTTTACATTCCACAAGTTGATGGTTAGTGTCTTTCCCGTTTCACTATCCCTCCCTTCATAAATTTAAGATCATCAACATTATAAAGTTATGTACATACAAACATTAGTGTACATTATAATGACTTAAATTAAACTGCCTAAATGTTTAACGTCATAATTTTTACTTTCATTAAACCTTTCACTGTACTATGATGCACTCTCGCTTTGTTTACTCTCAATGGAAGTTCAAGTCAGGGGTTAAACTTGTTATAATCGGTTTGCTTAACGAAGTTTCGCTAACGAAGGTTTTTATAGGAACGTAACCCCTTCGTGAAGCGGGGATTGCCTGTAAATATCGCAGAATTTTTATAGATTGCTCCCATAAATTTACAGTGGTGGCACTGAGCCCTGGTGAACAAGATGCCGTGAATTTATGGTGTTGCCACTGGATGGATTAAACCTGTGCTGTGACTAATTTGTCAAATTGTTTTACTTGGACTGCCAATTAACTTGCATTTGTTATTTTTACTTTTCATATTTATTACTTTGCACCTCTTTATATATTAATTTAGTGTTTTCTTCCTTTTATTTTTAGGAATAAACGAAAAATAAGAAAGCAGTCAGAACCAAAGACCAAATTGAGACTCCAGTCTGCTGTACTCCTTCAGTCACTTGCCACACATGATGTAGTGTGTCCTGTTGACCCATCACCCTCAGCCAGGCCTTTGAGAAAAGACCAGTCTTCAGACTTAACTGCACTCCCAGCTCATTCATGCTTACAAATCAAATCTTCTGCACAGATCTTATCTCCATTCCCAGCACCTCCCTCCCCAGATTTTTCACCTCTTCAGCCAGATGTGTCTTCCTCCCAACCTCACTCATATACACAGTCCTTACATTCTCCTTCAGCTCCATCTTCACCCCATCTCCTCTTACAAGCCACCACACTGCCTACCTTAGGCTATCCTTCTGTCAGAAAAGAAGCAATCACACTAAGTCCGTCAGGTTTCCCTCCAGTCCCTGACGTTACTGTCCAGCAACCCATGCACCAGATTCTGCACACTAGCCAGTCCTTCCCACAAGCCCTTCCTGTGTCAGACACGTCCTCATTCCTTGAGCATTCCTCCCCACAAGTGTTGTCTCCTCCAGATATGCTGCCACCTCATTGCCACCCTTTTGCACAAATCCTCCCTGATCTTCACACATCCCTAAGCCCTTGCCAGTCCTCAGAAATCAATTCTCCTCAGAAAATGTGCTCACTCCATAACCACTCCTACCCACGCACCTCTCTTGTGCCAGACATGCCTCCATTCCATACCTATCCCTTCCCACACACCCCACTTACTCCAGACATGCCTCCATTCCATACCTGTTCCTTCCCACATACTCTGCTTACTCCAAACATGCCTCCATTCCATACCTTTCCCTTCCCACACACCCCTCTTACTCCAGACATGCCTCCATTTCAATCCCAATCCTTCCCACAAATCCCTCCTCCAGCCATGTCAAAATTCTGTACTAAATCCTTCCCTTACCCCCTTCCTCTTCCAGGCATGTCCCTAATCCCAGCCAAATATTTTCCACAGGCTTTACCTCCTTCTTACATGTTTTCTTTCTCTACCAGACCCTTCCCACAAACTTTGTCTCATGTCCCAGGTTTGTCCTCCCTTTCAGCTCAGTCCTTCCAACAACACTTTACTCCTTCCACAGCTCAATGTTCCCAAAATATCTTATCTTTTACCCCTAAACCACTTTCACACCCAGTCCAATCTTTAAGGTCACCTCAGCCTTATCAACAAGCCTCACCTCCTTTAAGTTTGTCTCTTCCCCAAGCTCAGTCTTCCAGTACCCTTTTGTCTCTACCCCAAGCTCAGTCTTCCAGTACCCTACCTCCAAACCCAGATCTGCCTTCTTCTCCAATCCAACCTTTAATGTCACATATGACTGAGGGTCCTCAAGCGGTCTATCCTTCTGTGCCATCCCAGCCTCATCCTCTGCCTGCCAGAAAGGAAAAGGTGAGTGCATATGCATCTTTTTGTATTCCTCAAGGTAAAAATATTACAATATTAAAAGTTTATTGTTTTGAAAGTCATTTTGAATTTATTAATGTTCTTTAAGTTTTCTGCTCTACAAATTCATTGTTTACACAAGAGTTGCAGCAGCCCACAGCTTTGTATCAAGAAACTCCAGATTTTTTGCAAATTGGCAAAATGAAGTAAGATTTTTTACCAAAATATGTAGAAACAAAATTTTCATGTTAACATTGTGTGCAGTTTTGCAACTTCTCTGATGATTTCCCAATTTGTCACGTAAATATGGCATATACTAAGGAAAGACTTATGGGACCTGAGAATAGCGATTTGCATTTACAAGATTGTCCCATTTTTTAACCATTTGTCCCACTTGGTGACTCTCCTTTGGATGGCTTTTGTCCCCTTTTTTAAAGATATTGAATGCTTCACTTTGAATTTTAAGAGAATTTTACATTTTGTTGATGTATTGATTTGAAAAACAACTACTATATAAGAAAAATCTTGTAAAATGCAAAATGGAGATGGCTTGTTGGCCCACCAGGCAGGAGTTGTGATGAATGCATGCAGTGTTATTGCATTTGAAGAATAAAGCCAAATAGATTTTTTGTAATTAATGAAGACAACATCCATGTAAAACTCTCCATTTAATATATTCTGTGACCTGACCCACCAATGGGGTCAGGGCCATTTGACCCACCAGTGAGTCAATGGTTAATTTCTGTATTGCAGCTTGAACCATCTGTGGCCATTTTAATACCATTTACTGTACTATTCATGACCGTCACTCCATTGATCCTCTTAAGACAAACAATTTCTCAACTTTAAATATATAGAAAGAAATAGGTTCTTGACACAATTTTCTTTGATCAAAATTATTTTGGTATCATATTACTACTTTAGGGAATAGTTAGACAGTGTATCCAAACAAAAGAAACATGAGAAGATCATGCCCGACAGCCTGACACATGCCACATTGGCAACGTTTGTTTAAGTTTTGGGAAAACTGATTGTACTGCTCCCAGCAATTATTTATAATAATGCATTATTGCATCAAAGAAGAACATTATTTACTCATGATTGGTGATATTTATTAAGTTGATAATAAAAACTGTTGGGAATCATGTTATGGTATATACAGCCATGTGTGTCACAAGGTTAGAGTCTGTCATAGATGGACTTGTGTCTAAAATGTCCATGTGACCATGTTATTACTGTATGATGTTTTGTAGAACATGGCCTGGTGTCCTCATCACGGAACGAAATCAGCTGTGCAATTTAATTTTCTTGACATTGTGTTATTCTAAATAATCTGTGTAATATGAAAAAAATTACTATATATTTTTTTTACCTTTGTTATTTCAAAATCACATATTCTAGACACATAAATTGAGAAATCCCAGTAATATATTTCCCTGCAGAAAAAAATCCCGTAAAAAAAAGTACAAAGCATAAATGTAATATACATGCTTGATGTATAAATCATGAGGATTTGTTTCTCAATCTTCACTATTTGTTCAGTGTTGTTAATTTTCCTTCATAGAATTTAGATATTCTGGTAGTTGTTACAGCCCTCTAAGTATGGTTTATATCATCTGACTCTAATCCTGCCTGGTCTGGAGAAGTTTGCATTTCGTCTACCTCAAAGCTCTCACTTTCAACACTGTCATTTCTTGATAAAGAAGTGCGCTGTCAACCTAATCTGAATCATAATTTAAAGATGGAAGGTAAGATTTATCAGAAGAATCCTGATCATCGAAGTCACATTGGGAATCCTCAGAGAGCTCACAACTGAACATGATGCCACTGTAAGGCATGCATGGGATCACATGCAGAGTGCGCTGGTACAAAGTATATATATCAACATAATAATGTACCTATTCACAATGTGATAGATATAATAATAATAATAACATGTAAAAGGCCACTATCACAATATTCTTTGAGCATGGAAAATGGTGGGATCATTTATTATCTTCAGTAAATAAGTAAGTAAATAATCAGTAGAAAGAAATTGGATACCTGTATAAGAGTACATATACAATATATACAGAAAAAAGTCTTAATAATAACAGATCAAGCTGCAATAAAATTGTGAAATGTGATTTTATTGTGGCCTGACCCTGTACGGGTTTTAATTTGTGTATACATACTTGTTTTCTTAGTAGACTTGAAAGGTATCTTCAAGAAAGAATAAAATGAATGCAGTAATAAGAAAGAAGATATAATGATCAAATATTGTCAGTTAAAAGATGAAGTAATCAAATACATTCAGTTAGTCGTCTCTTTTCACATTGTGGTGATTATTGATTTTATATAATTTATTTGTGATACTTTATAACGTCTTTGACAGATTTCTTCCACACTAAAGGAATTTCACACCGAAGTAGATTTTACAGAGGACAGCTATATACCATTTGTTACCAAGTAAGTGCTTGAGGTTTTAGATTAGTTATCCACCTTTATTTCTTCACCATCCCAATTTCTTTTCAGTGTATATTACAGTACTCTCACTCATCATCACTGTGTTTCCATTAGATTCTAGCCATACTCATAGGAAATACAGTGGTACATTGAGTTATGAGTTTAATTTGTTCTATGATGGAGCTCATATCTCAATTTCCTTGTAACTCCAACAAATATTCCCCATTGAAAATAATGGAAATGCTATTGATCCATTCCAGCCTCCCAAAAGAACCCAGTTTTTTTCTTACATGTTCTTAGGTAAGGGAAATATATTTATGAATAACAAATATTGTATAAAACCATTATAAAACATAACAAAAGAGAATGTAATTAAATAAACTGGTCTTATAAAATATATTTGTGTAAGAGATCAGAGGTGCATTCCATGGGACATTACACACCCTCTGCATTCTTCCCCCCTCCCCCCATTCACTTCAGATAGTCATTAGGTGGAGCATACAAAAATGGATGCCTGTAGGAGACCATGGCTGCTTTATTAATTGTAGAAGAGCTACAGGATGGTCCTGTACTAGACACTGTATAGACGTTACTTAGACAGGAAATGAAGTTTTAAGCAGGCAAGAACAGGAGAGAGGTGAACAGAAACCTTGTGTGGTGTTTGTTTACAACATTGTCCCCTGCGTAGGGGTAAACATGAGTGGAGGATGTTGGTGTAGGATATTGGAGGAGTGTTTTATTTCATGCCTTTTTGTTTACATTCATTTGTCATAAACTCTTACCTAATCCCAATTAACCCCTTCAACACGATGACATGTATTTTGCAATATTGGGGCGTTCGTGACACAACAGATGACACGCATATTACGTCATGGCCACTTTCTGCTAAGATGGTGTGTTTTCTTTCCTGGATCCTTTATGAGATCTCTCAGAATATAGGTTGTATATGATATGATGTCATACTTGACTTTCATCATAATTACAAAGGTATATGATTCTTTTATATCAGGATTAATATTGATAGGCCATGCTGGAAATAATTATATATTGTTTTTTTCATTTCATTATGGTACCAATAGATTAGTTTACCATAAAATTTAATGTTTTCTATCATTTGTCATCTGAAAATGGTCTTCAGAAGGCAGATTATATAATGCTTTTTCTCAAAAATATGTGTGGGTTTATTTTATTATTATGAAAAATCACTTAATTGCCATCATCATTACTTCTGTAGTGGAAAAGAGAGAGAGAGAGAGAGAGAGAGAGAGAGAGAGAGAGAGAGAGAGACGAACTGTCTCTGAGTCTGGATATGGCACCCAGAGCTGTTTTCTGTTGTCCGTAGTGAAGAGGTTAACTTACTCTTTACATTCTTAATGCTACACTGTATTGCTGAACTTAACTGCTACATTTTTTTTTTTTTTTTTGTTCACTTGTTTAACTCAGTTTTTTCATTGCATTTTGCCTTTTTGCCACGCTTTTCTTTTTATCATCTGCATGGCATTTCACAAAATAGCTATCCAAGGAGGTCTCTTTCATTACCTTTTCTAGAATGTTTCTGAAGTGAGGCATGTGTCATTACATAGTCTAGTGCCATTTGTTTTTTGGATCCAGAGTCAGACAAGAAATTTAGCAAAATAACTGCACAAAATGATAGCATAGCACGAAAATGCTTCTATGGTGGAGCTAGGTAGTTTAAAAAGAAATACAAATTGAATGCATCAGAGGTGGGATGTTGGGCATTCACTGCATCTTGCTTATAACTCGTATCTTGGCTTGCAAGTAAAATAAGAAAGTTGACTGAGCAACAGCTCATTTCTTGGATTACTATTAGACTAGGTCCAATCCCTCGTAACTCAAGGTTCCACTGTATATCTCATTTTGGTTTATAAAATTCAACCATAAATTTAGGATCATTTTTTTATATGATACAATCACTTGCTGTAATTCTTCTACAGAAGCCAAGTTATGGCAGACATTAAAAATTTGCCTGATAGAGAGCAGTGTCATAAAAATATACCTTTGCCTGAATCTAGTGATAATTCAGTCACTAGTAAGAGGTCATTTGAACTACATCAAAGCACAAAGATCTCAAGAAAAGAGGAAGCTGAAAAGAAATGTGAAGAAAATTGTAAATCCAGAAGCGAGTCTCAAAAAGACTGTACCTGTGTATGGGCTACTTCAAATGAGCAAGGAGCTGGTATCCCTAAGAAGCAACACACGGATAATCCTCAAGAAGATATGAATACCATCCAGTGCTTCAGTGAGGATATTGATGGAAATCTTGATTGTATTTCAGGTAAATATGTACACATGAGAATTGCTTGTAAACCAGATAATCTGTTGAGTATGTATAAAGTATTTTGCAAATGTCCAGAGCATGACACAAAGTTTTAGGGATTGGAAAAAAATTGTGGATGGCAGCATGACAGTATGTGTATATTGACCAAAAGATCTAGAATATCATAGCTACATGTGGAGATTTACTTTTATCATATCATTGTGTATTGTAATTTAGAGTTAATTATGATTTTCCCTTCTTTAAGATTTAGAAGCACATGAAAATCCATTTGCATGGATATGGTAAGATTCTTCTCAAAGTATCTTCAGAATATAATTTTCTCTACACACTGATTCAGAAGAAATGCTTCAGTACACTCTCTCTCTCTCTCTCTCTCTCTCTCTCTCTCTCTCTCTCTCTCTCTCTCTCTCTCTCTCTCTCTCTCTCTCTCTCTCTTATTTATTTATTTACTTTTTTATTATTATTATTATTATTTATTTATTTATTTTTTTTTTTGCTGGCTTGCAGAGGAAGATGTTGTGCCAGTTTATGCTCTTCCAATGGTAGAGCTTCCTTTACCATATATAATGCCCAAAGAGCATGTAGAAGAGGCAGTGCTATCCCATGTGCAAAATCCTGGCCATTTTTACTTGGTTCTTGGCAAACAAGGGAATTTGATGGTTGAAAGGTGGGTAACTAGACATATACTGTTCATATGAAGGTAGCTTGTGTTTGTTTTAGTGCTATAGTTTTTTTTCATGAAATAGAAAGAAAATGACCAAAGCTGTGTCCTTCATCTAATAACATGTTCTCATACGTCTGATGGTGTTCATAGGTCCGAACAAGATGAGAAGCATGACTTCTTTCATCATTCAGAAGTTTTCTTTTATGCAATTTTTCTTCTCGGCTCCACTTCAATATTATGTGCTGGCTATCCTTTAGTGTACAATTTTTTATTTCCTGCAAATTTTGTGTGATGTCAAACAAATGATAGCTGTAAGATACAAAAGTTAATTAATCTAATGTATTTCAGTGTTCATCCTTAATGTATTTTTATCTTGTGCTAATAATGCAAAATGCTGTGATATGAAGGTAAATTACTTGACAATAATATTAAAGTATTTCTTCCTCAAGATTGTTAGAAGATCTTCAGGATAGATACAAAGATGATGATGAGCCTCTCAAAGTTTGGGAACTTCCACTGGGATCCTGCTGGGCTGCTCGATGGACTGATGGTTGTTGGTACAGGGTCAAAGTTATTGCCAATATTGCTCCATTAAAGGTAGAGGTAAGACTGCTATATAGCTTTGTATCACCGTCATGATCATCATTGTCATTCTCTTGAAACGCTGTGTATATGATCTTATTCATAAAGACAACTTCTTTAATGTAGGAAGGGCATTGGCAAGGGCAACAAAAATTGCAATGAAAAGACATACTGAGGTGCTGGGCCTATATAGAGTTGAAAGCATCAGTCAAAGCCAGAAGTAAGTATCTTGAAACTTCTCACTTGAAATAATGCAAGTTATAGGCAAGTGGAAATACAGAAATAGACAGGGAGATCCAGAGAATACCAGAGAAAGTGATGAATAATTGGGGATATTGATTAACTCTTGCATTAGAGAGGTAGACAGAATATGGTGAGAGAATAAAGAAAGTTTGCTACAACTAGGCAGTAGAAGGAGGAGGAAAGGCATGTAGTTAGCAAGATTAAAAGTGCAGTTGGTACTTTAACATTAGAAGAAAGGAAGAGATGCAACAATGCAGTGATGAGAAAAAGGCTAAAGACAGTCAATTAGAAGAGAGGAATTGATAAGACAAAAAGCCTGTGACTCCATCCTGTTTAAAAGAGCTGTTTGAGAGGGACATGTAAAGCATACTTTATACATGGAGAGATAAGGTCCCTGTACAGACTTAGCAATTGGGTGGGTGAGAAAAACTGGTGGAACCATCTAACACCTAACACCATAGAAGCTGTTTCAGCTAGAGGCGAGCTGTGAAATCTCCACATTAGATTACAGTGGACTCTCGGACTTTGAACATAATTGGTTCCAGAAAGTTATTCCATGTCCTTATCGTTCTAAGTCCAAAACCATTTTCCCCATAGGAAACAGTGTAAATTATTTTAACACATTACCTACGATACAACCCACTGGTTGGTCATCAGTTACTATGCATTGTTGTGATGTGACCTACTATAGTTTGTTCACCTAAGTCTGAGCCGTGAAGCCGAGCCTCATTTGAAAGGAGGCTGCTGATTGGCTGGCACCCTCTCTCACTCACCTTGTGTTGAAAGGCTGTGTCACGAATGCTTTGTGGTACATGCTTTTGTTTTATGCGTTATATCTCATCTTATACACATACCAGACAGTTTCTGTTGGTACTGTTACACTCAACAGTAAATGCAGAAGCTTTGATACTCGGGGAAAAACAATTAATAAGCAACTATAAAGAAGTTTTAGCGAGTTGAAGTGGAAAACTTTTCACGACATCTTTATAACACGGTTTACTTATCATCATATCCTTTGGATATATTTAAAGGAATGCTGTTATAAATTATTGCATTTCATAAAAGAATGACTCCTGAACGGTATGCAATTTCCAAATTATAGTTAAAAGATAATGTAAGCGAATTACATAATTATTTATGAGACGGTGTCACTCGCGGTGACGGGCAAGTGACAGTGGGCAGCACGACCAGGAGTTGAGGATGAAGGTATGGCGAGAGCTGATTGGCTGGCAAGCTCCCCGCTCACTGTGTTGAGAGGCTGTGTACTGACTGCTCTCGTGGTACATGTTTATGTTTTATTCCTTATATCTTGTCTCATGCACATGACAGATGATTTCTGTTGGTACCTTTAGCCTGAGCAGTGAATGCGGAACTTTCGATACTCAAGGAAAAAATAGCAATATACAACAATAAAGAAGTTTTGACGAGTTGAAGTGAAGGCTGCATTGCGATAACTTTATAACACAGTTCATTTATCATCATTTTCTGTGTATATATTATAAGGAATGCTGCTTTAAAGTATTGCATTTCATCAAGGGATGTCTCCTGAAGGTAATGCAACTATCAAATTATAGTTATAAGATAATGTAAGCGAAATACAGAATTATTTATGGGAAAGTATGACTCGCGAGGAAGGGCACGGAGGAGTGGTCGCGGTGGGAGCGTAATCCAGTTATAACTGGATCAAGGTGAACCAGCAGTGTGTCTTCCCAGGCGGCACTCCGCCACGCCTTTCCTCGCGAGTCATACTTTCCCATAAATAATTCTCTATTTCGCTTACATTATCTTTTAACTATAATTTGGAAGTTGCATAACGTTCAGGAGACATTCTTTTATGAAATGCAATCATTTATAACAGCATTCCTTTAAATATATCCAAAGGATATGATGATAAGTAAACCGTGTTATAAAGATGTCGCGAAAAGTTTTCCACTTCAACTCGCTAAAACTTCTTTATAATTGCTTATTAATTGTTTTTCCCTTAGTATCAAAGCTTCTGCATTTACTGTTGAGTGTAACGGTACCAACAGAAACTGTCTTATGTGTATAAGATGAGATATAACGAATAAAACAAAAGCATGTACCACAAAGCATTCATATGCAGCCTTTCAACACAGGTGAGTGAGAGAGGGGGCCAGCCAATCAGCGGCCTCCTTTCAAATGAGGCTTGGCTTCACGGCTCAGACTAAAGTGAACAGACTATAGTGGATCATACAACAGTTTTCACATATATCACATTTCAGTCTTGCTATTAATAGAAATTGGATTATATAATAAAATTGCAATAAACAGTATGTGTAGGAAGACATAATTGATTGATAAATAATTGAAGCTTATTTCATTTTTAGTGTTTTAAAAATCATATGAAAAATAAATTTGTTTCCTTTTTTTCCTAATGCATGTAAAGAATACTATATTGCAATGTTTCCATTAGAAGGACATAACACCACTTTTATAAAGTAAATCCTTGAAACAGGTATCACAATTGGCATTTCCTTGACAAGCTTCAATGATTTTTTTATTGATCTTTTATATTTTTCCTGATATTATTTTGATAAATTGTAAAAAAAAAGCTGCCATTGGTGACCCTTTTGAATTGCATATAGCTGTAGATAAACATAAGAAACAAAACAGCAATAAATGAAAAATATCTGGTTTTAAAATTCACTGAAAAATACTTTTTTGTTTTTTCTAATACATGTAAGAATACATGTATTATCTTGCATTTTTCCTTCAGAAGAACATAAAACTTTTCTATAACAAATATAACAAATAATTCAAACTGAGACATTATAACTGGACTTTTCTTGATAAGCTTCAATAATTTTCTTTATTGTTCTTTTCATAATTTCATAGATTTTTCACAGTATGTTATGCAACCCAGTGGTAGGCAAACACTTTGACATTGCCAGTGCATTTGGGTGATATCCCAGACAACACTGCTCTTCTTGCTTCACTGGCTTGACCAGCACTAACGAGACAACAATTTATTTGTATGGCAGTGTGGGAGTGGAGGATGTGCAATATGGTGTGGACAAGGTGGAAGTAATGGGAGTAACAATCAGAACAGATGATTTGAAGAAAAGAAAAATTATAGCTACATATGTTCCACCAAAGACTAATACATGGGGATCAGAAGAGCATAAAGCGGCCGTGGTACAGTTGAACCATGCGTACTTTGGGGTCTAGGGTCTCTAAGCGCCTGGGTTCGAATCCTGTCCACGGTCCGAGTGTAGGCTGGGCTTCCTCACTCGGGGCAACAGTTTCCTAGAGGGTGAGCTTTGAGATAGGAGGTACCCAAAAAAGTATCCCCTTTAGCCCATAAATTCCTGTGAAAAGCCCATATGGTATAAAAAACAAATAAGATATGCAAAGAGAGGTGATAAAGTGCCTAGATAACATGATAAGAAAAGATGAATACTCTTAGTTGGAGACTTCAACTGTAAAAAAATAAACTGGAGAGAGATGGAAGTAATGGATAATGCTGGGCAGTGGAGCGAGAAAGTACTACAGTTGACTATGGTTCATACAATGGACCAGTGGGTGGAGGAGTCAACAAGGTACAGTGGGGAAGAAGAACCATTGTTGCTTGACCTAGTTTTCACAAAGAAACTAGAGTCCCCTCCAATCATACAATACCTTAGTCCAATGGAGAAAAGGGATCATATAACATTAGAGTTGCAAATGCAGGGGGAAAATGAGATAATTTACAGAGAGGACTATAAAGGAGAGAGATTAGATTATGCAAGAGCGGATTTTGAAAAATTAAGGAGTTATTTTGCTGATATTGAGTGGAGTGATATGTGCAGGAAGACTACAAGAGAAATATGACATACTCTTACAGAATACAATGAAGGAGTAAAAAAGTTTGTTCCTGTTTATAGAGTTCAGAAAAGAAATACATGCTTGGTACAATGCTAGATGTATACAAGCAAAAGAAGCAAAAGATAATGCATTGAAGGAACTTTTAAAGCAGAGAAATGACTATAATAGTTGGCAGTACAAAGATACTAGAAATGAGTAGTATATTAGAGTAAGTAGAGAGGAAGAAAGAAAGTTTGTGAAGGATGTAGTGAATAAAAGCAAGGATGAGCCAAAACTTTTCTACAGGTTTATAAATGGCAAAACAAAGAATAAGGAAACAATTGGAAAAATAATTAAAGAAGGGAAGACATACCAAACAGAGAAGGAAATGTGTGAAATAATGAATGAGAGTTTCAAAACGGTATTCACTGTGGATGATGATTTCACAGAACCTAATAGGACATTATATTGCCAAGGATTACAGGAGATTGCAGTGCACAAACAGGGTATTGGAAGATTACTAGATAAGTTGGAAGTCAGAAAAGCAATGGGGCCAGATGGTGTATCAGGCTGGGTGTTAAAAGAATGTAAAGAGCAATTACTGGATCCAATTTGGGAAATAATTAAAAGTTAAATAAATTAAGGGAAAGTTCCACTAGAGTAGAAGAGAGCCAACATAATACCGATATTTAAAGGAGAAAAGGCAACTGAACCACTAAACTACAGACCAGTGTCACTTACAAGTGTCGTAAGGAAGTTATGTGAAATAATTATCAAAGAAAAATGGGTTGAATTTATAGTAGAGGAGCAAGTCATATTGAACAGACAATTTGGGTTCAGGACAGGGCAGTCATGTGAATCAAACTTGTTAAGCTTCTACTCGAGAGTTATTGCAGGACTTGAAAACAGAGATGGATGGGTAGACACAGTATGCTTAGACTTCTTTGGAAACTAGAGTACATAAGAGGACTGTGTGGAACCTTGCTCGAATGGACAAGAGATTATTTGAAGGATAGGGAAATGAGAACTGTGATTAGAGATAGATAATCATCTTGGGGTAAAGTAACTAGCGGAGTGCCACAAGGGTCAGTGTTAGCCCCCATTATGTTTCAAGTTTATGTAAACGACATTCACATAGGGATAAACAGTTATATAAATTTATTCGCTGATGATGCAAAGTTGCTAAGAGTTATCAAAACCAGAGAGGACTGTCTGCTGTTGCAGGAAGATTTAAACAAGATCTATGAATGGAGCAAGAAGTGGAAATTGGAGTTTAATGCCAAGAAATGCCACATAATGGAACTAGGAAGGAGTAAGGGAAGACCAGCATGGAACTATTTGATGGGGGAGGAACAAATGATGAAGACTAAAGAGGAAAAAGATCTTGGAGTGATCATACAAGAAAATCTGAGCCCTGATAAACACATAAGCAAGATATTTGGACTATCATATAAGATGTTGACTAATATAAGAGTGGCATTTCATTACATGGATAAAGATATGATGAAAAAAATCATCACAAGCATGATATGCCCAAGGCTGGAATATGCAGCAGTGGTATGGTCTCCGAGCTCTAAAAAGGATATAAGAAAATTGGAAAGGATACAGAAGATTGCTACAAAGATGGTGCTGGAATTAAAGGACCTCACATATGAAGAACAACTGAAGGAAATGGGACTGCCAACCTTACAAGATAGAAGAGAACGGGGGGACCTAATAACAATGTATAAGATAGTAAATGATATTGAAAAAATAGACAAAGAAGACCTGGTGCTGTTGACAGAAGAAGATGGAAGGACAAGAGGACATGAAAAGAAGATCAGGATAAGGCAGTGTGTGAAGGATATTGGAAAATACAGTTTTCCACACAGAACAGTGGAAAAATGGAATGCATTGGATAATGGAATTGTTACAGCACATAGTGTGCATAACTTTAAAGAAAAACTAGATAAATGGAGATATGGAGACAGGACATTATTAGCCCAGCTCGAACCCTGTACAATACAACTAGGTAAATACACACACACACACACACACACACACACACACACACACACACACACACACACACACACACACACACACACACACACACACACACACACACACACACAGCCACACACACGCCCGGTAGCTCAGTGGTTAGAGCGCTGGCTTCACAAGCCAGAGGACCGGGGTTCGATTCCCCGGCCGGGTGGAGATATTTGGGTGTGTCTCCTTTCACATGTAGCCCCTGTTCACCTAGCAGTGAGTAGGTACAGGATGTAAATCAAGGAGTTGTGACCTTGTTGTCCCGGTGTGTGGTGTGTGCCTGGTCTCAGGCCTATCCGAAGATGGGAAATAATGAGCTCTGAGCTCGTCCCGTAGGGTAACGTCTGGCTGTCTCGTCAGAGACTGCAGCAGATCAAACAGTGAAACACACACACACGCACACACTATACAGTGTAGTTGTATGATCAGCATACTTGGCTCACAACTGAGAAAACAGAGCTTTAACTCTAGGGTGCAGCAGGACAGATGTGCAAACCTCTATACACCTAGCAGCAAGTAGATATAGGATATACTCATATATAAGCCAAGGGATTGTGACCTTACTGTCTCATTATGTGGCATGTGAGTGATCTTATTTATAACCAAAATCTCTTAAGCTCTCTCCATAGGAGATTGGCTGGCTAAGTATCCAGATGACTAGATGAATTACTTAAATAGCAGGACAGTAATGTTTGCCTTTTGCTTCTGGTGAGTAGTAAGGTTACAGATTTTTATTCATCTTGTATTTGTTTGCTCTAAGATCAATAGGGACTACATGTGCAAGGAGATTACATGAGTTGAAATTTCGCATCTTGTAAGGCAAACATGTCAATTGTGGCACCCCCTGCTACAGTGAGGTGAGTGACACCCTTTCTTAGGTAAGGTACTTGACATTTTCTGGAACTCCAGGAGCGAGATTTTCAAACTCTGTTTTCTTGATTGTTTGTCTGTGTTGCTTAGCACCTCACTATAGCATAGGGTGCCACAATTATAATATGCAAAGAATAATTTTCATGTATCTCATTGTAATTTCAATGTTAACATGACAGAGAGAAGAGTGGCAAGTGAGGGTGCTGCTGGTGGACTCTGGAGAAGAGGGAGTGATTCCCACACAAAATATTCGTGTTCTGCATGATCCCTTTACAGTCTTGCCTTGTTATGCCCTGCCATGCCACCTGGCTGAGGTATGTTGGACCAGGTTATTGTTTAAAGACTACTGTTTCTTTTCTGAAGTTAAGTGTCAAATGATTGATAAATTATTGTGTTCTTAAGATATTTTCTGAATTTCATCATAGTTTAACCAATTAGTTATGATATTTTCATAGTTTAATTAGTTATGATATTTTCATATATTCATAATGCTACTAATAAAATTTATAAGTGTTTTTTTCAATATTTTTCCAGCTCATTTCCTTAACATATTCTTAGAATTGTTGGCTCAAAGGAAAATGTATTCAAACCAGAATTTATGGTAATAATTAATATTGACATAAGCATATTAGAGATACATTAGTCAATGGTATATCAATTTGTTAAATTAGTCAAATTAGGAATAATACTTGCATGTTATCCAGATACATTGTAACCTTGGGTTTCGAACATAATTATTTTTTTGTTTGTCATTTGAAATTAAAAAAATTAAAAACCAAAAATATTTTCTCATATGAATCAGTGTAAAATAGATTAATCCCTTTCCAAACACTAGATGATGGCTTTTTAGAATTTTTACTTTGTGCATATAGTTAAAGAAAACATACTCGTAAAGAAAACATACTCGTTTGATAAGAGATGAGTAAATTATGGATTGTTATCATTATATCTGTACAAAAATTTGATGATCGAATCAGTTTGGAGTGAATAATGTAATGAAAGCGAAGTGAGAAACCTTTATCATAGTGTCACAAAGAAATGGTGTTCCTGCTGTTTTCTCTCAAACCTTGGAGAGAGTAGAGTCTATTCAGCTGGTGAGTGGTATGAAGCATGGTGAGGATGTGCACTGAGGAGGGGCGGTGGTGTAAATAACACACTCACTGTGATCATGTGTGCCGGTTGATGGGTAGCTAGCTCAAGAACCAAATGGTATGGCAACTGAAGCTAAAATTCAATTAGAAATTGTGTTTAAAAACTGATTTCCTAAAAAAGACATTCAATAACTAAGATTTCACAGTACTTAAGTGTTGGTATCATTTTCATTCAGATATATTTGTAGGAGTGGCAAGGGTTTTCATCGAGTATATGACATAATTGTATGACTTGTCTCTGAAGAAAACTCTTTGGAAACCATTTTAGTGTATCATGAAATTATATGGTTTTAAATGACAACTCAGGAGAAGGCTGAAACAATAATTACTCCCAGTGAGATCTAAAGCACTGGATTATGGGGTACTGCAGTGAACTTATCATTAAGGTTACTGTGACTTTATTAAATGTTTTCTCTTTGTGTCTCATAATGCAAGGGATCAGTCACAACTTGCTTTTTAAAGAAAGCTATTTTCCTTCACAAAAAACTACATGTACATAACTTCTCACAAACCATATCTCTGAAAAATAAAATTTAGATATGGCGACTCCTACACCAGCCTCGGAGACTCTTTTTGGGGAGGTGACCATAAATGTCCTCAGGTTGGACTGTTCTATCATTATCAACCCTGAGTGTCTTAACACTCCCTTCAACTTTTCCTTCATTAACTTTTGCAACATCTGCAGTCTTGGATTTAATGTTCAGTCTGCATAACACCACTCTCCTCTAAATCTTATCTTTTCCTCACTGAAATTCAGGTGTATGAGGAGGAAGTAGTAAACACCTACCAAAAAGAAAATTTACTCCTAGTGAGGTCTGATAGCACTAGTTCAGGGCTTGCTGTGAACCTTCCTTTAAATTTAGCTGGTTGTGATATTGCTGTGTGAGTTGTGTATCTCACAACTCAAGGGAGCAGTCACAGCCTGCCCTCTAAAGACAACTCTCCTTCTTTACACAAAGCTACTTGCACTTACCACAAATACACCCTTCACTTGAAAATCAAATTTGAAAGAAAAATGGGTACTCCAAACCATGCCTCAGAGTCCTTTTCTGGGGAGGAAACCATAAATGTCCCCAGGATAGACTCATCTCTCAATAATGAGCCTAAATGTCTTGACACCTCCCTCAACTTTTTCTACATTAATTTCTGCAACATTCATGGTCTTAGATCTAATTTTTAATCTGTGGAACACCACCTCTCCTCTACTAAACCTCATCTTCTTTTCCTCACTGAAACACAGCTGTCCGAGGCAACTGATAGTAGCCCCTTCTCTGTTTCCTCCTACTTTCTCTATTCTTTCTCTATTCTACTATTCGTTCCAAAGCTGGATGTACGCAATGACTTAACTTGCTCGTGCCCATGCTCTTGAGTCTTCCGAGTTTTCCACCATCTGGCTTCGACTCAAAAGTCACTCTCTAACTAAATTCATCTGTGCTGTCTATCTCTCCCCTAACTCTTCTGACTATAGTAAATTCTTCGATGATTTAATTTCCAAAGTGGAGCACATTCTGCCCCTCTACCCTTTCGCAGAGATTTCCATTCTTGGAGATTTCAATGTTCACCACCAGCTTTGGCTTTTATCTCCCTTCACTGACCATCCTGGTGAACTAGCCTTCAACTTTGCTATCCTCCATGACCTAGAGCAACTGGTGCAACACCCTTCTCATATTCCTGACCGTGTTGGAGACACGCCCAGCATCCTTGATCTCTTCCTCACCTCTAATCCTTCTGCTTATGCTGTCACCCTTTCATCTCCGTTGGGCTCCTCCGATCACAATCTCATTTCTGTATCTTGTCCTATTTCTCCAATCCCTCCTCAGGATCCCCCAAAGCAAAGGTGCCTCTGGCATTTTGCCTCTGCCAGTTGGGGGACCTGAGGAGGTATTATGCTGATTTTCCCTGGAATGATTACTGCTTCCATGTCAAAGACGCATCTCTTTGTGCTGAACGCATAACAGATCTGATAATGTCTGGCATGGAGGTGTACATTCCTCATTCTTTTTCTCAACCTAAACCTTCTAAACCTTGGTTTAACTCAGCCTGTTCTCGTGCTATACATGATAGAGAGGTTGCCCACAAAAGGTACTTGAGCCTTCCATCTCCTGAATCTCACGCACTTTATATCTCTGCCCAGAATCATGCCAAGTCTGTTCTTCAACTTGCCAAACACTCCTTCATAAATAGAAAATGTCAAAATCTTTCAAACTCAAACTCCCCTCGAGACTTCTGGCATCTAGCCAAAAACATCTCAAATAACTTCACTTCTTCATCTTTCCCTCCTTTATTTCATCCTGATGGCACCACTGCCATCTCTTCTGTCTCTAAAGCTGAACTCTTCTCTCAAACCTTTGCTCACAACTCCACCTTGGATGATTCTGGGCTTGTCCTCCCTCTCCTCCTCCCTCTGACTATTTCATGTCTACAATTAAAATTCTTCGTAATGATGTTTTCCATGCCCTCTTTGGCCTAAACCCTCGGAAGGCTTATGGACCTGATGGGGTCCCTCCTATTGTTCTCAAAAACTGTGCTTCTGTGCTTGCACCTTGCCTGGCCAAACTCTTTCAACTTTGTCTATCGACTTCTACCTTTCCTTCCTGCTGGAAGTTTGCCTACATTCAGCCTGTTCCTAAAAAGGGTGACCGTTCTAATCCCTCAAACTACCGTCCTATAGCTTTAATCTCTTGCTTGTCTAAAGTTTTTGAATCTATCCTGAATAGGAAGATTCTCAAACATCTGTCACTTCACAATCTTCTATCTGATCGCCAGTATGGCTTCCGTCAAGGTCGCTCTACTGGTGATCTTCTGGCTTTCCTTACTGAGTCTTTTAGAGATTTCGGTGAAACTTTTGCTGTAGTGTTAGACATATCAAAAGATTTTGATAGAGTCTGGCATAAAGCTTTGATTTCAAAACTGCCCTCCTACGGTTTCTATCCTTCTCTCTGCAACTTTATCTCAAGTTTCCTTTCCGACTGTTCTATTGCTGCTGTGGTAGACGGCCACTGTTCTTCTACTAAATCTATTAATAGTGGAGTTCCTCAGGGTTCTGTCCTATCACCCCACTTTCTATTATTCATTAATGACCTTAACCAAACTTTTTGCCCTATCCACTCCTACGCTGATGATACCATCCTACATCTTTCCACGTCCTTTCAGAGACGACCAACCCTTCAGGAAGTCAACAGATCATGCAGGGACGCCACAGAACGCCTGACTTCCGATCTTTCTAAGATTTCCGATTGGGGCAGAGAAAATCTAGTAGTTTTCAATGCCTCAAAACTCAATTCCTCCATCTATCAACTCGACACAACCTTCCAGACAACTATCCCTCTTCTTCAATGACACTCAACTGTCTCCGTCTTCCACAATGAATATCCTCGGTCTGTCCTTTACTCATAATCTTAACTGGAAACTTCACATCTCATCTCTTGCTAAAACAGCTTCTATGAAGTTAGGCGTTCTGAGGCGTCTCTGCCAGTTTTTCTCTCCCATCCAACTACTTACTCTGTATAAGGGCCTTATCCGTCCCTGTATGGAGTACTCTTCGCATGTTTGGGGATTCCAGTCACACAGTTTTACTAGATAGGGTGGAATCAAAAGCTTTTCGTCTCATCAACTCCCTCCTCTGACTAACTGTCTTCAGCCTCTTTCTCACCGCCAAAATGTTGCATCTCTTTCTATCTTTTATCGCTATTTTCATGCTTACTCTTCTACTGATCTTGCTAACTGCATGCCTTTCCTCCTCCTGCAGCCTCGCTGCACAAGACTTACTTCATCCTCTCATCCCTATTCTGTCAAACTCTCTAACGCAAGAGTTAACCAGTACTCTCATTCATTCATACCTTTCACTGGTAAACTCTGGAACTTCCTCCTTTCATCTATATTTCTGATTTCCTATGACTTGTCTTTTTTTAAGAGGGAGGTATCGAGGCATTTGCTCCCTAATTTTGGCTGACGCTTTTCCTCTTTGTAGAGAGCTAGCACTCAAGTGGGTCTTTTTTTTTAATCTTTTCTTTTTTTATTTGCCCTTGGTCGGCTGTCTTCCCTATATAAAAAAATAAATAAAAAATAGAGACAATTAATGGTTGAACCTCTGTCAGCCAGCATTCGCCAGTCAAGATTTGGTTGTTGATCGAGCTTGATTGATACAAAATATTGATTTTTTTTGGTTGAAATCTGTATTTTACGGGTCCTGAAGAGTTCAAGGTTTGGGTCTGTACTGTAATCTAAACTAGAAATTCTACTTCATATCTCATCTCAAGCTACAACAGCTTTTATGAAGTTAGACATCCTGAGTCATCTCCACTAGGTTTTCTCATGCACTCTCAACTGTTAACATTTTACAGGAAGGAGTATTCTTCACACATAAAGGGGAGTTCCCCTCATTCAGCTTTTCTAGTTAGGATGGAAGCAGAAGCTTTTCATGTCAACAATTTTCCTCTAACAGACTGACTTCAATCTCTTTTTCATCACTGCAATATTGTATGTTTTGTTATCTTCTATCACTATTTTTATGCCAACTGCTCTTGTGATCTTGTTAACTGCATTTCTTGTCTCCTCTTGCTACACAAGAATTTGTTCTTTCTCTCATTTGTATTCTTTTCACTTCTTTAATGCAAAAGTCATTCATACTTTCACTGGTAAATTCTGGAGCCTCTTACCCACTTCTGTATTTCCATCCTTCTATGACTTGAACTCTTTCAAGATGGAGGTTTCAAGACAGTTATCCTTTTACTTTGAATAGTGCTTTTGGCTGTGTGGAAATTGGCACTTCAGTGGCTCTTTTTTTTTTAATAACTTTTTTCATGCCCTTGGCCAGTGTGCCTCCTATAGAAAATAAAGGAAAATTGCACAGGTTAACAGTACAAATAATATGTGAATGTGTGGTGCTTTGTCTGGGGCATCTTGTGTATGATTGCTGGTCTGGTGTACAACTGTTAGATAGGTAAATGAACCAGTTTGTGCACTCCTCTCTATTTTCTTTTTATCAGATTTATCCTGTGTGTGCTTGGGAGAATGAACCCTGGCCTGCTAGTACTACTCATGCCTTTGTTGACATGTGCCTGGACTCTGTCTCTCCACTTACAGCATATGTTCTGTCCAAACACCTGTAAGTTGTTTTGGTTTTGTTTGTCTTCATATTTCAGACTATTTTGATTTTTGTTTATCTTTTATTACAGTTTATTTTCATATGTTCAATATTGTTATGTATAATGGCATGTACATCAGTCAGCTTTTGTAGCCTTGTGGTTTTTATCAAATTTGATAGTTATGTGTAACCTGCTTGCCAAGTTTTCAGCTTTCAGGACCAGTATAACACTATCTCCCCTCCTCCCACACCCTTGCTGCACAGACTTTCCCTTTTTTCTCATCCTTGTTCTGCCCACCTTTCTAATTATTATTCTTAATAATTTTTCCTTTTCCTTGGGAAACTCAGGAACTACCTGTCTGCTTCTTTATTTCCATTTACATATGACTTGAACTTATGTAAGAGTGAGGTTTCAAGATATTAATTTTTTTGTGGGGAAACTCTCTTGGTTTTGTTTAAGTACTGTTATTTCAATGGACCTTTTTGTTTGATAATTTTTGCTGTCTTGCCAGTTTTCCCCTCACAAAAATCAATGAATAAAAACAATAATGCTAATGTTAATTATAATATGCCTTTCTTAACTTTTTGAAGGATAAGAATGCTGGCTTCTACTTTAATTCCTTAATGAACTTAATCATGCCTGGTTTTTTTTATTAATGATTGGAAAATGTTCTCCATTTCACAAGTGGTTCATGAAATCTCTGCATCACTGTATCTTTTGGCAATTCTATTTAGGTGTAATTTCCTGATCTTGTTCAGCTGTCCCACTTTGTATAGTCTGTGCAATTGTTCAAGAATGGTTATATCTTTCAAATCTGTACAAACAAGCCATTCTTGTTTCTTGTATTTGGTGGAGCCTAAAATGGAAGAAAGAGCTTTATGTGTACCATACTTTCCAGACTATAAGACAAATCCATGTGTAAGAATACCCCCAATTTTATAGGGAAAAATTTAGGTTTTGAACTATTACAAGTGTATAAGATGACCCCCTTAATTGTGGAGGGAGTCATTGCTCACATGGTTGGCTGAAGGGCCCTAGGGAGCCATAATATGGTCACTCCCTTATTACTGCTGTTGCCAGTTTTGAAATACAGCCATCCTAATCTGCCCAGTCTAGGTGTGTGGTGTGAGCTTCACCAGATTGTCACCAATGTTACCACTTCTCCATAGCTCACAAGCTTGCCTTAATTTTTTTTAACCCCACTTCATCTTCTTTATTCTCTGTCTGTATTTCTTTCTCTTCTTCAGTTTCTATATAAATTGGTGCACTTATTTATGGGATTATTTCCAAAATCATTTCAACTTATGTCCCACATCACCATTGAAACAAAAATTCAAGGTGTATTTTCACATGTTAGGAAACATGATTTAGAATATTCATATTGATCAGAAACTGAAATACATTATCCTTTTTTTATATTATAGTGTATCTTAATTTGTTTAGAAAATTATTCTTATCAAAACAATTGCAAAGGAATGGGAATCACACAACAAAGCTTGTGGGATTTTCAAGATTTTCACAAGAAAAGTCTGAAAAATGATATTCATGCTTTTTTTTGTCCTAACTGCTGTACTATATTGTGTAACAATTTCATGTCATCTTTTATCAATCTACTGACATTGTCTTTTGCCTCCAATTGCATTTAATGTTCTGTCCAGTAATATTTTTCCCTTATTTCCACATTGGTAAGTAAACTAATGGTTTGTTTTCCTCAGCACCTTATGCTTTTTTTGTCTACATTTGTTTCACAACTCACCTGTTTGCTTATTTCTACATTCAACTTAATAATTGATGGTTTTCCTTCTTTTTTTCTTTTCAATACTATTTCAACACACATTGTATATTTAAAAATTTTTGGGACTTATTATTTTATGTAAGTCTGATGTTGCAGTCTCATTTATTTATACATATATATATATATATATATATATATATATATATATATATATATATATATATATATATATATATATATATATATATATATATATATATATATTTATTTTTTTAGAACATCACACTAACTTTTCTTGTTTTTACCATTGAGGAATGGTACATATGGTGTCATCTTGGAGCGAAGAGATGGTGAAGTAGTGAACCTCAAGATGGTACATGATGGCCTGGCTGTCTCAAAACTCCTGAAAGAAGTAATTTCTAAACTAGAAAAAAGCAGTATTTTCCCTTCTCAGCTACAAGGTAAGAGTAGGATAGTGGGCACAGTAGGCTCTTTCCAATCAGTAGATTCTTGTGATGTGGGAGCAGCAAACAAACGATACATTTCCATATGTACAGTAACTTTGAATTATCATTCTTGTAGCATTAGTTTCTTTTATTATGAAGATTCCTTTCTGTACTGTGTTAGGTACTACCGGATTTAGTGTTAATGACATATTGAAATATCGGGGTCTATATCTGTGAAAGAAAATTTGTGAAAAGTGCATACAATTTAGTTCACTTAATCACTCCTAAACAGCTAGTGTGATTGTCCATATTGTTGTGAAAGTATCTAATATGATTTTTCAGGTCTTCTGGAGAACCAAGAGACAGAAACTGAGTTCCCTGTAAGTATTCATCATTTAATCTTTTGAACTTTGTTTCTGTAGAGCAGGGGTCGGGTAACTTTTTTGGGTGTTACCCTTAAAGAATTTGTAGTAACATGAAATGTACCCCACACTTTGAAGTACTCTGGGGGACAAACCAATTTACTTATAGAACTCATGGATAATAAACAAACAAAAAATGTATAATGGGAAAATGAATTTAAGGTTAAGTTTGCTTTCTTACTATGATGCAGTGTCCCTGAAGACATCCACTCATTTTTGTCTTGGTATTTGCAATATTTTCAGCACCAATTCTCATTCTGGTCCTCCTTCCTCTTCAAGAGTTCTATCCATAAACGGATGACTTTGGAAGTTTTTTTTAAATTTGTGGTGCTCATCATCAGCTCTCTGCTTCTGTTTCCTCTAAAATATTCTTTGTTTTTTTTATGTTGTCCATTGTACTCGTATCCTCAACACTTTTCCTGCTCCACATTTCTATGGCTTCCTGTCTTCTTTGCATCTCTATTTATTACCCATGCCTCACAGCAATGCAGCAACAATGACTATATGAATATTGCCACTATCGTGTACAGACAAACCCCGCATAACGAATAGGTTGGGCTCCAAAAGAAATGTCCGTTATGCAAAAATTTGTTGTACGGGGTCCTAGGATGAGTAAAAAAATAAAATGATTAAAAAATAAAGAAAAAAATCCAAACGCATCGAATTTGACATGGCAGTAGATGGCGGTATTGGTGATTCAATGACGTTTTCAAACTCGGCCAAGATTTCCCCATTAAAATTTTGTTTTAGCAAGGTTTGGTGTTCGTTATATGATTTAAGGATAATAAAACAAAATATTTGTTGTGGTGAAAATTCGTTGTGTAAACGTTCGTTATGCGGGGTTTGCCTGTATTTCATTTGGTAAAGTTATTTCTTTTCTGTCACAAAATCATCTAATGCCTTGAATATCTCAGCTGCCATCCCATCTTTGCCCATAGCATTACTGTTTTTCATCTTTCTTAGGGTAAGCATGGTGATACTAGATATGTAGATGAGGCAATATAATTGTTGCTTTTTTCAAGGAAACATAAGTAAATACACTTGTGCACACACAAATATTCATATGTAAAGATTTTGAAGTCTTATTGTTTCTAACTTATTCAGAATGACTGGGATCCCATGTCAGAGGATTTCAAGAGTAGTAGCAACACAATTCTTCTCAATGATGAGTGTGCGGAAACCATGTTCCTGGGGTGGAGGAACACAGATGGGGAGCGTCAGTGCAAGTACCACCGAGCTGGCCGTCAGTGCCCAAGAGGAGAGACTTGCCCCTGGGAGCACACACCAGTCCGAGATGGTAGGTGGAAGTTACTCTTTATATTGTATCAAGTCAGTTTATATTCCCTCAGGGACCTTATTACTTTATTTGTGAAAACCATTGGTAAAAACTTCATATTATTTTGAATTCTTAGCATTATATTTGTGCTAGTTTATTTCATATATATATATATATATATATATATATATATATATATATATATATATATATATATATATATATATATATATATATGAGGCGCTTGGTGATAGAGGGAGCCAAGCGCCAAAAATTAAAAACAGAGAAAAATGTTTTGCGACTTTCAGAATGTGATATCTCCGGAAGGGATTAAGATAGAAAGCTCAATTTGGTCTTAAATGAAAGCTTAGGATGTCTACATTACAAACATTTTATTACCCTCCACAATATTAGACACTATATTCCTATTTGTCGGGTTAGGTTAGGTTAGATTAGATTAGGTTAGGTTTCGTTTACATGAGATTTCGTTGATAAAAAATACAATAAAGATAATAAAGATAATAGAAACATGTTATTCACCTCGAACGCATCAATATTAATGTAGGAGATGTCAAAGTAAGTAAATAAGTAAAATAAGTAAGTAGGGGGGTGATCACCATGCACTTTAACATGACGCCTCTTCACCACATCTTTCACACAAAACTTTTGAATAAAGGCATTTTGCAAAGTAAAGTCACCTAAACCCCAAAATGACTCATGAATAGCCTTAATATTATTCATTCCATCTTTTCAAAGCAACCATCCCTACATGGAGCCCCTATTTCCCTCTGTTTCACAACTTTTATGGTGACACTACTCGCATACTCTTGACCGGTGTTACGCTTCCTTTTTGCCTTGTTTTTCTTCCATTCACTTGGATTACGCCCTTGTTTCTCCACTAGGATATGCCCCTGCACATCCCCCTCACTGCTAGTGGAAGCCACGGTACGTAGCAGATAATAAATCCACGCTTAAACACAAAAAAAGAAGGAGAATGCACAGATGTGTGGTGCGGCGTGGGTTGAGACTGGCTGGGCTCAGTGGGCTGGGAGAATGCGGGAAGAATGGTCGCTTGGTTCCCAGTCCTGACTCAGTGGGGACGCGACAGACCAGCACACGTTAAGGGTGAATTTACCTTTTCTTTTCCGCGATCTTTGACCTTGTTGGAGTTGGTGGATAATGCTGGCAGTTACACGATCGGAAAATAGAGACTTGGGAGAAGAAAATGCTATACTGGTCCTTTGTTCTCCTTCCTGTTTCATTGTGGGTCGAGAAAATGTGGCGCTTGGTACTCGGGACTAGACAGACAGACCCTGAGGTGACTCGACAGACTAAACTATGCTACGGGCGACACACCTTTCTCTTTACCGCGATTTTTGACCATGTTGGAGTTGTCAGATGGTTCTGGCAATTACACCACTGGAAAGTAGAGGCTTGGGAGAAGAAAATGATATACTAACCTCATTTTTGATCTGGGTGGCGCTTAGCTCCTTCTGTCACCAAGCACCTCATATATGTATGTAAATATATATATATATATATATATATATATATATATATATATATATATATATATATATATATATATATATATACACACCGTAAGCCCCCACATTTAGCGATCCTATTAGTCTGCTGAAACCATCGCTAAATTGGAATTTCGCCAAATTTGAGTACTACTTTAAATAGGGAAAAATACCAATCAGTCTTTCGTCCACCCAAAGTCCCCATTTCGAGTCCCCATTTACAGCTATAACATTGCCACCTTCACGAGAATCAGCACCCCCCAAACCACTAGTGGAGGCCATGGTGATAGCGAAACTTGCTAAACAGCGAGGATGGGAGCACAAAAAATGAGTTCACATGCTGGAATAACGCACACAATAGCTCAAGTGTCGAGCGGGAATGCCGGAGGCATAGTGGGGCTGACGTCACGGCCAAACAGACACGCGATTGGCTCAGAGCGGGCGGAAGGCGGGACAGTGTAGCGTGGTACATTCGCTAAATATGAGAGAAAATCGCTAAACTTGAGGGCTCGGCCTTTTTCCAGACAGTCGCTAAATAAGGGTTTCGCTAAGCTGGATTTCGCTAAATTCGGGGGCTTATTGTATATATATATATATATATATATATATATATATATATATATATATATATATATATATATATATATATATACATACATACATACATACATACATACAAACAAAAAGTGGAGACTCAATACTTGGAATGTCTAAATAGTCGAACTTTTCTATAGTCAAATGCAAAAGTTCGACTTAATACTTAAAAAAATACCTATTAGTCGAACGTCTATCCACGTGGCTGTAAACAAAGTGTCTCTCTTCCCGCCGCCCCAAGCACCCCACTGGACCACTGAGCCATTTTATCCTTCACTGTCGTAAGAATAACATTGTCCAGCGCTTTGTCTGTGCAGGATTTTTAATTTTTTATTTTATTTTTTTTCCTCCATTTAGAAGCTTACAATGGTGGTGAAGAGGCTTGTTAATGGTGATAATCAGCCTACAAGAAAGAATGTAGTACAACCATCGAAAGGAAAAAGGAGATTATTGATAAATATGAGAAAGAAGGAAGAATAACCAATTTTGCAGCTGAGTACTGTATGGCTAAATCTACAGTAGCCACAGTACAGGAATGCTCCGCTTAATGAACAGGATAGGGGATGTCAACGCTGTTCGTACAGTGGAAATTCATTAAGCGGATGTAGTTTTCCCATAGGAAATAATGGATATAGGGGGAATGTGTTCTGGGCTGGTCCCCAACATACCACATGGGTTAAAAAAAAATTATATTTTTTTCTATTACCTTTTTACAAACCTTGCCCCAGAGAAAGGATTGTTTTGCAATGCATAAAGTGAAATCTTACATGGAATACCAAAAAATAAAGCAAAGATAAGATCGGCCACAGACGAAGCGGAGACTTACGGCAACTCGGCCACTTCTTCTTGTGACTCTTTTAGCCAGCGTGTTGTCTTTCACCATGATATTAAATTTATGTTTCCACTTTTCTATTGCCTGCTATAATGGATAAGATATCCATTATAGCAGGCAATAGAGGAGTGGAAACAAATTTAATATCGTGGTGAAAGACAACACGCAAGCTAAAAGGGTCACAAAAAGAAGAAGCAGCAGCCAAGTCGCCGTAATCTCCGCTTCGTCTGTGGTCGATCTCATCTCTGCTTTATTTTTTGGTATTCCATGTAAAATTTCACTATGCATTACAAAACAATCCTTTCTTGGGGGCAAGGTTTGTAAAAAGCTAATAGAAATGTTGTTTTATGAACATAAATGCATACATAAGACAGTGATACCACCTCCAGAGGTGGTGTTCCCAGCAACCTCGGAGCAATCTGATAGCAACCTTGTCACCGTCCCTCCAAGCGTTCATGGAAGCCATTTCGTGGCAGGAGGTTGCTCTGACGTTAAAGAACCTTGGATCCAGCTCCGCGAGCGCTAGAGACAGAGGTGGGGAGCAAGCCAATCACAGCAAAGCTGCTGCATTCGGTCCCTCACCTGGCAAATTCAAACCCAGAAAATTTTCTAAAACGGATGTTGTACATTATGCGGACTTTTCGTCTGCTGCGTTCAGTCCCTCACCTGGCAAATTCAAACCCAGAAAATTCTCTAAAACGGATGTGGTTGTACGTTATGCAGACTTTTTGTCTAACTTTATATAGTACGTTAAACCGGAAATTCGTTAGACGAACGTTCGTTAAGCGGAGTATTACTGTACTGAAGAAAACAGAGCTCATTAAAAGAGCTGATGTGGTGATTGGTGTGAAAAGGCAATTTAAGCAACCTGCGATGGTGGAAGAAATGGAAAAATTGTTGATCAGATAAACCAAAGGCAGATGGCTGGTGATTCTTTGTCAGAGGGCATAATTTGTGTGAAGGCTAGGCTGCTGCATCGTGATCTTATTTGAGGCACCCCGAGCCAGAGGGTACCAACCCTCAAAAATACGAAAATTGAGTTAAAGGCGGGATCATGTTGTAGAAAGGTGTAAAAGTCGTATAAAATTGTCGGCCAAGTGAAATACGACCGTATGGGTACCTATACGAAGCCTCAAAGTGGAGTGATAATGCGTAAAAAAACGCGTGACAAACTTCTCCGATCTGCGAGCCAGAAGGTACCAACAGCAGGGAGTTAAAGGCGGGATCATGTTGTCGAAGGGTGTAAAAGTCGTATAAAATTGTCGGCCAAGTGAAATACGACCATATGGGTACCTATACGAAGCCTCAAAGTGGAGTGATAATGCGTAAAAAAAGTCGCGACAAACTTCTCCGATCTGCGAGCAAGAAGGTACCAAGAGCAGGGAGGTGCGGCTGAGCCTCGCCGTGCGCTCCCCAATCAGCGGCGAGTATTCTCGTGACTCATAGCCGCACCCCCACCTCGGCCAATCACAGCCTTTGTTTACTTTAGCCCAGAGTCTCCCGCCAAATCCTTCCTTCCCTCCCTTGCCAGGCCCATAATGCATCTTATTCTACTTTGTAAAATCATAGAAAATAAATTTTAGAAAATAAATTTTAAAATACAATATCACAATCTTCTATACAGATACATCTCACACTATAATCTCTTCAGAAATGAAGAGAAAATAGGGAAATAAAACATTTTCGGGAATAAAAGTTGCGCTAGGGGGAAATATTGCTTTATTCGCTCATAAAAAAAATTCGTAAAAAATCGAGTTAAAAGCATATCGTCATAATTTTTTTACATAATGCTTGTTTTATCATACACTTTGAAAAAATGAACCTAAAACATAACCTTCCTGGGAAAAAATGTTCTGCTACGGGTGTAGGGGTATTTATAATAATCTCTGTAAAAGTTAAAACATAGAATATACTATTAAAAACCACATGGCATGACAGGTCTTGCCGAGACCTTTCAAATGATGTATAATATGATAATATTGTGACCGATCTTACGGTAGGGGGAAATATTGCTTTATTCGCTCATAAAAAAATTCGTAAAAAATCGAGTTAAAAGCATATCGTCATAATATTTTTACATAATGTTTGTTTTATCATACACTTTGAAAAAATGAACCTAAAACATAACCTTCCTGGGAAAAAAATTTCCGCTACGGGTGTAGGGGTATTTATAATAATCTCTGTAAAAGTTAAAACATAGAATATACTATTAAAAAACACATGGCATGACAGGTCTTGCCGAGACCTTTCCAATGATGTATAATATGATAATATTGTGACTGATCTTACGGTAGTATTAATTGTTCAACTTTAAACGCGTTTTTCTCGAAAGTAGGTTCGTGTGGGTTGGTACCCTCTGGCTCGGGGCGCCTCATTTCTGATACTACATCTGACTCCAATGATGATTTTAAAGCCAGCAAAGGGTGGTTTGTGAATTTCAAGAAAGAACTGGAATTCATTCTGCTGTGAGGCATGGCGAGCCCACAAGTCAGGAGTAAACATAATGCTATATGTCACTGTGTCTGATTCCGCCACCTCTCCCATGCACCTTACTTCTACACCTCGGGTCTCTTGCCATGTTGCGGGGAAACAACTTTTGAATGAGAGTGGTATCAGAAGGGCTTTGGAATTAACAGTTTCTACAATAATAGAGAGCGAAGTAATGTTCTGGGCTATGGTACAGCTATAGGAGGTTCAACTACCAAGGGAGATATTCCACAACAACCACCAGGAACTCCTATTATATATATTTTATATACGTTTAAAAAGAAAAAAATACAAATTAGATCTTTTTGTGAACATTTTTATTGATTGAGAGAGAGAGAGAGGGGGGGATACAAGGGGCACGTTTTCTAACGCTCTATCCAAGGCCGCTGGACCCGATTGGACGCAAGGCCACATACACCGATGATACCACCTCATTCAACCTGTGATATTTTGGTAAACATAGCATCTAGAGACTTCTGTTTTTTTTTTGCATTGCAAAGAGGAAGAGTTGCTTGTGGGCAGAACATCATTTGTTCTCACTCGTTTATTGAATTTCCAATTGTAATCAGTATGTGAATACAGGCTATTTTGTGTGTGTCTCGCCAAATCTCCCAAGTTAGCACGAGCTAAAAAACCCAACATCCCTGAGTTGTAGGGGTTAATTATGATGAAACTGTCCTGTTTTTTAATAAAAAAAACTACGAAACATGATGTATATAACAAAGGAAGAGAAGTGTTTGCCAGGACACAAGCCTATGAAAGACAGGCTAAGCTTGCTTCTGTGTACCAATGCTACCGGCGACTGCAAAATTAAACTGCTGCTTTTTTCTAAACTTGAGTTTGGCAATGGCTGGAACGAATTACCTGATTTATAGGTATCAATAGTCAAACTTTTTTATACTTGAACGGCCATTTGGAATGAATTAAGTTCGAGTATTGAGTCTTTTAATTTCTGTTAATATATTGAGTCAGGTATCTTTCCATATGAATGATCACAGTGTTTGTACAATGGCTACAAGAATAAAAAATCTGTCCACCATAGGCTTTTACAGCTTTTTAAATTTTCTCACTGTTTTTAGACACCATTCTCACAGTTGATTCTCCCACACCAAACTATGGAAATATCACAGTTCCTTTTTCCATCTCTTATCATCTTAATTATCTTCATCTTCTTCTCCAAAGTTAGCCTAATGTTTTTCTTGGTTGGTGGTGCCATGTCGCACAAAGTTGAGCACAAGGATTCCTCCAAATTTGCAGAGAGAACTCCTTGGAGGTGTACGTAAACAAATGGAAGGCGGGAGGGAGCGGGGCAGTGTTGCCAGATGAGTTTCGTTGAATTACCGCCAGATTTTTATGAAAACTAGCCAAAAACCACCAAACTATGATAAATATGATAATAATATAGTATAATATGATAAATATGAATAAATTAATAAAATATTGCCTATATGATACAGTAATATATAATTTGCGGGAACGTTCCCTCTTCCGTCACCAAACGCAATACCGGCAGAAAGGAGCAAGACGGGGAAATTTCTTAAAATGGCAATTTTTGGTCCTTGGTCGCAAAATTGGCGTATCGCAAAATTTGAACTCGCAAAATTGGAGTAAGCACTGTATATATATATATATATATATATATATATATATATATATATATATATATATATATATATATATATATATATATATATATATATATATATATGCACACAGGTAACTCTCAATTTACGCAATAGATGCGTTCCAAGAGGCATCTTGTATATCAAAATTCATGTAAGACAAACATGTAATTCTCATAAGAAACAATAGATAATAGGGGAATGCAGGATGTGGTCCAAAAAAATTTGTACAAATACTCTATTTATTTGGCTAAATTAACATGTTTTTATTGTTTACCATATTAAATACTAGAAGTGTATTTAAAGTAAAGGGAAAAGCAAGAAATAATAAGAGAAAGCAAAAAAATAAGAGAAAACAACAAAACAAAGAATACGTAAACAAAACACTCACTGCGTCACTGCCTTCAACACTGACACCACAGTCATCTTCCTCTGAGCTTTACCACTTTATCAAAAATCCACTTATCAAAAATAACCCCACATGCAGAAGAAGCATGAAGGACGTTTTGGGGCCATCTTGGTGAATTTTAGGCAGATTGAAGAGATTCCATCTGTACTCAATGCTGGCAGACTGCAAATGAGGCACGAGAAGAGTAGGAGCTGGATCCAGGATCCTTTAACAACGTCAGAGCAACCTCCTGCCACGAAATGGCATCCATGAACGCTTGGAAGGACAGTGACGAGCTTGCTATCTGGTTGCTCTCAGGTTGCTGGGAAAACCACCTCTCGAGGTGGTGTTACTGTCATATATGTACGCATTTATGTTCACAAAACAACGTTTCTATTAGCCTTTTACAAACCTTGCCCCCCAAGAAAGGATTGTTTTGTAATTCATAAAGTGAAATCGTACATGTAATACCAAAAAATAAAGCAGAGATGAGAATGGCCACAGACGAGGCGGAGACTCGCAGCAACTCGGCCGCTTCTTTTTCTTCTTGTGTGACCCTTTTAGCTTACGTGTTGCTCTCACCACAATATTTGTTTCCACTCCTCTATTGCCTGCTATAATGGATATCATATCTTAGTATTGATATACACTCATGCCATGAGGATAACCTTGACTCTGTGGCACTGAGTGATAATAAATTACTAATGAAATACCGCGGTATTTCATTAGTAATTCACTAATCAAAGAGGCTTACTTGGTAAAATGAAAGACTTGTTCTAAATATAATGTAAATCTTATGAAATATGTGATGACTAACTACAACTGCACTTAGAAGGCAAATTATGAAATAAAATGCCAGTCTTGTAAGTGATGGTCTAGGTCAGAGTGTCTGTACTATTCTGGCAAGTGATAGTCCATCCGATAAATATGTTTTAGACTTGCTACTTTCTTAATTTTTTTAAAAATTTTGTTTCATCTCATAGATGACATTTAAATATTTTTTAAAATTCTTGGTTTTTCTTATTTTCATACCATTATTATAATTTTTGTTTCAGTATTCTTTTTGATATTTCCCTTGTTAAGTTTTTCTTCTATTGATTCTTTTCTTGTAATATTTCATGAAATTGCACTTGTATATACATCTATTTCTTATTTTTCTCATCCCTATTTTGTCTTCCTCTCTAATATAAGAGTTAAGCACTATTCTCAATCATTTGTTTCTTTCTCTGGTAAACTTTAGAACTCTCTGCTTGCTTCCCATGACTTGAACTCTTACAAGAGGGAGGTTTGAAGATACTTTATCATGTAATTATTTTTACTTTGTTTTTGACTCTTTTAAGGCACCTGCACCTCTGTGGAACTTCTCTTTATTGCATTTTTGTTTCCCATAGCCAGTGCCTCTCTTAAATCTATTCGCTCTTGGTTTCTTTGATTTTTTGATAAGTAAGTATATTTGAATATATTTGTGTATATTATTATAGAATACAAAATGCTATGTGGCCTGCTCATGCCTTGTATGTGAAATTGTACAGCTGTTGTTTGTGTATTTTGGCTTATAATGTTTCTTTGATGTGTGCAACAATTATTGATAGATCCTAATGGAGTATCAGTGATATATTTAAAAGTAATTTAGGGCAACCATTTGAGAACTTGTAAATTTTAGAGATCCAATGTAAGTTTCCTATTTTACCTGTTATTTTAGACATATTTATTTTTCATGTACGTACTTATAATAGCTGTAATATTTCACCAATCTAGATATTACTGTTGAGAAGGAGATGGTATTGTCCGAGAGTTTTCTTCCAAGTGCTTTGCCCACACAAGGCTCTCTCTTGGCAGCCATAGTGACTTCAGTTACCTCTCCTTCCTCTTTTTACATCCATCTTCCGTACGGGACAAAGAACCTGACAGCTTTGGGTAAGTTTACTTGTATGATTTCATAAAAGTTCTTTTCTCATACAAAATATTTATATATACATACTTGACACTGAAAAACCGAGAGAGAGAGAGAGAGAGAGAGAGAGAGAGAGAGAGAGAGAGAGAGAGAGAGAGAGAGAGAGAGAGAGAGAGAGAGAGAGAGAGAGAGAGAGAGAGAGAGAATCTTGGAATGAAAGGATGTTGTAGGATGACTGTAGAATGTAGATGACAGAATTACAATCACCATCATGTTTGTATACTTGTGAAGTCTGATTTTAAGAAGAGAATGCCTAAATGTATTTCATAATTACAGGCCATGAAGGCTCGGACGACAACTCTGAGTTAGAGGTGTTAGTATCAGCCATGCAAAAGTTCTATGGTCAGAGAGGCCATGCAGTGAAAAGCCTTAGTCTGCCTGCACCAGGAGAACTTTTGGTATTGCTGGAGTCTGGTTCAGAGGGGCTAGACTGCTCTCGGGTACTTGTCTTGGAAGTGAATGACTGCAAGAAAGATGCATGTCAGGTCAAGGTATGTCTTTGTGGTTACAGAACACTGAAATCATGTCATTAATCTTAGATGAGAAATATGTTTTATCATGGAAGTTATGAATGAAATTATTCTAGAAATCTGGTTGAACAAAACTTTAAGTGATTATTATAATTATGATTGTGATCATTCTTATTATGCTGGAAGCTGAATTCCAATCTTTTCCTTTTCCTAATTTTTGTGCACACCAGTGGTTCTCATAGTGGTTGATATGGACATCTAGGGGTCAATGGGACCTTCCAATTGGTTGATGAATATCCAGGGGAACAAAAGGGAGTCAATAAATATCTGGGGGGGATGGTGAATATTACTGTTAAGGTTGAAGGGACCATTGAAGCTTCCATCTGAAAATTCTATAATCTATTTAATAATTTCTAAGAAGCTGAAGAAAATCTCGTGCCATTAGATTAAAAAAGAAAGTTCTTTAATTCTAACCACAAGTAATTATTTTTCAGTAATTAATTTTGAGAATATAGGCAAGGCCTGTACAGGAAGCATTCCTGTCCCTGTTCTGTACTGATGAGCGAGTGTGCCCCATTTCCATGTACAGTGAAGACTCAATACTCGAACTTGATTCATTCCAAATGATTGTTCAAATATTAAAAAATTTGACTATTGATACCTATAAATCAGGTAATTCATCCTACCTAATCTTAGCAAAACCTCAAGTTTGCAAAAATTTTGATGTTTTTTTTTTATTTTATTTTATTTTTTTACAATTTTTATTTGTACATACTATAAGTGAAGGCTGGTGATGGATAACTTAGAAGAAGAGGGTGAGAAGGGTGGGGAGAAGGAGGGAGGTAGCTGGAGGATGAGTCACCATCCATGAAAACGTCATTGTAACTTTTCTCCTGGTGTGGTTCCTGTGAACCCACTAGTGGAGGGCTGTGGCTCACTAACACTTGCACTCTCTCACTAAATTCCTTATTTTCATCACTAATAAGCCTCTTTGGTGCCATCCTAAGCTTCTAAATGAAAAACTACCGTCAAAATGTAAAAGATTGTTGTACAGGTGTCCCTCGGTTAACGATCGACTACTTAACGATATTTCGCTCATACGATCCCTCCAAATTAATCCCTATTTTTTGGTTAACGATCGCCAAAATTCGGTTAACGATCGGATTGACCAATCGCAATCGCGATCGCAATCGCGATCGCAGCGCCTCCATCCACCCGCGGCCCGTGCAGTAAACACACCACAGTCTTTCCCGCTGTTTTGATTGTGCAACAACAACTCTATCACGCTCGCTCTAAACTTCTTTTTGTGCTTATTTGTGATCAAGTGAACTTAGTGATGGCTTCCAAGCGACCCAACGATTGTTCTCCACCGGGAGATAAGGCTAAAAATCGAGAAAGAGCATTGGCCTTGATATTAAGTTGAACATTGTGACTCGTCATGAGGGTGGTGAAGGGGTAAACTCTATTGCTCGTGCCCTTGGTTTATCTCAATCAACTGTATCAACAGTTCTCCAGAAAAAGTACAAGTGAAGCAGCAGGCCAACCAAGTCACAAACCTGCACAAACACACAACAACTCGTAACAGGGAACCGATTATGGAAAAATTGGAACGTTTGCTGAGGCTATGGATTGAAGACCACACACACCGCCGCATGCCTCTTTCTACCCAACTCGTTACTACTAAGGCACTGAGCCTGTGGGAGGACCTGAAACCAGAATTCAACATAGGCGAGACAGTGTCCTTCAAGGCCAGTAAGGGGTGGTTTGAACGTTTCAAACATCGTGGGAGTCTACACAACCTCAAGGTTAGTGGGGAGGCAGCGAGTTCGGATCAACCGCTGCAAACGCCTTCAAGCCTTTGCTTAAAGAGCGCATCGAGGAAGGAGGTTATTCAGCCAAGCAGGTTCTAAACTTTGACGAGACAGGCCTGTATTGGAAGAAGATGTCATCGAGAACGTTTATAGCAAAGGAGGAGAAGTCGGCACCAGGATTCAAGGCATCTAAAGACAGGTTAACATTATTGGTGGGGGGGAATGCCGCTGGTGATCTTAAGCTTAAACCATGCCTTATTTACCATTCCCAAAACCCAAGAGCTCTGTCTGGCTATATTAAGGAATATTTGCCCGTAGTATGGAAGGCAAACAAAAGGGTGGATGACGACTGTTATCATGCAAAGTTACGTGACAGGATACCTCTCCAAATTCCTAAAAGAATATGCTGCCCAAAACAACATTGCTAACAGATTTCTCTTGCTGTGTGACAACGCCCCAGCCACCCAGAGAGCATGAATGACTGGGCAGATAATATTGAGGTCATGTTTATGCCCCCAAACACAACTGCCCTCATCCAGCCGATGGACCAAGGAGTCATCGCTACTTTCAAGGCCTATTACCAGCGGCGCACCATGAAACAGCTGTTGGCCTGCATTGACACCCCTGACAAGCCGACCATGAAACAATTTTGGAAGGATTATAACATTAAAAAGGGGATCGACAACATCGACGAGTCATGGAAGGAGGTGTCCAAGTCGGCAATGAATGGATGTTGGCGTAATTTGTGGCCTGAGTGCGTGGAACGTAAACAGGAAGTCCCTGTCGATGTTACAGCAGTAAGGAAAGACATCGTTCATATCTCCCATAAGGCAGGCTTCAATGAGGTGGACGAGAATGACGTACAAGAACTGCTGGACAGTCATTCTGAGCCTCTCTCCAACGACGACCTCATGGAGTTGGAGAAACAAAATACTTTGGAGGAAATGGAGGAGGACAAGGAGCCTGAAAGAACCCTCTCCGTCAAGATTTTCGAGGAGATTTTTAATCATATTAACCAGGCCATACATCTTCTCCAGGAGAATGACCCCAACCCAAACCGAAGTAATGGCGTGACTAATGCTATAGAAAATGACATGAAAGTGTATAAAGAACTATTTGAGGCAAAGAAAAGGATGGCAAAACAGACAGTCATCTCATCTTTCTTCAAACCACTCACCGCCCAAGCAACCCCATCCACATCCCAAGCAACCCCATCTACCGATCAAGCAACTCCATCCACCTCCCAAGCTACCCCATCCACCTCAAAAGCAATCCCATCTACTTCCATAGGAGTCATCTCGTCGTACTTCAAAGTTCGTCCTGCTACCTCGAAAAAAACTCCACCCACTTCCAAAACAACTCCATCCACCTCCAAAACAACTCCACCCACATCCAATCTATCCTTCACATCCACCGTAACCTTGAGTGACGATGAGGAGAGCCTGGATGACCCACCCCCACTGGAAAACGTATTCTCTCAAGAATTTGAAGGGTTTGAAGCAGCTGACCGAGTTTGGGTCGGGTGTGGGCATGATGAGATTTAATCCTCCAAGGCCCTGTGTCCCCTCGGGGGGCACAAAACAACACACTACGCATATCACATCCACTCCTCAAGGTAAGTACTACCAATTCTAAAGGTGTAAATAACAACTAACAACATAGAAAGTGTCGTTTATTTACGCATCGCGAAATACATGTATGTAGTTGATAATTTCAAATCCCTCAGTTAGCGATCGTTTCGGTTAGCGATCTGTTTTTGGGAAACGTAACCCTATCGTTAACCAAGGGATACCTGTATTTCCCAAGACATGGCAGGAGTAGGGATGCACACTGGCATCCGGTGTACTGTATTATGGTAATGCCGGTATTACCAGTAATACAGTACAGTGGAACCATGCATGCTTTGGGGTCCAAGGGATCTCCAAGCGCATGGGTTCGAATCCTGTTCACAGTCTGAGTGTAGGTTGGGCTTCCTCACTTGGGGCAACGGTTTCCTAGCGGGTGGGCTTTGAGATAGGAGGTACCACAAAAAAGTATCCCCTTTAGCTCAGAAATTCCCGTGAAAAGCCCACATGGTATAAATAAATAAAAAAGAATGGTACATTGGTGGCTGCGAGAATGGAGATGACAGCTTTGTATACTATCAAATGTGCAGCCATTTGATTACCAGATATTTTCATCACTAATAAGCCTTTGGTGTTAATATAAGTTTGTAAATGAAGGACTGTAAATGGAATGCAGGAGAATGTTGAGATGTTATTCTGATGACCATGGCAGCACAAATCACAACTGGCGGATGTGGAAGAGCCTTTGTTACAACCATGTGTGTGGAAGTATGACTATCATATATTTTTTTGAGTTTTAAATTGAACTTTTGCGTTTGGGTATTGAAAAGTTTGAGTATTTAGACGTTCAAGTATTGAGTCTCCACTGTATTTTGTTCCCTTGGTCTCCATCATTAATGTAAAAAACTACTACTGCTACTGCTACTGCTACTGCTACTGCTACTGCTACTACTACTACTACTACTACTACTACTACTACTACTACTACTACTACTACTACTACATTGGGGAGTCTAAGAGTTAAAAAATTTGAGAACCCATGGTGTATACTATCTTTTTTCCCATTTCACATTAGTGACATGCAGACGCTTAAAATATTGTAACATTCTCACTATGTGGTTAATGATAAAAATATTTTACTTAACATGGATGTTATTGTAATTATATCTTTAGACATATTGCCTTGTTCTTTATCACCATATGAAGTGTTCTAGGCATTGATTCAACCAAATTGATCCACAATACTTCAGTGCCTTCTGCAGGTCTTTGATGTTGGTTGATTTTATATATTTTTAACTTATTTTTTATAACTTCCTAGGCATTCTCAGTGGGGTTTTGATCTGGTGAATTACCTGGCTAGTCGAACATAGTTTGGTGGTCTACAAGGAACTTTTTGACTGCTTTTGACTTGTGTTCAGGTACCCCATGAGATAATTACACTCATTAATATTCCAGGAATATAGCAAATATTCCTTCAACATATCAATGTGCGAGCAATTGTTACCCCCTCATGGTTGTGTTCTTGTGGAACAAGTACAGCTAAGTCTTCCCTTAGCACTGCTAAAAGCACCCCACACCATTACACTGTCTGGATGTTTCACTGTCTTTACTGTCTGCTCTAGGATCAAACCATGACACATCTTGGCTGACACACTGTCTTGGACTCCCCTATGACCAGCCTGAAGATACTTCAATCCCTGAACATTGCTTTTTCCACTCCTCTGACGTTTAGTCCTTGTATTTCTTGCAGAATTTAAATTCAAGCTATCTCTTTATCACATTAGTAAAAAAGGTTCCTTGTTTCCATGGTATTGTGCTGAATCATCCTAATAATGACATCCTGAAGGATCTCTTTGTGTTTTCTTGAGTGCCATAGCTGATATTGAAAGGTCTAACATCACCTCACATTTTAAAAGCTCATCCATCCTTACTGTTGCCTTTCTGAGTGTTCCAGAGCCAGTTTTCCTTGGAGTGTCATGCCTGGGAGTAATATTGCTACCTCACCCCAGACACAATAAATAACTTTTCTTGTCACCTTTAGGTCAATGGCTACACAAGTAGACATGCCCTGCTTGTTATAGGTCAATAGCATAAGACTTTTCCATACTGGGCTTCACACATCCCATTATGTACAGATTGAATAGAACTATAAAATTGCAAAGATAAGGCTACAGTCAGGATTGCCGTTAATGAGAGCAGTGTATTACTTGTGATCTCTACTGAAACATTAGTGGTGCTCTGGGACCTGTCAGTGTGGTATGGTATAGGTAGCTACAGAGCTGTCAAGGTCACTGCATCAATACAAGCTCACACCACTCGCTATGTTGGAACAACAAATTGAATTGTAACAAACAAATTCCATGGTACAATTTTTATTGCTGATGTCTTACAATTGACTACTGTTTGTGATTATTGGTCTAGTATATACCTAGATAAAATTGTAAATTTTAAATATTTTCACCAGGTTTTCTTCATTGACTTTGGGCATGAAGAATGGGTAAAACAGGAAATGCTTCAGCCCTTGGCTGTTCAGTTTGCCCATGTGCTACCACATGTGAGTCATATACTACTTAAGTTTAATTCAGTAAGATGAAACAATTGCAAACCTCTGTTAGGCTTTCTAGAGAAAAAAAACAACTCTGTGATGTAATGCTAAATGCTGCTAGATATGAGGCAGGTCCATGTGAGTTTATTTACCTCAGTTTATAATCTACTCTCCATTCATTCATTTTTTATGTGTGTTGTGGGAGAGTTGTTCTCATTAAATTGGTTTAAGTTCTTGGTTTCAGTTGTGCTGTACATATACAACTTAATTCTAAATGTTTTTTGCTTTGTGTCAAATATTTTGTAATGTAATTTTTTTATGATGTATTCATTCAGTGTAATAAAATGCTTCTTTTGGAGAAATATAAGTATTTCCATTCAGCTTGAGCTGTTTAATTATGGAATACACTTTTTGTGAAATAGTGATGTGATAATGTATTGATATGTAATTTGAATGGCTTAAAAGAAGATCAAGACCATCTCTTCTTGTGTAGGCTGTAGAATGCTGGCTGAGTGGGGTGAACACACCTGCTGAGGGTTGGAGTGCTGAAGCTACAGAAATACTCAGGGAAATGATAGAGGAACACACTCTCGTGGCACACATCCTGCAAGTGGACAGGTGAGAATATAGGTTGCAATAAGATGTTGTAGAATTCCTCTTCCTTCTTACTCAATGTAAAATATTAAGATAAGGTTTATGTTCTATAACTGATGCATATGTACATGCATATGTATCCAAATAAACACACAATTTTATTAAGTATGTTTAATCTAAATATCCAACAGCAATTTCCAAAGAGTGGGTGTGGAGCTTATAGACACAGAAGGAAAACAAAAGCTCAGCATTAATGAGGACTTTGTCTCAAGAGTGTGTTAAGAAGGAAAACAGTCATTTGTAAGTATTCTCATTGTTCATTGTTTACATAATTATATTCTTATCATCATCATAATCATCAGCATTATTAAACCCAACACAGCATTTTTTGTTGTTATATGCCCTAATATATTATATTAATACATCTACTGGACATTGTTTTGAAGATCTGACATCTGAGTCATGGTGCACCAGTCATTCAAATGTCTGCAGTTTGTCAAGTCACCAAATAAATATGTAGAATTTGATATATGCGTGTTATGTTTCTATGACACACACATGATACCACACATAGCTTGGAACACTGGAAGAATGATGGTGAGAGATCAACATTCCCTTTTAGCTGTAGATCAGTTACTGGAGGGAAAGGAAGAAACAAAAGCTAGAAGAGGCTGTCCTGCCATTAGAACTGTAACAAAGGAGTTATAGATATTATGTGTATGATCTATGATCTTTACTTATTTCTATGAAATTTTCTCAATTGGTTGGAGAGAACAAAGGTGGGTTAGATATGGAGGGGCATTTGCTAAATGTTGAACCAAAGGAGAATGAGGGATGAGATTATGTGAATATGAGTGGTATTGAGAATGATTGTGTGGTTTTTTACATGTCATGACTTTTTGGCCATATGTATATTTGATATATAGATTACATACATTTGAGCCATGGTGCACCAGTCATCCAAATATCTGTATGGCTCATAAGATGTACCAAGTTTTGGCAGACATTAAAAAAAAAAAAAAAAAAGATGAATTGGCAGATTTAAACTCTGAATATGAAGTGTGAATATGAAGTGAAGGATTTTATCTAATATTTGAAGACTTTCATATGCATTTAGATCAATCATTTTTAGATCCAAATGTTTTGCATTTAAAAACTCTAATATTTGCTAGTAGCTTACATACTAATCCTGTTGTGAGATGTAAACATGTACCTTGCATATGGCGTTGGCAGTGATTGTGAGAGACAACAGAGGTAATAATTTTTTTTCTTTTTATCATCATTGTACATGTAATTCTTATGTAGTATTTTAGTACATTTTCATGTGCAAAAAGCTCTTCACAAAGTTGGGAATTGTTCAAATTTTGTTTGATTGATGTGGGTATAGAACCTTCATAAGCATCAAATGCATTACATTTTTTCACAACAAATACATAGGCAGTGTTGATGTAAATTTGTACTTGGAGGTACCATCATAGTATATAATACTGCAATGTGATTGAGAACTGTAGTTTTTTTTTTTGTTAATTGGTACAAAAATCTTCCCACTTCCCTACCTCCTTGATATTAAAGTTACGCAAAATTAGTTAAAATAGCATGAGTCTGTGTTCAGGTTTAACCCTTCCTGATGGTAGGCAGATGTATATTCTACCAGATAGAAAATCATCTATTTATAGACTCTTCCGACTTTCATCCATATGTCTGTGTATAGTTTTCCTGCAAATGGGCATTCCAGATTGACATCTACATATAGACTACCACAAAACTGAACAGATAATTGAATCTGTATATAGACTCTACCGCAAAGCTGAACAAGTGACACCTTTATACAAATGTTATTTATGTTTTATTGGTGATAATGTATGTAAATATGGAGGCACTCACATCCAGGACTTGTGACCTGGATGTAATTCACTTCCACATTTCTTCATATTTTCAAGTACAGTAAGACCCCGCACTTGGCGAATTAATTAGTCTGGCGAAACTACTGCCAAATGCAAATTTCGCCAAGCACGAGTTCTTTATACCATATATTTTGCCTAAAAATGCCTCAATCAGTCTTTGGTCATTGCCAAAATACCTCTTTTAACTCCTAAAATATCATCTTTCGAGCTGAAGTAAAAACTTTTGCCTTCACATATTAGAACACATAGACAAAACAGACCAATAAAAAAAATTAAAGTTAATAAGACATGATATAAAGGCTGTAACTCCCATTTTTCCACTCGTTTCCCTCACCCACTTTTGTCCTTCCTGCCATCACCATTGTCCTTACCCCCACCGGTACCACCTGTTGTGCTGGTAGAGGCCATGTTGGCGGTAAAGCGCCAGAATTCGTTCCCACGCTAGCAGAACAGAGGGTAGCAAAAACAAAATGGTTGAAAGGGACTCTCACACTGCATTCTGATAGGTTTAGAGAGGTGTCTGACATCACTGGGGAGCTGTGTGGTTCGCCATGTGGCCGCCAGGGGATGGCCAAGTTTGAATTCAAATTGTCAAGCATGCACTTGGTGGGCCGTGGCCACCCAACCGCCAAAAGTGAATTTCGCCAAGCTGAGATTCACCAAGTGCTGGGGCTTACTGTACTCCTTTTTTGTACTTGTTCATTTTTTTTAGGCAATGTTTCTGCTGTGTGGTATAGTTCTTTCTCTTTGAAAGTAAAACAAATGCAAAAATTCCCAATATTAGCTTATATGCGTAGCACATCCACCACTGACAAAACACAAGTGATGAGAGGCAACATTGGCAAGTGTTTGGGTATTTGAGATGCCAGGTAAAGATGTATTTTATGAATTTTCTTACTTGTGAGGAATAGTCTATATATAGATCATGCTGCAACTTTGTGCAGTAAAATTAGAATTAACTTAATATATATAGACGATCCGACAAAAGTCCCATTTTCAAAATGTCTTTATATAGATCCTCCGCCAGGAAGAGGTTAATCCATGAACAGATTATCTGTGATATTTAGTGAAAACAAGTTAAACAGAGTTTAAGATAGGTAGAATAAGAAAAAAGAAGACAAGACTAAAAAAAGAGAAATATTAAAATCCATGAAGAGAGAGAGAGCCAATCAAAATGATGCCTTATCAGGCTGACCATAACAAGAGGAGGAAGAGACATTATGCTGTGATTTTCTTCAGTTCCGTGTTCTCTTTTTGATTCCTAGAGTCTCAAGGCACAGACCCACACAGCTACACTATTTCAGCACTACATGGAAGCTTCACCTTGTGCTTACCAACCTCTAGAGAACAAAGAGAGCATGGCCAGTCACCTTGCTTGCTTCCTGAAGTGCCACCTGCCATTTCCCCAGCTGGGAACTATGCAGTGGTGCTGCCTGTCACTTCCTTTGCCGTACAACTATTCAGTGGTGCCACCTTCCCTTTCCCTTGCTAGGGAACTATGCAGTGGTGCCACCTTCCCTTTCCTTTGCTAGGGAACTATGCAGTGGTGCCACCTTCCCTTTCCCTTGCTAGGGAACTATGCAGTGGTGCCACCTTCCCTTTCCCTTGCTAGGGAACTATGTAGTGGTGCCACCTTCCCTATCCCTTGCTAGGGAACTATGCAGTGGAACCACCTGCCACTTCTTTTGCTGGGGAACTATGCAGTGGTGCCACCTGCCACCTCCCTTGCTGGGGAACTATGCATCTATGCAATGGTGCCACCTGCCACCTTCCTTGCTGGGGAACTATGCAGTGGTGCCACCTGCAGTCTCCTTCATTGGGAATTCAGCAGTTTTGACACATGCCTCCTATAGTGCCACCCACCATTTGCCTATCTATCCACCGCCATCCTCATCCTATCAAGAAAACGTATTAGCTTCTAGGGTGTCCCTCTCTCAGTAAGGGTAGTCTAGTGCTTTCTTCTGGGAATTACTGAGAGTAAGGAGGAATGCAATTAGTCATATTTCAACCAAATAGAGGAAGTGTTAGAGCTTCTCATTGAAGTGTTTGGATTTCTTTTATATATATATATATATATATATATATATATATATATATATATATATATATATATATATATATATATATATATATATATATATATATATATTTATTATTTATATTATTTTTACAATGCAGTAAATGTTAGAAACTTATTATCAACTATACTTCTTATTACTTTGAGCAGCCAAATTCATATTTGAATTACATAGTTGGTTTTTGTGTTTGTTGTCATCATTTTATTTATTGAATTGTTTAATAATTTATTTATTGTTTTTTTTTTTTATTCTTTGAAGTAAAATAAGAAGATAGAATTTTGAAACCTACTGTATGTGTTGATTCTTCCCTTTTCTTCACAAATCCTAAATTGTCTTAATTTTTTGGAAAAATATGTAAACATGGTGGTGTAGGTGATACTTATAACAAAAATAATTCAAAATCAGATGAATTTGAAATATGCATTTTGTTTTGTGTTGCAGGTTTGTTAGGCTGCAGTCCTTCCTTCAAAGGTGGTGCTCTATGAGGTTAACCCCTGTAGTAAGAGAAAGTTGAACATGCACTCCCTTTGTCTGTATTGTGTTCCCACAGAGAAGACAATCATGATGTCATATATCTTGGATCTTTGGTGTAGCATATAGCTGCTGCAATTGCTGGCAAGTATTAAAGCCAGGTTTAGGTTAAACTCACTTAGGAAATACATTACTTAAAAAGGTCAGTATGCTTTGGACCTATTTATTTATTTATGTTTTATTTGTTTTAATTTGATTTATTTATCAAAGAATTTTAAGTTTTTTGAAGATATATCTTGTAGTAAAGGAAACAAATGGCATTGTGTTTGTTATGTCTTGCAAAGAATATATACTTAAGTTACTTGACACATATGTTTCTCTATAGGACATGAGAAACATTTGGCATATGGTAAGTATCATCAGAATTATTGTTGCACTTTCCACCTTTATGTATTCAATGATTCAGGAGTACAAGGATACATGTGAGATTGGTATTTGTATCCAAGTTTACAATCATGAATTTGCTATGTAATACATGTATTTTTTTTCCTGCTGGTGAATTGATTGGAACATATAAGCAGAGCAATTGAAGGAAAATTAAAGTCATGCTGCTGTTGAAGAATGTTGTCAGCTTAATTTTGTTTCTTCAAATTGGAGTCCTGATTGAATAAATTTTAAAACAAATAGTAGTGCTCCTGTTGCTGGCCTTCTTTTGCTTAGTTTGACTTATAGTGTCTTGGGAATGCACACTAGTTGAAGTCTGTGCCACTGACAGACATTGTCAAACTATACTTGATCTATTTTATAAGCTCAGTTAATCTTTAGATTATTGCTCATAAGTGTGACTCATTCCTTGTGTCACCAGTCTTTGTCCACTTGGTGGGATGGAACCCTGATTACTTCAGATGGTGCCATCAAGGTGGCATGATTTCTCTCTCTCTCTCTCTCTCTCTCTCTCTCTCTCTCTCTCTCTCTCTCTCTCTCTAGATGTAGATATAGATATAGATAGATAGATAGGTAGATATGTATAGATAGATATAGATAGAGGTTTCAAGATATTTGTCCCTGTCCTCTGGCTAAACACTTTAATTTTTTAGGGAACTTGCAGTTTAAGTGGGCCTTTTTTATATATATATTTTCTTGCCTGGCAAGTTTCCCTCTTGCATAAAAAAAAAAAAGATACAAACCTCATTCCACCTTGTTAGTGCGCCCAAATGTAGTAGTTTGTATTCCATCTCAGTAAGTAGACAAAGACCGGTGATACTGGGAATGAGTCACTCTTATGAACAGTGATTTAAAGATTAACTGAGCAAAATAGATCTAGTGTAGTGTTTGACAATGTTAGTTTATTTATTCTTCCCATAAAAGTTAACTATCGTCTTTATACGATCTCTGGTTTCAGACAGTGGATAATTAGTTTTGAATACGATGTAAATGTTGATTACGTATATCTTGTCATTTCTGATAGTACCTGAGAGTGTTTGGTGTCTCTTTCTGCTTTTTTCGCGAATAATTTGTCTTAGGTTTCAAATATGTATCGTCATGAAAAATGGAAAAGCGATATGAAACCGGAGACATCATGTTAATTTAAAGTTATTCTAAGTGGATGTGACTACTGTAGACCGTTTCCAACTAAGACTGATACGGTGTTAGGAACCGAGGATGCGTCGCGTTGAGGCTGAATTGTGCTGCGCAGCTGCCATTGTGCGATGGTGGCGGACGGCGGTGCAGTGAAAGTAGATACCTGAGAGATGGTGTGTGACGCGCTTAGTGCTACTGGCATCAATCTCGGGCCTTGCTATTCATCACCACACTGGTGAGATAAAGGTACGGTGTGCTAGAGGTGCCCGTCATGTCTCCCAGATTGTTAACCCCTTCAATACTGAGAGACATTTTTATCTTGAGATTTATGTACGATTAGATAATTTTATTGACAAATTAGGAAGGGTCTATGGAGGTCAGGAGATTAATAGTAACAGTCTTCACAATTTTAATCCACACATGAGTTCCTGAAGCTGTTTAAAATAGCAAACATAATGAATGTGGAAACGCGTCATGGTACTGAAGGGGTAAATCGGTGCAAAAGTGATAAGTAAAAATGATATAATTCATAACATAACATAACATAACATAAATAATAGGATAACAAAGGGCCACCAGGGCCCATCTAGGTTATCCTGTATCAGTCGCACAACGACCTCGTCATCAGTACTTAAAGATACACTTACAAGTACACAATACATTATATACTAATTCTAAATATTTGGCCCATTAACAGGGCTAAGTCCTGCAGCGAAATCCTCTACAATTTGTGGTCCCCATACATGGGGATCATGTCTTATTTAACTATAGTAAATTTCTTATAAAAACTATCATGCAGTGCTATACATAATTATAAATCTAATAAATTTAAGTGCTTATCTAATCTGTTTTTAAACATTGTCAAACTAGTGCTATTTACAACCGTCTCTGGCAATGCATTCCAGAAGTCTACCACTCTATGACTAAAGAAATATTTTCTTATATCTAACCTGCAGCCTTGCTTTCTAATCTTCCTGCCATGATTTCTAGTCCTATTTCCCTCCTCTAAGGTAAAGAAAGATCTCACATCTATGTAGTTTGTATCTGAGAACATTTTAAATAACTCTATCATATCCCTCTTATACATCTCCTCTCAAATGAAAACATGTTTAATTCCTTTAATCTATCTCTATACTCCAGGCGCTTTAATGCTGGTATCATCCTAGTTGCTCTTCTCTGAACTGCTTCTAACATGTTGATATCCTGCCTATAGTGGGGTGACCAGGCCTGTATGCAATACTCTAAATGGGGCCTAACATAGGAATTATATAAGCTACGCACCACTTCCTTACTTTTATAACTAACATTTCTATTTATAAAACCCAGGATCCTATTTGCCCTATTTCTTGCTTCTAAACATTGCTTTGAAAATTTCATAGTCCTGTCTATCACTACTCCTAAATCCTTTCCTTCCTCTACTGCCTCTAGCCAACATCCCTCCATCTCATAGTTAAAGTTTGTGTTGTCTTTACCTAAATGCATAACCTGACACTTATCAGAATTAAACTCCATCTGCCACCTGTCTGCCCATGCTATCAGCCTGTCCAGGTCTCGTTGTATTCTGTAATTGTCCTTTTCACCCTGTACTGCACATGCTATCTTAGTATCATCTGCAAACTTTGATACTTTGCTACTAATTCCTATATCTAAATCGTTAATGTACACCAAGAAAAGAAGAGGTCCTAGCACTGATCCTTGGGGTACCCACTAACCACTTCCTTCCACTCAGACATTGCCCCATTTAATACTACTCTCTGTTTCCTATCAGAAAGCCATTCACTAATCCAATCAACTAACCTACCCCTATCCCATGTAGTCTCAATTTGTACACTAGCCTCCTATGCGGTACCTTATCAAACGCCTTGCTAAAATCTAGATATATAACATCTATGCTATTTCCATCATCTAACTCCTTGGTAATATATTCTAAGATATCGAGCAAATTTGTAAGACAGGACCTCCCTGATCTAAAGCCATGTTGGGTATCTCTAATTAATCTATTCTCATTTAAATGCTCCCAAATACTACCCTTAATGATTTTCTCTAGTATCTTACATACATGTTTAACAGTTCCTGATCAGCCGTGGTATATGTTCATGTGAATAAATCCATGTATCGTTTCATGAGTATCTGTAACATGTGTTTGTAAAGGCGAGTTCACACGTGCTAATTTGCGACTGAAATTTTACGGCGGTAGAATTTCCGACTCAAAATCGGTGTCTAGCGAATGGAGGAACCAGTCGCAAAACAAGACATAGTTGATTTGCGATTTTATTTACGTCGTGAAGCCACGGAGTAAACTTTGAAAGTGTGGTCTCCAGGAATAGAGATGTTAGAGTTGGTGAGGAAAAAAAAACATCTGGCACCCCTGAAATTAATTATACAGTAATAATAAAGCTTGTGCAAATCATCGTTCGATGAGGTAGCTGCCACTATACAAGAAATGATGTTGTTGAGGAATGAAGACTTGTCAGGATTTAATTTGATCGCAATTGTGCAGTCTTCTTAAGATTAACAATTTCCTTATGAGAAAGGTAGGCTAATTTAGAGTGGGCTAGACACTCCTTTCTTTCCTTCTACTTAGCCAGGGACGTATCCACAGGCATTTTCTTTTCTGTTGATTCTTCCGGTACGTCAAAAGAAGAGCTACCACAACTTCAGTATCGTCACTGAAGGAAGATATCTTGGCGGGTAGTTGTTTGTTTGCATTCACTTCCCGCCAAGGCGCCAACTAGTCGATACTTTTTCCCGTCGCTACGTGTGACACTTTTCGACTAGTAGCGATGAGTCGAAAACTATACTGACGTAAAATTTCAGTCGCAAATTGGCACATGTGAACCCGTCTTAAGTGTTTTGTATTTGTATTTCCCAAGTGTCAGTGTCTCAGTTTAAAGACTGATCGATGTGTTTACGTCTATGCTTGCGGCTTGATCCTGGGACACTGGGATGGTGGATCGTAGGATCATAATATATATCCTCTAACGTTTCATTGTCTTGACTACTACAGTATGCTAGAGGAAATTACTGGAAATGTTGCCAATGACGTTTTCATGATTCTCTAGTAGTGAGAGTTCAGCAAGGATTCTGCATCGTCAATGGGAAAATCTCAGTGAAAAATAATCCCCGCAATCTGAAAATATTTTTCACGAGAAGCCAAAGAAGCATCGGACGTGATCGACTTGTGAGGCTCAAGTAGTACATACGTAGTCAAAATAAGTTTTTTTCTTTGACCAGGAAAGTTACTTAAGAATAATTAGTTCTTACATCTATATTTATTCTTTTCTTTTGAGTTTTAGCATTATGTTGATTTATTTTTGGTACAGTAATGACGTATCATTAAAATGTACACTAGCATTTCCGTCTCTGCCGTGTTCTCACCACCGTACGTGTTTTAACACACTTCGAAGTAGCAACAGCAGAAGCAACAACAACAGGATCAAGGAACGTATCGTACGTTTACAGAATTATATCCATTTCATTCTGGTAAGTGATATCAAATACTTCATTGTTATATTGTCTAGAGTACCCACATTATCAATGTCTTTTGCATGTTATAACCTTGCTTAATCCCCTCTCTCTCTCTCTCTCTCTCTCTCTCTCTCTCTCTCTCTCTCTCTCTCTCTCTCTCTCTCTCTCTCTCTCTCTCTCTCTCTCTCTCTCTCTCTCTCTCTCTCTCTCTCTCTCTCTCTCTCTCTCTCTCTCTCTCTCTCTCTCTCTCTCGTGAATGATTTTGGATGAAACCTATCGGCTGTTCCGGCAGTTCGCGGCTGCAAACAGGCGCGAATTGCCCCACGCAAATCATTCTGACACAAATTGATTCATGTACTTGGGTATATTGATTCATTAATTTTGACCGAATCTCTAGTCCTCATCCACCAAAGTTCACTTTCTTTCGTTAAATTTAAAGTTACTCTTTTGTATATTGATCAGTCCAGAGAAGCTCCAGATTATAATTACGGTACAGATTAGCTTCCTTAGATCAGTTGTATCCCCACAAGCATGCCTTTCATATTAAATCAAATGAAGCTAAATAAAACCTTAATGAGATGGTGCCTTTCAAATATTCATGACAATTATTTATCCTTTCTCCCAAAGAGAAAAAAATAAATAATGAAAGTAAAAAAAAAAGAGATCTGCCCTTCGTACGTAATTTTGTATTTTTTTTTCATCGAACCCTTATCTATTAAGCATTGATTGCTGGTTTCTTTTATTAGCACTAACTAAGCAACACACATGACTACAGCATCGCAGCCCGACCTCCATCACTAAGGTGTTCCATGGTTCTCGTCTTCACGTCATCGTGTAGTGACTTCTTTATCATTTACATATTTCACAATTTGTATACTGAAATGCTTTGAGTTCTCAGAAGGATGATTTTCAAAGATCATACCGATGATTATTGAGTTCCCACATTTCTTTTTTTTACATTAATGGTGCATAATCATTGTTAAACTGTCATTGAAATAATGAAAAGCTCCTTAAACACCATTAACTTCATCTTCAGTCTATCAAAAATACTGAAGACATGGCGCCGAAACCTGTGAGAAATCCACGTTATTGTCAGTAATCGTTCACTTTTCATAATATTTTTTATATTCAGAATTATGGCAGGGTTTGGCACATAGAGGCTGCGGAAATGGGAAAACTTGGACTCTTAATGCTGCCTCATAACCACCTCATACTCTGCAGCTCATCTCAACTTCAGCAAACATTATGAAAAGAGCTCGTTCAATGATGACAGCGTCATCATGGTCTCGACTTTTTCCCTTCTTTTGTTGCCAGTTCAGAATGCTCGGTCTACTTTAATTACGCAGATAGAATGATCCATGATATCTGAAGACAATCAAGTAGTGGGTATGTGATATGTATGTACTGGTCATGCTCTCTTGGCACCTGTCATGCTCCATCTGTCATGTGTGTCTGTGTGTGTGAGTGTTTGTATTACATAACACTCCATTGCTGTCAATAGTGTCCTTCGAAACTGTAATGCTGTAAACATTCAATAAGTTCTAGAAAAAGCTACATTTTTCTTTTCTTTTTATGTAGGTGGGGGACTGGGCAAGGACAAAAATTGCGACAAAAAAAAAAAAAAAAAGATTCTCTGAGGTGCCGGTCGGTCCCGATTAGAATCAAAGCATTAATCATGAATATGGGACAAGTATCTACAAGTCTCCCTCTTGAATGAATTCAAGTTATAGGAAAGTGGAGGTTCAGAATAAGCAGCTACTTTCAGAGTTTACCAGAAAAAGGGATGAATGATTGAGGATACTGGCAAATTCTTGCATTGGAGGGATGGACAGTATTGGGGTGAGCGAAAGAAAAATTCTTGTGCAGCGAGGCCGCTGGAGCAGTGGTTCCCAAGCTTTTGGTACTCGCGACCCCTTACCTAAAAGTTTGAAATCCATGTGACCCCCTACTTAGGGTTTATTATCACATTCACTCACAGGCACGCATACACGTAGCACATGTTTTGTTTTGCACCGAAAAAAAAAAAACAAAAAACAAATAAGAGCATAAAAAATGTAATGATGAGATAAAATTAATATTATCCCAAGCTGCTTCTGACAAGGCTACGCGACCCCTCTACCAAGGCTTCGCGACCCACCGGTTGGGAACCCCTGCGCAAGAAGAAAGGAGGCATGGAATTAGCAAGATCAGGGGAGCAGTTGGCTTGAAAATAGCACAAGAAAATAGCAAGCAATATAACATTGTGTCGATGAAGACGAGACTGAAGACAGTCAATTAGAGGAGAGGAGCTGATAAGAATTGCTTTTGATCCCACCTTTTCTAAAAGCTGTATGGGTGGATCCTGCACCCCTCCCTCCCTGCCCACAATACATGTAAAAAAATACTCCATATATGGGCAGATAAGGCTCCTATACAGAGTTATCAGTTGAGGAGGTGAAAAAAATTGACGATGATATAGAATGCCTAACTTTATAGAAACTATTTTAGCTGGAGATGAGATGTGAGTCAGTTGTCGGTCCTGGTTGGATAAGTATAATGTGGTAAGTTTTATTGTTGGTTAATAATGTGTCTGGGGTGGAAAAGGCATTATGTGATCTGTATGTTGGAAAATCTGGGCCTATATGTGCTAATTTATTATCATTGATCAGCATCATTAGAGCTTTACCTACGTTATTACTCATTTTCTTGTCCAAATTCGGGTGATGTGCGTTCAAGTCCCTAACGATGTAGGTTGGAGTTGATTGGGACGCTATTGCATGGAAGTCTGGGATTGGTAGATAAGGTCTTCGAGGTGGAAGATATGTTGTCACGATGTTTATTAGGCCTATATTTGTTTCTATTGTAATTTGTAGCATGTCAGTATCGTAATCATCTTTTATTTTGTGTTTCAGATTATGTTCAACGAGAATAGCTAAACCGTAGTGCATTTTATCGCTTGAGTTGATAAGGTAAGTGGTGTAATTTAGTATTTTTTTTATTTTCGTGTAATTTAGTATTTTTTTATTTTCGTTTGTTTTCATCCCGTGACTGTTAAGTAGTATGATTTCAGGGTCAATTTCTCTGTATATGTTACTAAGTGTGCTTCTTTTGCTTTTTCAGTGTTGAACATTGTGTTGTACGATTTTTAGTGTGTGTGGTGTGTAAGTGTGTGCCATGTTGTGAGAAGTTGTATGTGTTGTTGTGTTGTTGTGTTGTGGGTGTATTTAGTACTTTTCTTGGTTGTTTTATTTACTAGAGTGATGTCTGAGGTGTGTTTTTTGTTGATTTACTGGGGGGTGGTGTCCTCTCCTCAGTTTTGCCACTTCGGATTTTGTTAAAAAGTGCATCATCCATTATACACCAACAGTTAACGAGATCAATATCGTTATTTATAAGGTGGCCATAGATTTCCTTCTCATTATATACAGTGTTATTGAATCTCCATTTGAATCTGCCCTTATCTATTGCAGTCTTTAAGTAATTAAGACTGAAAGTGTCTTTTGGCCATCCCTCACTTTTCTTAGTTATGATTTGCATCCCTAGGTGGGTGCCAGAAATCTTTTCCAGTACGGGTATGTCCTCCGGTTGGGTGGTGTTGACGGTTGTCGTTGGAGTGTTTTGGATCAATGGAATATTGTCAAGGGCCTTTGTGCTTGTTTGAGGTGTATTATTGGTGTTGGTGCTTGGCTGTGTGGGGACTGCAGTATTACATTTTGAGGTGTTGTCAGAGGTGTTCTTTGTCATTATGTTTAAGATGGCATTAGAAGGTGGGTCCTCTGGTATAATTATACTGGGGAGGTCATTGGTCTTGTAAAGTTTATTGAGTTCAGCGGCAAAGTTTCCTGGGTTAATGAAGTTTAGGGAGTTGGTATGAACCAGGCACGTCTGAATTTTTATGTGTGTGTCTCTGTCTAGATATAATTAGTCATAGGTTGGGTTGTAGGTGGTTGAGGGGTGTCATGTTTCGTAATTTGGCTATATGTCTGAGTGTTACCTTGCTTTCGAGCCTTTCTCTTGTCTGCAATGATTTTTTTCCTTAAAGGGCATTTGTTTGCTAGTGCATGGTGGTCCCCATTACAATTGATGCATTGTTTTTTCATTGATTTACAGTTTTTCCAATCGTGGTCGGTGCTGGAGCATTGTGAACAAATTTTATAATCATTAGTCTTAGGGCATTTGTTTGTCGGATGGTCCTCTATTGTGTAGCACTTTAAACAGGTAAATACTGGAATAAACTCGTCTAGGCTGATGTTGAAGTGGGGATACTCATATGGAATGATAGAAGACCAATTTCAATTGCTATTTTGGCTGCTGTTGAGCTGTTTAGTGTTATCATTATTAATAATCTTTGTTTTAGGAATTTTGAAAATATTTTCTATTCCTTCACTCAAGAATCCATTTTCGTTGACAAGTTCATCTTCGATATCTTTTTCTGAGTTGTTATAAATGTGGTCGTCCGTATTTTTTTTTTTTTTTTATTATGATGGTCCTTTTTACTCTAATATCAGGGGGAAGTAAGGGCTGTAATTTTCCATTTTTGAGCGTGTCCAGGGTGGAAGGCAAGAAAATTTTGTCTGTGTCATCGTCCGATCTGGTTAGCACAATGTATGCGTCTGTGGTTGTGATAATCCGGGTTGCGTATATGAGTTGTTCTGACAGGATTCTTAGTAGCTGGATCTTGGTTGCCCCCGAGGGATAGGGGTGCTTTATTTTGACCCTAGGCATGGTTACAACATATGCCTAGATTGTTACAACAATACGAAAACATTGAATCCTAAAAAGTGGGCCGAAGCCCTACACGAGGCACAGCTAAGAAAGTAAATTGAAGAAGCCTATCTAAACAGATCAGTGCTAAAAACCGTCGAAATGTCCCTTCACCGCACCTAACCCTAACCAAGTTTTGGCCGACCTGGCCGGTGGGCTTAAAGCAGCCCTCTGAGGGCCCCCTTTGAGCAAGCCGCACGGTTCACTTTCACTCACCGGGGGACACTAAGGCCGAAAAGGAAGTACAGTAATCGCTCGCGTATCCTGATTATAGCAGCCAAGGCCCTGGCGGATACGCGAAATATCCGGATACGCGGAATTTCCTCTCCCAACACCTTATAAATTGAGAAAAAAACATGTACATAACCCAAATGGGTAAGAAAACAATGAATGAAAGCACATTAAATGATTGTTCTGCTGTCTCCCAACGATACATTTGTTTGTTTGTTTCTAGTTGTCTTCTCTGCTTTTATGTTTTTCATTCTAATTCTCGTCAACTTATACCTGTCAGGCAAAAATTAGAGAGCTAAATAAAACACCTCCCTACTTGACTCCTGGCCAAGTACTGTGTAGGGCATGAGTCAGGCTATGACACAACCACACAAGACATTTAAAATTTGCTTCCTGACGGAAGGTTATTTAATCATCAAAAAATAAACTCATAAACGACAGAGCAGCTGATCTTGGCCATTTGATACTTGGAAGTACTGTCTTAGGACGTCTTACAGAGAAATGTAAACAAGCAATTGAACCACTTTTCGCTGCTAGACTGGAATATATATATATATATATATATATATATATATATATATATATATATATATATATATATATATATATATATATATATATATATATATATATATATATACACACACACACACACACATACACAAATATATTTACATCTACTTATGAAGATGCTATTAAGTTGAGATTATAGCATCATTCCAATTAGCAAGGAGATAAATTTTATTACAAAAGTTTTGGTTAGAAACCATAGATCTTAATTTGGCTGAAAATTGACGTTAGAGGAAAACGATGTGTTCCGTCTGGCTCAAAACGACGGAAAGAATCGACGGAACAGTAAAAAAACAGCGGAAATCGTTGAAGACAACGGAAAAAGTGTTATTGTGACGCCGCCTAAGTGTTGTGCTGCCTAGCTGGATCGAGGGATCGCTCACGCGGTAGGTTTGAGTATACTTGGGGGCAGCTCCGGATAGTAGCGAATTCCGGATAGTGGCGATCTAGACACGCGGGCGATTACTGTATAGTAAAAGGTGAAAAAGGCACTGCACATGGGCGGGCTCTACCAAGAGGGAGAGCCCCGGTACACTAATGCAGGCTCCAGCAATAACTCAAAGCTGGGGAGCAATTGGTAAAGACTCCAGAAAAAATAATAAATGTCAAGTCGATCACGATCTCGATGGTCCGTCCGTGCGCCGCGAAAGTTCGCTGAGGTCTGGGGGTTCAATCCAGGAGTTAACCAGTACTCTCAGTCATTCATACATTCCTTTCTCTCGAAAACTCTGGAACTCCCTGCCTGCATGCTTCTATATTCCCAACTTAATATAACTTGACTTCATTTAAGAGGAAAGTTTCAAGACATTTACTCTTTTCTTTTGGCTAAATCTCTCAGACCGTCTGTAAGGGGACTGGTAACTAATTGTGTAATTTTTTCGTTTTATGTCTTCCTTGGTCAGTTTTCCCCTTACATTAAAAAAAAAGAAAAATCAATACCAAGGATCTCGAACTTACTACGCATACACAGTCTCTGTGTGGACAGCTGTGTTGCAGTGCGGGCTGCATTCCTCCAATGGGATGGGGAGATACAGCGTAGCAAGCTGAGCTCAAGCGAAATGGATTTCGTGATTAGTGAATGGCAAAACGCATCACTGGTTGATTTTCACCCATGCCTCGCCTTCTTATCAGTGTCAGAAAATAGTCACACTTGAACTTCCTCTTTCAGTGCTCTTAAACATTCATGCTTTGCAGCAAAACTTCCTCTTTCTTTCTATTTCAACTTTGTAGAAGTAGTGTTCCACAAAACAGCTATATTGGCAGTGGTGGCATCCGTAGATACTCCTCCATCTGCAGCTTAGATGGTACTGACATAGCAAAGTGGAGCAGACCATTGGTGCCAGTGTGGACCAATAAGAAACTTTCCTGGTTGTGAACGAGAGCTAGCTTGCAACCCTATAGGAGGAACTTCTGTTGCCACATGTATATATACCGCATACAGAAGGAAGAAACGAATGTCTTATTCTGCCGCCGGACACACAACTCACGTTCAAGCCATGGAGGTCTTAGATGGAGAACAGCACGACAGTGCCGACACCTTTCCCCAGTTGTACAGCAGTCTGTCAAAATACAAGGCAGGAAACTCAGCGAGTAATTCAACACTTCTGCAGCAGCCGCTCTTTACCATGGCACAACCTTTGATCACCACAGGTATTTGTTACAATTTGATCATTGAAATGTGAGAAATCAATCTTAAGATGGATAAGAGGTAATACAAAGAAGCACCCGGACACTAAACCCATGACCCAAGCAAAGCAACGCCAAGAGAAAGCAATCTCTACTAATTTTGCCTTGCCTCCCAACCCTACAAGCGTGATCAACTGTCTATCACTCATGTTGATGTTTGCTACCACATCCCTATACTATTGTTTGCCTCCCCTCTTGTGCATTCGTCGGTAATATGTATACAATAGTCTTCCATAGTTATAACCATCTATACCTTATAACATACTGACAGCTATGTTGTTGGAGGTAGAGAAGTCTAGTGCTTTGGTACGGATGGTGTGTGGTTGATAACACGTCAGTAAGGGAAGTAGAAATGTGAAGGGGATTCGACCTGTTAATTCGATCTTGACACCTAAACCCCGTCCACTTTCTTTTCACCACCATCTCTCTCTCTCTCTCTCTCTCTCTCTCTCTCTCTCTCTCTCTCTCTCTCTCTCTCTCTCTCTCTCTCTCTCTCTCTCTCTCTCTCTCTCTCTCTCTCTCTCTCTCTCTCTCTCTCTCTCTCTCTCTCTCTCTCTCTCTCTCTCTCTCTCTCACCAAAGGAATAAGCACTTCACAGAGAGAGAGAGAGAGAGAGAGAGAGAGAGAGAGAGAGAGAGAGAGAGAGAGAGAGTGATAGTGTTGTAGATGGATGGAATAGATTCAGTAAAAAGTTGTTAGTGGCGAGTCATCAGTGAAGTCTGGAAAGGGTGAGACAAATTTATGGGTACAGTATGTTTCACACAGGGACTGTCAAATGTAGGCATGATGGCTTCTTGCAGCTTCCCAAATTTTATATTCTTGTTATTATTTTCAAAGTATCTTGGATAATTTTCTTCACTAAACTACAGAAAATTATGTGACATTTAATCACACTAAATCAATGCCATTGTGCGGAACTCTACGTGCGCTCAATAATCTTAGTACCAAAGGCCCTAATCCAATGGTTCTCAGCCTTTTAGTCTCTAATTCCTCTTCATGAGTCCTTAAAAATTGTGTGGCTCCCTTTCAGTTATCTCTCAAATCCCACCCTGACAAAAAAAAAAAAAAAAAAAAATGTTGATGAACACATTTGCTTTTTTACAAACTTGACAGTCATTATTATCTTACATTTGATAGGCCTGTGATATGATTAACTTCCATCATTAGACTATAAGAGACTATAAAGTGACAACAATCAAACTTGAATTTTGGAAAAAAAAAGTTGAATTGTTAAATACAGTGGAACCATGCGTGCTTTGGGATCCGAGGGGTCTCCAAATGCACGGATTCGAATCCTGTCCACGGTCTGAGTGCAGGTTGGACTTCCTCACTCAGGACAACGGTTTCCTAGCGGGTGGGCTTTGAGATAAGAGGTACCCTAAAAAAAAGTATCCCCTTTAGCTCATAAATTCCCGTGAAAAGCCCATATAGTATAAAAAAAAAAAAAAAAAATAAGTAGCATAGTATATGGTTCGGAATCAAATATACCCACATGTTTTTGGGAATACGAAACTACAATGAGATCATGCAATCACCTCTCTCCCTTCCTTTCCAGGTGGCTCACCTTCACTCACCACTAGGTGCCCTTCCTATCTCAGACGCGTCCGTTCTTCGCCTTGTCTCTCACACACAAATAACGCAATTTAGTTACGCAAACAATTATAATTTCCCACACATACATTCGTATTATTTCTACCAAAGTAATTAATCAAAAGAAAGTCTTCTACCATGACAGGGATGCATTTTTTATTCAGATTTCCAAAATTAATAAGAAATGTTTAATTTGCTACAGCTCATCATGGCCACCCTAAATTCCATGCGAGGCTGAAATTCCAAAGGGGCCATGACTCCAAGGTTTAGAACTTCTGGTGTAATTTAACCTGACATGATCTAATCTAAGCTAATCTAATTTTGAACGTTTTTTTGGATGATTGATGAAGGTACCCTGCTGTGACGCCTCACGTCCCTCTCCTTGATAAAACGAAGTACTACATGTACAATCTTTATCTTACCAAAGTTAACATTTGCTGCATCTGCCTGGTTCTTTTCAATCAATACATAAAGATTCACTTAAAAAGGGTTAAATAAAATCCTTTTATCTACCTTACACACTCTACGATCAAGCCGTCCTTGCATTCGCCCTCTTCTCCTTCAGGAAAAGCAATAACAAGACCCTGTAAAGGTTTTGTGTCTTTAAAATCATTCATTGCGCATGGAATTTCCACCTTCCTTCTCCCCCATTCTTCACTATCCACCATACATGATGAAGCTTGTTTAATGTTCTGCTTCTACTGCTGCTGCAACAACAACAACAACAACAACAACAACAACAACAACAACAACAACAACAACAACAACAACAACAACAACAACAACAACAACTACTACTACTACTACTACTACTACTACTACTACTACTACTACTACTACTACTACTACTACTACTACTACTACTACTACTACTACTCTCTCTCTCTCTCTCTCTCTCTCTCTCTGGTATCGAACGTAGGTGGAAGGTGTCGTAGATTGCGACGTTAATGGTCTGCGGGTGTTATTGAAGCTTAGGACTCGTTACTACTCTATAGTGTCGGGTGTGTGTTTGTAGTTGCGTGTGTGTGTGTGTGTGTGTGTGTGTGTGTGTGTGTGTGTGTGTGTGTGTGTGTGTGTGTGTCACTGAATACGAAGAATGAAATAAAAAAAAAAATCCAGTGTACTCAGTGAAAAATAAGTATAAAGGAAAAAAAAAAAAAAATGTGCTGAGCGATACAGCAATATCTATGGAAGCTTGGTTAACTTGCATTGCGTCAGGAACCATGAGTGTCACTTGGTGCTCCTACACCAGTGTTTCGAAGGGCAAGATGAGTGGATGAGTCTGCCGCCCGCCGCGTGTCTCTGCCCTGAATGCCCTCTCCAGTGCGTTACCGCAGGGAGCGAAGCCGAATCAGTTGCTCCGTACGGAGTCTCCGTCTTACTATCGGGCGCCTTAATTCACAGACAACTGACCCTGTGTTTTTATCGCCAGAGTGAGAGACAAGCTTTGTCATGGTTGTTCCTCAAGTAAATAAGTTAGGTTAATGAAGAATTATTTGCACATAGACATAGTGAGATGCTAATACTGTCCTTGGAACTTTAAACAGATGATACAGAATTAAACATCTCAATGTAATGTTATTATATATTTTTGTTTTAAAATTCTTATTACTATTCTCAATATTATCAATACTATTGTGGTTAGACATTACCAACAATAGCAATAACAACAAAATATTTTAGCATATAGACACATCAGTGCATCTGGGAAAGTAGGCTAAGCAGCATCCGGCGGGACAAGTTGTTCTCATCGAGGCCCTCAGCGATGATCTCTAAGTGCCCCATCAGGTGTGAAATCCTCTCCCGGCTCCTCCGTATGTGCCCTTCCTTTTCCATCAGCTGCTGGTGACAGTCTAGGAGACGCTGCTCCAATTCCTCAATCTTGTATTGTTGAGTCTGCGTCAAGTCATATAGGCGTGTCAAGTCGGTGTGGTACTTCTCCTTGGTGGCACTCAGTGTCGACACCTCGTTTTGTAGTTTCATCTGCATTCTGTTGATTCCGAAATCGGGGAAAAACATTTTTGTTTTTTTTAGGATGTGGTGAGGGCATTTTGCACAAAATATACGTACATCCCTACTGGTATTCAGCAATTTCCTCCAATGAAGAAGAGACCGTCGCACATTCACTTCATTTGACAAGAAATTTTATTCACACTTACGCCCAGATAATATACTGTTCCGTCATGCAAATCTAAGCGACGCATTTCATAGGTGTAAAGGATCGCTCCCTGACAGCATATCCTCACCATTTGCCAGCCTTTATTGAACACCATCACACCATCACTCCAGCAACTCAACTTCTCTTACCTTTTCTTCATGTCGCGATTTCGCTTAGCATATATAATAATAATAATAATATACGGTTTATTAATTTGGCAATGTAAAAAATTACACTGAAAATGTACAGTGGGGGGACATTAACACAATGAACTAAAAATGCTTAACCTAACTATGGATCTAACTTAACCTAGAATTCACTTATTTATTTAAGGCTCGCACAATAGTGGGCACCGCGCTAAGTCGGTACCGATCAGTGCGCGGTGCTCTTAAGGGCGCCACGCGATTCTGGTGTCGGGTGGCGCGAGCAGGGGGAGGCACGTCGGGGGGTAGCAGGTGGCGGAGACGTGGATGACGCAGCAGTCCTTCCCCAAATTTTTCCAAGGCTTCCTGGTGTCTTGTGGCCAGCCTCGGCAGACTCAGGCAGGTCAGGGCGTCCTCGTAGGACCTGTAGGCAGGCCCAAGGATGACCCTGAACGCCCTCCTCTGAACCCTCTCCAGCTGTTGTCGTTGTGTGAGGTTCAGGAGGAGGACCACGCTGGGGCGGCGTACATGAGCTTAGGGAGTATAAAGGTGAGGTACACTCCCCTCAGCTCATCTGCCGGTGCTCCCAGGGACCTGAGTCGGCGCAGTAAATAGATTTTGTATGAGGCTGACCTGATGATGTTGGAAACATGCTGCTTCCATGATAATTGATCATCCACCAAGACACCTAGAAGCTTGGTGCTGCGGACCACCTGGAGGGAGTGAGGGCCCACAGAAAGCTGGGGAGGGGGGACTGCTGCTGTGGAGGTACAAATGTGCATCACCACGGTCTTGGTGTGGTTGATGGTCATTTTGTTGTCCTCCGTCCACGTCTGTAGTTGGTTTAGAGTGGACTGCAGTGCTGAGAAGTCTGGGTTGGTGTTGTTGACGGGTACGCCCACGGTGCAGTCGTCCACATACTTCCAGCGGTGGGGGGTGTGGACGAGAGCATCGTTGATGAGGATGAGGAAGCACAGTGGACCCATCTTGGTCCCCTGAGGGACCCCGCATGTGAGCTGTTGGAAAGAGGAGACAGAGCCCTGATAACGAACGGCCTGACGCCTTCCCGTGAGGAAGTCTGCCAGCCACGCTATCAGGTAGGAGAGAGACCCAGAGTGATGGCTTTATTTATCACAACAGTGTGATCAACAAGATCAAAGGCCTTTCTGAAGTCCACAAAAGCAATAGCTAGAGAAGTGTTGCGTTTGTCCAGGTGGCTGTGGACGAATTCCAGGAAGCTGACAAGGTAGTGAGATGTGGAGGTGGATTTAATATTGCCAAATTGTTGTGTGTCAATAGAGTTACAAATTTTGTTATAGGCCCAGTCGAACACAAAATCTTCACAGATAAGGCTGGGTATAGGGGTGATGGCGACTGGTCTTAGATCATTCAGTGACTGTGGATTAGAAATTTTGGGGAGGGGTGACGTAAGATGTCTTCCAGTCATCGGGGCAGGAATGTTGAGAAAGGGAGGCATTGATGATAGAGCAAAGGGGTGTGGCAAGTTCTGGGGCAAATTCTCTGTAAATTTTGATGGGGAGGTCAGTGGGAGTGGTGGATCTGTTTAGTTTAAATTTAAGAAGCTTCCTGTAAACATCAACCTCCTGGACAGGGGTGGAGGGAGGAGGCAGGGAGGTAGGCTGGGAGAGTAGTAGAGTGAAGGGGAGGGAGTGTCTGACAGATCGCAGCGAAGTGACCGTTAATCTCTTCGGCCGCGTTGTCAGGTGAAAGGTGTGAAACACAGGGAAGAGAAGAGGCTTGTTTTGTAAACCACACAAAGACTTAATCTTGTCGTACCACTGTCTGTTGTTAGTAAGCTTGAGATGGTGAATTTTGTCTGGGTAGTAGCTTGCCTTGGCTTTTTTAATTTCCCTGATAACTCTGTTCCTTAAACTCCTGTACTGGTCAGGGCTAGAGTGGAAAGCCCTGTCACGCTGACGAAGGAGTCGTTTGATGCAGGGCGTCATCCAAGGGGCATCAGATGGGTCCACTGTGATGTCCTTGGTGGGAAAGTAGTGGTGGAAGGCTTCCGTTGTGGTGGTGAAGTAGTTCCGCCATTTTGTGTGGACGTCTTCCTCCTCCAGTACCTCGGTCCACGGGTGATGTGTCAGCCACTGCCCAAATTCCCTCATGGCGGAGTCAGGCATGGGCCTGTGGGATCTGGTGACAGTTGACCTGGGAACCGAGGTGGTGGGGTGGGTGTCCACAGGATGGAGAGGTGGGTGCTGCGTCCCATGGGGGGGAGTGGCTTGGGAGGCGAGTACTGCTGGCTCAGGTCTGTCATGATAAGGTCGAGGGTGGACTGGTGGTGGGTGGGGAAGTCCACGACCTGGGTGAGGTGTAGCTGGTGCAGGATTTCACTGATATCCAAGCGGTTGAAGTCACCACAGATTACCAGCTTGGCAGCAGGAAATCTCACCCGTAGAGCATCAGCAGTCTCGATGATGTGATCAGTGAGCAACCGTGCAGTGGCGGCCCGTGGAGGGTGGTAGACAACACACACAATGATGGAGGCTGTGTTGCGGGGTGGCAGGGGGTAACCCTCACCCACAGGGCCTCCAATCCGGCGGGGACGTCGACGTGTAGGTGTGAGGGGCTGAGGTCAGAGCGGCAAAACAGGGCCACTCCTCCCCCCCTGCGTTGATTCCTGAGGTGGTGGAACAGCTGGAAATCTTGAATCATACACACCTCAGGAGTTATCTGCCACGCCTCCGTGATCGCCACAATGTCTGCACAGTTAGATCTCACTGACACTATCAACTCGTCCATCTTGTTCGCCAGTGATGTCACGTTGGAAAGGAGGAGAGAGGGGAAGACTATACCACACGCGCGGAACTTCGAAGTGTTTGTATTCCTTCTCCTCAACCTTCCGCCCCTTCCTTACGGTAGATGTGATCACTTTAATGGGACGCACCACACTCCTTCCTCCCTTGGATCCACGATTCCGAAATAACTGTAAGTTTTTGAGGCGTTGAATGACCTCTGATGGAGGGTACCCAGCCTCACGTCTACGGCGCATAAGGGCATCGCGTCCGTAGCTTAGCACTGCAGCACTCATTTCACTGTTTGTCCAGACGTGCACTCACTTATAATATCCAAAATTGTTTGTATTATAACACTATGGCGAGCACTAATTAACCTATTAATAACTTATACAAAGGGGGGGGGAGGCCAACAGGCTGGCCGTGGCTGCCCGAGAGCGCACAAGGTCACACGTCCGACCATTATTATTATTATTATTATTATTATTATTATTATTATTATTATTATTATACTATTATTATGTTTTTTTCGAGTGAGGTCAGGAGTGACGTCACTAAAGAAAGAAAACGGGAAGACGAGAGAGAGAGAGAGAGAGAGAGAGAGAGAGAGAGAGAGAGAGAGAGAGAGAGAGAGAGAGAGAGATGGTGGTGAAAAGAAAGTGGACGGGGTTTAGGTGTCAAGATCGAATTAACAGGTCGAATCCCCTTCACATTTCTACTTCCCTTACTGACGTGTTATCAACCACACACCATCCGTACCAAAGCACTAGACTTCTCTACCTCCAACAACATAGCTGTCAGTATGTTATAAGGTATAGATGGGTATAACTATGGAAGACTATTGTATACATATTACCAACGAATGCACAAGAGGGGAGGCAAACAATAGTATAGGGATGTGGTAGCAGACATCAACATGAGTGATAGACAGTTGATCACGCTTGTAGGGTTGGGAGGCAAGGCAAAATTAGTGGAGATTGCTTTCTCTTGGCGTTGCTTTGCTTGGGTCATGGGTTTAGTGTCCTGGTGCTTCTTTGTATTACCTCTTATCCATCTTAAGATTGATTTCTCACATTTCAATGATCAAATTGTAACAAATACCTGTGGTGATCAAAGGTTGTGCCATGGTAAAGAGCGGCTGCTGCAGAAGTGTTGAATTACTCGCTGAGTTTCCTGCCTTGTATTTTGACAGACTGCTGTACAACTGGGGAAAGGTGTCGGCACTGTCGTGCTGTTCTCCATCTAAGACCTCCATGGCTTGAACGTGAGTTGTGTGTCCGGCGGCAGAATAAGACATTCGTTTCTTCCTTCTGTATGCGGTATATATACATGTGGCAACAGAAGTTCCTCCTATAGGGTTGCAAGCTAGCTCTCGTTCACAACCAGGAAAGTTTCTTATTGGTCCACACTGGCACCACTGGTCTGCTCCACTTTGCTATGTCAGTACCATCTAAGCTGCAGATGGAGGAGTATCTACGGATGCCACCACTGCCAATATAGCTGTTTTGTGGAACACTACTTCTACAAAGTTGAAATAGAAAGAAAGAGGAAGTTTTGCTGCAAAGCATGAATGTTTAAGAGCACTGAAAGAGGAAGTTCATCAAGTGTGACTATTTTCTGACACTGATAAGAAGGCGAGGCATGTGAAAATCAACCAGTGATGCGTTTTGCCATTCACTAATCACGAAATCCATTTCGCTTGAGCTCAGCTTGCTACGCTGTATCTCCCCATCCCATTGGAGGAATGCAGCCCGCACTGCAACACAGCTGTCCACACAGAGACTGTGTATGCGTAGTAAGTTCGAGATCCTTAGTATAGATTTTTTTTAATGTAAGGGGAAAACTGACCAAGGAAGACATAAAACGAAAAAAATGACCCAATTAGTTACCAGTCCCCTTACAGACGGTCTGAGAGATTTAGCCAAAAGAAAGGAATGAATATCTTGAAACTTCCCTCTTAAATGAAGTCAAGTTATAGGAAGTTGGAAATATAGAAGCATGCAGGCAGGGAGTTCCAGAGTTTTCCAGAGAAAGGAATGTATGAATGGCTGAGAGTACTGGTTAACTCTTGCATCAGAGAACTGGACAGAATAGGCGTGAGAGGAAGAAGAATGCCTTGTGCAGCGAGACAATGACTAAATAAGTAACAACAAAGTTCAGTCTCTCAGGATTGCCTTAAGAATATATGAATTGTTCCTTCACCTGATAGTTTTATAAACATCGTCAAAACAATGTCATCCACTATTGTTATCTGTTCCTTCATTCATTTAGTATGATTTTTTATTTCCTTTTTTTATGTAGGAGGAGCACCGGCTAAGGATAACAAAATCATAATGAAAAAAGGCCCACTGAGATGCCAGTCCCCGAATAGAGCCAAAGGTGGTCGTTAAAAAATTAGAGGATTGATTAGATTGATTTTGACATTCGGAAGTGATATTCAGTTTTCAAAATTCTATAAGCTACATCACTGGAGCACTTCCTAACATAACTGAATAATCTTACCATGCCCAACACCGAGCAAGAGCCACAAAGAGCTCATGTAATTATTCTTAACACAAAGCAGCTGCTCACCTACTGTGCTCTTCTTGCGCCATGTTTACTTGGACGTTCTCACACATACACACACACACACACTCTCTCTCTCTCTCTCTCTCTCTCTCTCTCTCTCTCTCTCTCTCTCTCTCTCTCTCTCTCTCTCTCTCTCTCTCTCTCTCTCTCTCTCTCTCTCTCTCTCTCTCTCTCTCTCTCTCTCTCTCTCTCTCTCTCTCTCTCTCTCTCTCTCTCTCTCTCTCTCTCTCTCTCTCTCTCTCTCTCTCTCTCTCTCTCTCTCTCTCTCTCTCTCTCTCTCTCTCTCTCTCTCTCTCACACACACAAACACAGTCGCTACGCTTCATACATCATATTGCATAACGTGACGTGCCACAAGCAGCAAGTGTAATTCACCGTGTGTGTGTTTGTTTGTGTGTGTGTGTGTGTGTGTGTGTGTGTGTGTGTGTGTGTGTGTGTGTGTGTGTGTGTGTAATTCACCACGGTCGTTTGCTGGTCATCCAGCCAGTCTTCCCTATTAAGGAGCGAGCTCAGAGCTCATAGACCCTGTTTGTGTGTGTGTGTGTGTGTGTGTGTGTTTGATCTGCTGCAGTCTCTGACGAGGCAGCCAGACGTTACCCTACGGAACGAGCTCAGAGCTCATTATTTCCGATCTTCGGATAGGCCTGAGACCAGGCACACACCACACACCGGGACAACAAGGTCACAACTCCTCGATTTACATCCCGTACCTACTCACTGCTAGGTGAACAGGGGCTACACGTGAAAGGAGACACACCCAAATATCTCCACCCGGCCGGGGAATCGAACCCCGGTCCTCTGGCTTGTGAAGCCAGCGCTCTAACCACTGAGCTACTGGGTGTGTGTGTGTGTGTGTGTGTGTGTGTGTGTGTGTGTGTGTGTGTGTGTGTGTGTGTGTGAGAGAGAGAGAGAGAGAGAGAGAGAGAGAGAGAGAGAGAGAGAGAGAGAAGGGGAGGGACTTTATCTGCCAATCAGAAAAAGGTGTGGGAGGGGCTTATTCGGGGAGGCTATCTTACTGTTGAGCAAGAATAGGAATCTTTTATAAATATGGCCTAAGGATGTCATGGGAGGGACCAGAAGTGAGGAAAACTGTGACGTGGAATTTCCTCATTCTGGACCGGAGGTGGGGCGTGATGTAGCTCATTTATCTGATTGGTATGGAGAGGAATGGTGGGAGGAGCAACAGAACCTCAAAGATATATTTTAGATAGAGGAAGGGACATGGTGTAGCTTGTTTATCTGATTGGTAGGGGAGAGATGGTGGGAGGAGCATGCCATAAAACCTCAAAGATATTTAATAAACGGAGTCTGTAGCTTGACCAAAGAAAAGATTTACTAGTTTAACACCAAAATTAAAAACGTTATTGGTAAAAACACAACTCATACCAATTTTAGAATATCCTCCAATTCCCTTATGTTCAGCAGCAGTAACAAATAAAAAATCATTGCAATCAGTGCTAAATAAAGCATTAAGATTTATAAATCATAATGAGGGTGACAGGCCTACAGCTGAGGAACTTCACATAAGATATAATATAACTCCACTAAATATTTCCACTCACAATAAAGCACGCAGAATATGGGAAAATGTCAGATGCTCAGAGCCGGAACATTACAATTTTTTAACAACTCACCAAAATACGAAACACAAGTGGTTCCCCAAAACTAGTGAGGAAGCTATTATAACTTGACAAATTTAATCCTATTACTTTTTATGCATTACAGAGAGACGCCAAAGAAATTAAAGAAAGGAAAAAAAAAAAAATAAACCCACTCATGATATTGTTGCGAAAAAAGAAAGGAGTAAAAAATACGGAAAGAAAATTCGTTTTATTTTCTAAGGTATCTTGACGCTCCTCAATTGAAACTGTTTAATTTGCAGGAAAAGCAAGGGGAAATACGGACAGGACTAGGAAAAAGTTACAAAGTTTACCGCTAAAATACGTGAAAAGTGAAAATACTGGTTAACTCTTTCGTTAGGAAAGTGAACAAATATTGGATGATGCTAAGTAATCAATCTTGTGCAGCAAGGTATCTTAATTAGAGAGGGAAACTTGATGAAAGACAATTTGAGAAATGCATAAATCAAGATGGAATTTTAGAGAACATGAGTCAAGACTGGAATATTGTAATTCCACCCACCAGTGCTGAAAAGGACGAAATGGCTGAGAACGGGAAAGAGAATGGGGCAAGTCACATCTTATAACGGTTAATAATACATGGGTTCGTAAAATGACATTGCATATATCCCACTGTGCCTTGTCTGTTATCCCTTGTTATTGGTATTAGCTATCAAATCTTGCTTAGTTTCTAGGCTCATTCCTATTCTTATACATGTTTTCCGGTGCCCTCATGTATTTTCTATCTCGTTTTCTGAGTGCTAGCATAGAGATTTTTCTTGTCTTCAAAGGTCATGCATGCATAATAACTCAAAAGTACGAGTATTCTGCATATTTTCCTGCTTTATCACTATGGTGGGATTTGTCTTTTCTCGTTTCGCTTCTCGGAAACCTAAATAAGTGTAGCTATCAGTGAGTGTCTTGTGTTCTTTGCAGACAAGCAATTATTGTAGTTGCGTTTGAATATGCAACTCAGAAAATGAGTGAAGGAAGGGATGGGAGTAACTGAGACCGATAAAATGATGGGGAGTATGATGGAGAAGGGAAGAAAGTATTCTCTTTGACAGGAGAAGAAAGGGTAACAACATAAGCAGGATTAGAGGTGAGGAAAAGATTAAGAATGTTAGGTGTATCATCAAGATGGTCAGGAATATGAGTAACGTGTTGTACCAGTTGCTCTAGATCATGGAGAATAGCAAAGTTGAAAGGTAGTTCACCAGGATGGTCAGTGAAGGAAGAAGAAAGCCAAACCTGGTGGTGAACATTGAAATCTCCAAGGATGGAGATCTCCGTAAAAGGAAAGAGAGACAGTATGTGCTCTACTTCAGAAGTTAAATAGTCAAATAATTTCCTATAGTTAGAGGAGTTATGGGAGAGATAGATCGCACTGAAAAATTTATTTAAAGAGTGACGTTTGAGCCGAATCCAGATGGTGGAAAACTTGGAAGATTCAAGAGCGTGAGAACGGGAACAAGTCAAGTCGATGCGTACATAGACGTAACATCCAGCTTTGGAACGAAAATGAAGATAGAGTAAGTAGGAGGGAACAGAGAAGGGGCTACTGTCAGTTGCATCAGGTAGCTGTGTCTTAGTGAGGAAAAGAAGATGAGGAATAGTAGACGAAAGACTGTGTTCTACAGATTGAAAATTAGGTCTAAGATAGCGAATGTTGCAGAAGTTAATGAAGAAAAAATTGAGGGATGTCTCAAAACTTTTATGGTCGATACCGAAAGAGTAATCCGACCTGGGGAAATTTCTGGTGTCCTCCCCAGAAAGGGACTGTGATGCTGGTCTTGGATTCGCCATATTTTATACTTAAGTGAAGAGTGTGTGTGTGTGTGTGTGTGTGTGTGTGTGTGTGTGTGTGTGTGTGTGTGTGTGTGTGTGTGTGTGTGTGTGTGTATAGCAAGTGCATGTAGTTTTGTGTGAAGGAGGGGAGTTGTCTTTAGGGGGCAGGCTATGAGTTGTGAGATACAAAAGGAAACGGTCAGCGAGGTCACAACCAGCTTTCAGTTCACAGCACCCCCTGAAATGATTCAAACCACAATTGGTTATACCAGAACCGGTTCAGAAATGAACTAGTGCTATTAGGCCTGGTTGGGAGTAAAATAACGTTTCTGTAGGTGTCCACTATTTCTTCCAAATAAATCTAAACTGGAAATTTCACATGTCATCTCTCGCTAAAACAACTTACATGAAGTCGTTTTCTCATCCCTATTCAGTCCACCTCTCTAATGAAAGGATTAACCAATATTATCCCTTTCTCTATTAAACTCTGAAATCTCCCTGCTGCATCGTTATTTGCTTTTTTCTCATGACTTGAATTCTTCAAGAGGAAAGATTCAATACATTTATACTGTACTATTTAATATTTCTATTAGGCATTTTAGAGTTTTTAATTAGATTTCTTGTTGCTTTTGACCAGTGTTTCTCTTACAAATAAAGAAAGTAAGGGGGAGGACGGTCTTTGATGGTTATGGATATTATGGACAAGGTATGGGGATGAAAGTTGATTTTCCAAAGTTGGTTTTCAAACCTATTTATGTGCATTTCTCAACTTTGGAAAGACTATAGTTATAGAAGAGGTGAAGCTGAGGGTTAACATCAGATTAGAAAACAAGCAAATTGCGCAGGTAGATGACGTTATATACTTAATAAGCATGATAAAAAATTATGGAAAAGTGATGAAGAAATCAAGAGGAGGATTGCAATAGTGAAGACAGAATTTAACAGCAAGAAAAGAATATTAACCTGAAAATAGAGATGGATATAAAAATAAGATAAATGAAATGCAATACCATGTCGATGCCATTATACAGAAGTAAAACGTGGACAGTTAGTATTATCATGAGGAGGAGAATAGAGGCTACAGAGATGTGGCTCCCTGAGAAGAATGTTAGAATGCCATGAATTCTGAGAACTAATGAGTGTAAACGTTCTTGTATCCGCCTCGAGAATATGTGATTGTTTTGTGGTTTGCCTCCTAACAGGGAAATGATTGACGGACTCGTGGAAGGATGAATCATCAACTGATGAACTAGTCGTGTTTGGCGCTTGAAAGAGGTCCTAGTGAGAGAGCAGTATGTAAAAGTCAGAGTGGCGTAACTTTATGTAACGTTATCCGGAACAGATTACTCTCTCTCTCTCTCTCTCTCTCTCTCTCTCTCTCTCTCTCTCTCTCTCTCTCTCTCTCTCTCTCTCTCTCTCTCTCTCTCTCTCTGTAAAGGTATTTGTGAAATATTTGAGAGAGATATTAGTACAAAGATAAGTATTTGAGATGTTGGTCATGGAAAAAAAAAAAAATGTGTACCAGTAAAGAAATTACAGACAAGGAAAATTACTCTCTAAAATAGGATCTTGCTGTAAGGGTCAACTTTCCATTCTATATACAGTATATATATGGCCAGTACCGGAAATATTTGTGACTAAAACGTATAAAGAATTAAGGAAGTAGTACAAGGAAGGAAATAGAGTGTGACTGATGGTATGTGTGTGTGTGTGTGTGTGTGTGTGTGTGTGTGGAGGAAGAGGGGGAAATGAGAAGGGAAGCTTTGCGCATACCATGTCTTATCACGTGACCCTTATACATTCGACGAAACTGGATTACATCATAACTCAAAACTTTTTCTTCCTGTTTCCGGCAAACTCAATCTATGTGGATGAAATAAGCGGAAATGAAAAGGAGGGTAGGATACTGGTAGAAAGAGAAGAGAGAGAGAGAGAGAGAGAGAGAGAGAGAGAGAGAGAGAGAGAGAGAGAGAGAGAGAGAGCAGAAATGAAGCAGGAAGGGAGAGAGAAAATGATATGAAAGTAAATAAAAATAAGGCTGCAATGAGAGGAGAGAGAGCGCGGGGGAACAGAAAAATTTATTATAAGTTCTCATTTCAGTTTTCGACATAAATTGTGCTTTTTATTGTAAGTAAATGTGTGTGTGTGTGTGTGTGTGTGTGTGTGTGTGTGTGTGTGTGTGTGTGTGTGCGCGTTTATTTTTGTGTGTGTTGCAATTCTGATTCTCTCTCTCTCTCTCTCTCTCTCTCTCTCTCTCTCTCTCTCTCTCTCTCTCTCTCTCTCTCTCTCTCTCTCTCTCTCTCTCTCTCTCTTCCTTCATCATCACCATCGTTATCCTCATCCTTTCCCTTCTCTTCCCTACCCTATCCCCCTCCCCGACTGATTATTTTTCCATATGGACACCACACCCACGGATCCATCCAATCTTACATACCCACCCACCAACCTACCTGTTAGACTAAGCATACATATCAGGGTATATGTATGCTTTGGCACATCATACAAATATGTGCTGAGAGAGAGGTTAAGATCAAGATCAGAGAGCAGATGAGGGGTTGGTGGAGGTCACTGCAAAACCGGTAGCGAGGGAGAAGGAGAGAAGGGGCGAAACAGGTTGGTTGTTGTTGTGGGAGCGCTCCCGTCTTGGTTTTATCATGGTGGATTTTAAGGTGGAAGAGGTGGTGTGTCTTGATAGGATCTCTGGTCAGCTGATAGTGTGTGTGTTGGTGAGGTCTGTGGTGCGCTGGCGGTGTGTTTTGGCGGATCATTTCTTGGGTATGTCCGTCAAAACGACGAATCATCACCACCAAGGTAAATGATCTAATCTGTTGCATGTATTTATTTCCCTCTGACTGATGCAGCACCAGCTGTGAGTGTACAAGTTTAGGAAGAATGTTAAACACCTTACACACACACACACACACACACACACACACACACACACACACACACACACACACACACACACACACACACACACACACACACACACACACACACACACACACATATACAGACACAAACAAGCCACAGGACCGGGGTTCGATTCCCCGGCCGGGTGGAGATATTCGGGTGTGTCTCCTTTCACGTGTAGCCCCTGTTCACCTAGCAGTGAGTAGGTACGGGATGTAAATAGAGGAGTTGTGACCTTGTTGTCCCGGTGTGTGGTGTGTGCCTGGTCTCAGGCCTATCCGAAGATCGGAAATAATGAGCTCTGAGCTCGTTCCGTAGGGTAACGTCTGGCTGTCTCGTCAGAGACTGCAGCAGATCAAACACACACACACACACACACACACACACACACACACACACACACACACACACACACACACACACACACACACACACACACTGCATAAAATAATGGTCAGCACACTCGGCTCACAACCGAGAGGGCCTGTGTTCGATTCCCGGGCGCGATTGGACAAAAGGGCAAGCCTCTTAATGTGTAGGCCCTGTTCACCTAGCAGTAAATAGGTACGGGCTGCAACTCGAGGACCATGTTCTGATTCACATCTCTACCTCTGTTACTTTCAAAAGGCCCCGTTAGATGAAGTTACACGGCGGTTTTTTACGGTCCTAGAAACAAACTAAACAAAAATTTGTATATTATCAATCGGAGGAGCATTCTTGAGAATTCAAATATACTCGTATATGGCCTATGATTTTACTTTTGCTCAATATAATCATCTAGGCCTGGGGTTCTCAAACTTTTAAACTCGTTGAACCCCCATTCGAGGAAAATAATTTCGATGGCAAAACCTATGTACAGTAGTAGTAGTAGTAGTAGTAGCAGTAGTAGTCGTAGTAGTAGTAGTAGTAGTAGTAGTAGTAGTAGTAGTAGTAGTAGTAGTAGTAGAAGTAGTAGTCGTAATAATAATATTAGGAGTAGTAGTAGTAGTAGTAGTAGTAGTAGTCGTAATAATAGTAGTAGTAGTAGTAGTAGTAGTAGTAGTAGTAGCAGCAGCAGCAACAGCACAGCAGCAGCAGCAGCAGCAGTAGTAGTAGTAGTAGTAGTAGTAGTAGTAGTAGTAGTAGTAGTAAAATAGTAGTAGTAGTAGTAGTAGTAGTAGTAATAGTTGTTGTTGTTGTTGTTGTTGTTGTTGTTGTTGTAGTAAAAATATAGTCTATCTACTGTAAAATGGGTCCTGGATTTAAAACATATTGTAGCTTATCAGCAACGTAATTGATTTGATGTGAATAATACTTGTTTTTCTGTTGATCATCGCAAGATTACAAGATAACTCACGGTTTTCCTCAAGATCTGACAACCACGCATTTCCTGGGACACCATTCAAACCCAGACCCAGGAGCCACTTTACAGTAAACAGACTGTAGTAGTAGTAATGGTAGTAGTAGTAGTATTAGTAGATGTAGTAGTAGTAGTAGTAGTAGTAGTAGTAGTAGTAGTAGTAGCAGTAGTTAGTAGTAGTAGTAGTAGTAGTAGTAGTAGTAGTAGTAGTAGTAGTAGTAGTAGTAGTAGTAGTAGTAGTAGTAGTAGTAGTAGTAGTAGTAGTAGTAGTAGATTTATGTCAATGATGGTTGCCAAGGGGAAAAAGATATTGCAAAATAAAAACTGCTATTTGCCACTCCAAAAAGAAAAACACCATGGTGTATCAAAAACAATGGCCAATTTACTTAGCAAGGTTTCTTGATACTTTCTTTTGAAAGATGTCAAGTTGCAGGAACGGACAGTAAATCTGTGAGACAGTGAGGGTTGCTTGAAGGTAGTGTTCCTAGCGCTGCTTAAATTTCTCAAGATTAATTAGTACTGAAAAATAATAAGGTTGTGATTTGAATTCAAGAACTTCTTTACTTTTTTTTTTGTCTGATGGTACCTGATTTTCTTAAGATTTTTACAAATTATAACTTAGATTATAGAATTTCCAGAAATAAGCTTCAGTTTTCTCTTCGAACATTCACCGTGTCCCCGTTTACTCATCGACCCCTTTTCGACCAACTGGATATTTATCGACCTTCTTTCTATCCCTTGGTTATTTAGCGATCTCTTGGATAATCCAATCGACTACTTTGAAAACCACTGGTCTAGGCTTACTCAATTGATGCTGCAAGTGTCATACCCTCAGTGCCAGTCACAAGGTTGAATAGAGCCCTTGCAGAGTCTCAAAATACAATGCAAGATATGACTAGTATACATATGGACCAGAAATATTCCATGGTACTACAGGAAAAGTGGGAGACGTCTTCTCGCGCGATTTCGCATTCACAGCTTACGTATCTCTGGACTCAGTCAGTCTTGGCTGCTCTCTACGCCTCTGTGATATATTGGAGACGTTTAATTTGGTGTAATTCATACACATATATATATATATATATATATATATATATATATATATATATATATATATATATATATATATATATATATTATATATACACACACACACACACACATATACACACACACACACACACACACACACACACACACACACACACACACACACACACACACACACACACACACACACACACACACACACACAACGTATTTTGATGCATTGTTCTTATATTTGTTTATGATATGACGACCTAGCAAGAGCTTGGGACCCAGTTTTGGTTTTCGACCTGTACTTTGAAGAGCCCTTTATTTGACTACATAACTATTCAAGAGTCTGTAGCACATAAATAAATCCTCAAAAAAAGTCATATGGACACAGGAAATTGTTTATCTAGCAAAGGAAGGGTTAAGAGAACGGGCGGGTTGAAAGTGTTAGTGCTCAAGGCGCATGACAAACTGGTTGAAAATGTTTTATTTCAACTTGAACTAGTCATGGCCAGGTCACATTTATAGAACCTTTTTTTTTTTCATATTGAGGTAAAAAGGGCTTTAAGAAAGGCATTGACAATTATATGGACAGCGACCAAAGGTGACGTACTAGGTATGTGTATAGAGGAATTGCCACCTACAGATATTCGATGTGTAAATAAGTCATATCTTACTGTGTACAACGCACTATGTGTATTTGAAGTAGCAAACACGTGCTTACTACCGCCAGTTGTCCTCTGCCGCCTTTCCAGACCCAGCCAGTTTCCAGCTACCACGCGTCGGGAACGCACACGCCCCGCCGCCGCCCGCAGTTACCTCTCTTCCTGTGCTAACACGGACTGCCCACGCTTGTTCCACAGCACACCGCTGATTTTGAAGAAAACTCACGAGTATATTATTTGTTGCAGGATATAGTAATAAGAGATAATCAAATGCATCTCACAGTTTACTGATATTGAAAGTACTGTAATGAATTTTTAATCCATCGCTCCTTAGAAAACTTATCTTTTTGATGATCGGGACAACCTTGAGGGAAGGACTTGATAACCTGGGAAGTAAGTCAACTTTGCCATTTTCTGAAATCTGTGTGTGTGTGTGTGTGTGTGTGTGTGTGTGTGTGTGTGTGTGTGTGTGTGTGTGTGTGTGTGTGTGTGTGTGTGTAATTCACCACGGTCGTCTGCTGGTCTCTCAGCCAGTCTTCCCCATTACGGAGCAAGCTCAGAACTCATAGACCGATCTTCGGGTAGGACAGAGACCACAACACACACCCCACACACCGGAAAAGCGAGGCCAGAACCCCTCGAGTTACATCTCGTACCTTTTTACTGCTAGGTGAGCAGGGCTTTGCCCATTTGCCTCGCCGCTTCCTAGGACTCGAACCCGGATCCTCTCGATTGTGAGTCGAGCGTGCTAACCACTACACTACACGGTGTGTGTGTGTGTGTGTGTGTGTGTGTGTGATGTATACAGTACATTTAGTATCTAATTCAGTTTGTGATTACTTAAACAGTGCGTTATTTCTTTATAAACTAGAATAAGTGAATACCTGAATTACCTCGTAGTACAGTGTGTACTGTGATGATGATAATAATGATGATGATGATGATGATGGGGATGGGGATGGAGGTGGTGGTGGTGGTAACCATGATATCGCGCTCTTTATCAAATGGTCAAAGAATTCAATTTTTCTATTTTTATATTGTTTTCAGAGCTACTCACACTCGAAATGATTCATGATCGGTATATCTTCATCTATCTTTGTATATCTCTATCAACTCACACTCTCTCTCTCTCTCTCTCTCTCTCTCTCTCTCTCTCTCTCTCTCTCTCTCTCTCTCTCTCTCTCTCTCTCTCTCTCTCTCTCTCTCTCTCTCTCTCTCTCTCTCTCTCTCTCTCTCTCTCTCTCTCTCTCTCTCTCTCTCTCTCTCTCTCTCTCTCTCTCTCTCTCTCTCTCTCTCTCTCTCGACATCTTTATAAGGAAGTGAATCAATCACCAGGCTTGTACTGTACATACAAACAGTCTGTACTTTCAATCTTCTCTTTCGTCTCTCATGTCACCTCCGAGAAAAGTCTAGAGTAAATATGATCGTGTTATCCTCTCGTCCTTTCCTTCATCTCTCATATCTCCTGTATTTCATTAGTTTTCCCCCATTTAGGAATCTTATTGTGTTGAATCTTGTTTCATCAACACAATACTCCATCCGATAACTTCACACCGTATGGGAGTAAAGAAATATAATGATGAAATAAGTGTATGTTAGTAGTAAAAAATATTATACTCATATAAAGGATTAGTGGCAACAACAACATATGATGCGGAGATGCAGCCATAACTACATTGTCGCATGAGAACAATCGACCTGATAGCTTAATATACAGTTAAGGGAGGAAAAATTACTAAGTATTTATGTAATTTCCTGTGGTTAGCTGGTACATCTTAAGTTGTGTATGCACCGGATGGAGACACTCAAGAATTCGTGCTCTGTAAAGGGGAACAAAAGAGAGATTTCCTTTTAAGACATCGTGATGGTGCTTTATTCTTAACTCTTCTTAAGGAAAGCTGTGCATATTTACACATATGATGATTGGCGTCCATCTGTACCATGCACACCTTAATGTAAAATTAACTTGTGTCGTTCTAAACAATATAAGTACACAAGAAAGAAATTGGGAGAAGCTGCAAAAAAGGTTTACATACACAAGGCACTATTGACGCAAACCTAACCATTTCCATCTTATGCATAAATTCGTTTAAAGTTCTAAAACTTCCTGATGCTTGAGTATCAACAACTTGATTATTGAGGATATTAAAATCATCTGTCGCTCTGAGAACCAGTTCCTTCCCATCTCTTTTTGAATATAGCCTTATCAAACTCTAACCTCCAAAATTCTTACCCTCTCCTCATTACTGAATCTAATACCTTGAAGACGAGAAATGAAACATTTTTTTTTTTTATCTATGTAAGATGGGCTCTGGCTTAGGGCAACAAATGAAGGATCGAGATTACTGGTTTTCGCCTGTATTATTGAAATGATTAGAACAGGGATGAAAGAAAGCAGAACGCATGCAAGCGAAAATGAAGAAGAAAAAAAACGGCAAACACGCTTATTGCAGCTTCTCGTGGGAGACTGAATGCCGTGAGGTGGTAAATTCCTTAACTTACATGGCTGAGTCACGTGTCGCGTTCAGAAGAGGTTAAGTCGAATACAGGATTCCAGAAACGTTGTTGAAATAATTTAACAATAGCTCAGTTAGCAAGTTAACAAGAGCAGTAATCACGGATGTAATGGTGACGACAAAAAGAGATCCAACAATGTCAGGACTGACACTTGAGACTTGAGAGATAACTGACACAAAGGGAGAGGAAGAAATAGAGAAAAAAAGACGTAGAACATGCAGAACTTGTAGGCAAAACGAGCAACAACAACAAACACTTTCTCAGCAGTCACGGAATAGCTACACACTCAACCTAACACTATACGCATAAGAAAGGACAAAAAGAAAAGAAAAAAAAAGCAAGCTATTTACTTCAAGCATGAACACAGCAGTGGGAAACTACGACGTAAAACAACACAACACTTCACAAATTGTACCCTAACACAAACATCCCTACACAGTGCACAAATTTACAAACATAAAGAAAAAACTCATTCACAATCACAAGTTTTCTCCATTTTCACTTCCCTCCTTCCTCTATCTCAGTTCCCTAACCGCTTCCCTCTCTTCCCTCCCCTTTCATTACAACACAATTTTCTCATAATCACCTACAACTTTTTACTTAGTTTTCTTTTGTGCCTTTTGAATACTAGTTTTGTAGCTTGGAAAAAGACAAAATCTTTCTTAAATTTTCATTTTCTTTATTGGCTGTGTGTGTTCATGTAAATAATTTTTGTATAGCTCTAAATGGTAGCAGAAAACGACTATAGCAGAAGCATTACCAATGAATAAAAGCGCACTGCAGTTGCAATTGCATAATGATGTTTTTAACGCTCTGCAATTCAACGCTATAGTCAAGTATCTCGTCTCCACTCCGCGCTCTGACCAGCCAGACACCCGCCACAATCAGTGAGGATGAGCTGCGCCAGTTGCCGACAAAACAATACACAGACAAAATCTTAGCTTTCTGCTCTTTCCATGCCTTCTCTTCACTAATGCATTTTTGACCTCTTTCTATCCATCCTTCCCCATCTCCTCTTTTATCAGCCATTTCTTAGATTTTTTTTAACTCTCTCTCTCTCTCTCTCTCTCTCTCTCTCTCTCTCTCTCTCTCTCTCTCTCTCTCACACACACACACACACACACACACACACACACACCACACACGCCTCGCTCCTCTCTGCCCCTTCTCCTGTCCATCTCACTTATGAAACACTTCAACCCACTAACTGTCTCCTTTCTCATCACTCTCCTCTCCTCCCTCACCCTTCCACTCCTCACTTCCACACCATCACCTCTGTGCCTCGACTCCCTCAACTGAAGGATGGACACTGCACGATCACAGCATTAGATCATAACCCCACCCTCTATGTTTGCACGGCTCAGTGTTCCTCGAATCTTTAACTCCTTTATTGTTGTGGATTCTTGGAGGAGAATTTTATTTATATCACTCATAAACACCGAAAGGGTTATTAATGGAAGGTGAATTTATTTATTTATTTTTTTTTTACTGATAGAGTGAATGTAGATGTTTGAAAAAGGTGGTACAAGTGATTATGGGAAAACTTAATCATGCAGGTGTGAAAATATTAATACACACACACACACACACACACACACACACACACACACACACACACACACACACACACACACACACACACACACACACACACACACACACACACACACACACACACACACACACACACACTTTTTTCTATCTATTGTCCTATTCTCTCTCGTATCAATCCATCACTGACATCTTTCTTTACTCTTTCCCTTCACCCTCCACTTTACTCTTAAATTGATGAACGCGTCACCGTTTGTCTCCCGTCCCTTCCTCCTCCTCCTCCTCCTCCTCCTCCTCCTCCTCTTATTCATGTATAACAAAATATTACTCATGCTTCAGCCTCTCTCTCTCTCTCTCTCTCTCTCTCTCTCTCTCTCTCTCTCTCTCTCTCTCTCTCTCTCTCTCTCTCTCTCTCTCTCTCTCTCATTTTTCGTCCTGTTCTAAGTGTAATAAGCTTCGCACATTTTTCTCAATAAACAATTTACCCGAAGGAAAAATTTCAGTCGACCTTTTTGATAATAACAGGTTTACTTGCTCTTCATATTAATCATGCCGGAAAGCTGATGTCTGGGTATGATGATGATGATAATGATGGTGATATGATGATGATGATGATGATGGTGATGGTGATGGTGATGGTGATGATGATGATAACAAAGTGCGTGCGTGTGTAGTGTAGTATGATATCTCGTCCACTCTCATTCCAGTGCGATATAGGAACAGTATGTGATGTTCATGTTCGCGGTATGGAAATAGCATATGGTAGTGTGGAAATGGTACATGATGGTGCGAGCGGGTATAGATATGGTACATTTATTTGGTAGTATAAAAAATGGTATACGATAATAAATTGCGGTGTTATTTATGATAGCATAGAAATAGTATATGACAGTATGTCCGCCATATCTCTGTCATCCTCATCAAATTACGGTGTCGAATTAGTATGTGGTAGCGGTAAGCGAAATGGTGAAATGGTGAAATGGTACACGTTAATGGACAAATATCTACAAACACAGGGAACGTTGGGCGCGAATTGAGGCAGTGTGTCAGTCAGCTCGCCTCTTATAATGGCAATACTAATAAATTCAAGAGCAAGCGAGGCCCTGGAGTGGTAATCCCCATTTTCCATCCCCACAACTTGCCCTCAATATCCCCATAACGCCCAAAGGCCCTCCCCTTCCGCCTGCCTTTTCTTTCCCCAATGATACTCCCCTTCTGTCCGCCTCGCCTCTCTCTCTCCCTCCCTCCTTCACTTTCTCCTTCCTTCCTTATTCCCTCCACTCGCATCTCGTACTTTACACCTTATGGCTTAAGCTGCATTCTTAAACAGCAACAACAACAACAACAACAACAACAAACAAAAACAACAACCCCAACACCAGCAGCAACACCAGCAGCAGCAGCAGCAGCAACAGCAACAACAACAACAACAACAACAACAACAACAACAACAACAACAACAACAACAACAACAACAACAACAACAACAACAACAACAACAACAACAACAACAACAACAACAACAACAACAACAACAACATTTGCTGGCTAACACGTAACGAAAAATAGACATCACCAGACTTAAGTGTATACAAACACTGCCAGGTCTTGACAGCATAACGAGGATCACATCACAAACATGCACCACCTATTCACCTACATACGGTACACTCCTGGCGCCAACACTTTAACTTCACGGCACTATCTTAACCCCTTCAGTACTGTGACGCATTCTTGCCATGAGTTTTCTGTATGATTAGACGGTTTTATTTACATTGCGAAGGGTCTATGCAGGTCAGAAGATTTGTGGCCAGTATCTTCACTGTTTTAATCCCCCCCCTCCACATATGTTTCTGAACCTGTAAAAAATCACCAAATATTAAGCAGAATGAATATGAAAACGTGTCATGGTACTGAAGGGATTAAGCTCAATAAAACAAAGATAAATGAATGAAAGGTATGTCACCGGTGTTTTCCTAGACAAACAATATGGCTGCGATATGTAGAGAGGATGTCATAAGATGCAACACTTTGAAGGTTGATGTATGGAGAGGTGGCAAGACCTAGAAAGAAGAGCAAAAACTACATGGAGAAGAGGTTTACTTAGGGCCGTACTTTTAAAACAGTTCTCCTGGCGTGTCTTTCGTTTTCGCCTGGCTTTCCGCAATTTGGTACTACTCGTATTAAAAGCAGAAACGGGTTTCGTACGGCGCAAAACAGATGCGCCTGGCTTTCTTTCACTCGCAGACCGGAGACGAAAACCAGTTGTCCCTCATTTTTTTTCCTGTTACTTTATTTTTCCTCGTCAGTTTTCCTTCTGGCTAGACTATAATGCTGATAAACTCAAGGACCGTTCTGTATTAAATCGTTCCTCACATTCCTTATTCAGCACACTAGCCTCAGCGTACGTGACTCCCACTTATTAACACACACACACACACACACACACACACACACACACACACACACACACACACACACACACACACACACACACACACACACACACACACACACACACACACATTCTCTCTCTCTCTCTCTCTCTCTCTCTCTCTCTCTCTCTCTCTCTCTCTCTCTCTCTCTCTCTCTCTCTCTCTCTCTCTCTCTCTCTCAATCGTAAGGAAAATTCGCCTTTTCTTCTTACTCTTACTGCTCTCTTTCCTTCCTACTTTTATTTACTCCCTCCTGTGCTTTCAGCCGTCTCTCCTGCCACATAATACTCACGGGACACTCACACATTTTCCGTCCCTGTGGTGTACCAAAATATACATCAGAAAAGATTTACTTCGAGCCATCCTCACCCACCCGTCACAGAGAGGGAGGCAAAAACACGCATCGTAAATCCTGGTTGGGTTGCTCCGTTCAGCAAGAAAATCCGGAATAGTGTTGACAAGCACGATTCATTTTATTGCACTTCACTAGCAGCGCTGAAAGAGGTAGCGGTGAAAGGAGGGACAAAAAGGCATCACTTACCAGGACTGCGGGGAAACATGGGTGGCGGGGGGTGGAAAACCTCTCCAGCATGAAACTGTCAGGGACACCACACATCTCTTTCATTTTTCATATCATGCTGAGCTCTTTATAGACTCAAGTACTTGCCGAAGAAACGCTCAAGTAATGTTATGGTTTTTGTTGATGAAGATTATCGTAAGAAGGAACGAGTAAAAAACACGATTATTTATTGCCTATTTATCCACCTATAACTATCTATCTATTTAGCAATTTTTCTTCTTTCATCTTTCATATTGACAGTTATATGGCTACTTATGTTTATACAGTGAACTTTGTAACAGCAAGACACCTACTTGGCTTACACATTTCGTACTCTCTATTACTCATTGAATATAGGATTTGCTTTTCAATACTTTTCAATTTTACTTTGTGGTCCTTGAGGAACAAGCAATGTAAAAGGCTTGAAATGCTGGAACACTACATGCAGGAGATGCGCCTCCACTGGACAGGACTCCATAGACTGGCATGGCTAGATTCCCTAAGAATTGGATATAATAGAAGTTATACAAACTTTAACAATTATTGCGTGTGAATGGTAAAAGTGCTGTGCTTCATACATTCTCTCTCTCTCTCTCTCTCTCTCTCTCTCTCTCTCTCTCTCTCTCTCTCTCTCTCTCTCTCTCTCTCTCTCTCTCTCTCTCTCTCTCTCTCTCTCTCTATCTATCTATCTATCTCTCTCTCTCTCGTGTGCACAATACTGAACACACACAGTACTGATGGTTGGATGGGAAGGGGTAAGGCAATGAACGGGCATGGTTTGGCGTCTACTCCCAAACCCAACAAAAAAACACGCAAAGGCAAACACATTCATCATGGGGGCGAACAAGCAAACGGAAAACATGAGCCAGGATAAGCGAAAAAAAAAAAAAAGATAGATAGAGGAAAGTAACATGCATTGTAAGCATAACTGTCTACTCTAGACTTTCCTTGTCAGAAGCATGAAAAACTAAGAAGTCTAATAAACTGTTTCTTAAAAGCCTGGTAATTGAATTTTTTGCTTAGAAAAATAAATATTGAGAGAGAGAGAGAGAGAGAGAGAGAGAGAGAGAGAGAGAGAGAGAGAGAGAGAGAGAGAGAGACAGACAGACAGACAGACAGACAGACAGACATAGTCGTTAAGGCATAAAATGTGCGGCCACACAAGTGAGAAAGTGTGCCATTAATGGTGATGGTGATGATGGTGGTAGAGGTTGTGGTGGTGATGGTGGTGGAGGTAATGGTGTTAGCGGTAGCAGTGCTTCCCATAAGAATAACGATGACGATGGTGATATTTGCCACAAGAAGGTCAACAACGACATCAAGTATAACAAGAATGATTGCACTTCTAGTCTGTCTGAGGACTGTGAAGGGGGGACAACACAGCCAGTAGCACAGTCAGCAAGTCTCCAAGGTCAGCGGACCAGACTGAAAGACCACCGGAAAGAGAGAAAGGGAAGAATAAATGTGGAAGCTATGAAGTGTGGAAAGATGCCCTCAAGAAGACAATAATTATGGTGAAAATGGTGATAATGGTACTGATGGTAGCGACAATGATAAATGAGTTAGTAATGGTGAGTTCGAGAAGGAGGAGGAGGAGGAGGAGGAAGAGGAGGAGTTGGAAGAGGAGGAGGAAGTGAATGACAACTGTGATTCAAATAGCGACGTGGGCTGTAAAGTACCAATAACAAAGCACACTAAAACTGTGATACAGGGAAAATAAAGGAGGCATAAGCAAAGAGGCTCCTCCTTCCCCCCCCCCCTCTCTCTCTCTCTCTCTCTCTCTCTCTCTCTCTCTCTCTCTCTCTCTCTCTCTCTCTCTCTCTCTCTCTCTCTCTCTCTCTCTCTCTCTCTCTCTCTCTCTCTCTCTCTCTCTCTCTCTCTCTCTCTCTCTCTCTCTCTCTCTCTCTCTCTCTCTCTCTCTCTCTCTCTCTCTCTCTCTCTCTCTCTCTCTCTCTCTCTCTCTCTCTCTCTCTCTCTCTCTCTCTCTCTCTCTCTCTCTCTCTCTCTCTCTCTCTCTCTCTCTCTCTCTCTCTCTCTCTCTCTCTCTCTCTCTCTCTCTCTCTCTCTCTCTCTCTCTCTCTCTCTCTCTCTCTCTCTCTCTCTCTCTCTCTCTCTCTCTCTCTCTCTCTCTCTCTCTCTCTCTCTCTCTCTCTCTCTCTCTCTCTCTCTCTCTCTCTCTCTCTCTCTCTCTCTCTCTCTCTCTCTCTCTCTCTCTCTCTCTCTCTCTCTCTCTCTCTCTCTCTCTCTCTCTCTCTCTCTCTCTCTCTCTCTCTCTCTCTCTCTCTCTCTCTCTCTCTCTCTCTCTCTCTCTCTCTCTCTCTCTCTCTCTCTCTCTCTCTCTCTCTCTCTCTCTCT